>NW_006442508.1:5442173-5468992 GCF_000325575.1 Pteropus alecto | reverse complement strand
AGAACTTATAATTGGGTCTACTTGAAAAAAAATTTTTAGTATGTTTTTATTAAAAATTATTGAGGTGACATTGATCAACAAAATTCAATAAGTTTCAAGAGCACAGTTCAACAGTATGTCATATATATAGTATATTGTGTGTTCACCATCCACAGTTAGATTTCCTTTCATCACTACATATTTGACCCCTTGAGTAACAATGATATCTTAATTTAACCTTAGAAAGTGAGTTGTGAGTATTTTGTTCATATTATTTTTCTAGCAAACATGAAAAGGTGGTCCACGAATTAACAGGTTAGTATGATCTAACAGAACTTTGATTAACCCCAGGTCTCACTAACTTCAAAGCTTGAAAACTTTTTTTACTGTATTCTCTCTGAAGGGGATAATGGAATGAATCTATGCAGAATTGGAGAGGGGGTGGACAAAACACAAATCAAAAAACAAAAGAAAAATAGTTGAATAATTTGGAAACTCAATAGCAATGATTCCTGTTAACAGGTGTAGAGTTAAAGACTAACATTTCCAGAAGACAAAGTGTTCCGGAGTGGTACCAAGCAACACTTCCAACATGGTTTTCTGACCCCAACAATAAATAGCGCAGGCTTAGTACAATTTTTTGAAGTCATGTTTACACTATAAAGGGAAGATTGAAAAAATGACTAATTTTGCAGATGCAAATGTTAAAATAAGGTTGGCCTGTAGAAATAGAAGAAAGGCAGATTTTAGCTCAAAGTCATTTGCTAGTTTATTAATCTATATAACAATTATATTTCTTCCATGTTAGGAATGGCTTTAGCATTTTCCAGGAAGCATTCTTTCATTAACTGAATAGGTGGCCAAATGTGATGACTTTAATTTTAATACTATGATTCTATGTCTCATAATTCCTCCCTTTCTCCCTCCTTCCTTTCTTATCCCCCTATTTTCTTTCATTTGGCTCCTTAAAATTAAAGCACAGATTAAAATACTTTTCTTCTCTCTGAATTCATCTGTTATTTTAGTGTATTTTAATCAGATTGTTAAGAATGTAATCTTCAAATTATTAATTTGTTTAAATAGTAAAGTTTTCTACTTCATTCTATACTAACTGTACAATGGGAGCATTTCTACTTAAGTAATTACTTTTATAAATTGTTTTTAAGTTTTTAGTTTCTTATACATTTAATCTTAACTATACACTTTACATATTTAGTCACAGAATAATAATTCTGTTTAAGTTTTATAAATGAATAAACAAAAATATCAAGAAAATTTCCAAATCTTATCTTATTGACAATACTAGATGGATTTTCACTTGAAGGCTGAAGAAAACTCAAATCTTTAGCAATATGGCTTTCAACTTGACTTATAATGTCCACAGGACTTGATAATACAATGGACTTGATTACTATACCCTAAGCACAACATAAAATACAGTTTATTATTCATCTCTTGTGACACTTATATAGAGCCATTATACAAGCAACTTACATAAGCACCTTAGGAAAAGAATAACAGAATTTTTAGGAATTGTGTAAACCTTTTAAAATGTATTTACTATATATAAATCTTTAAAGAAATTATTTTTTCCTAGTTAAATGAATATTCTACTCAGTAATAAGTTGCTTTGTGTTAACCACATGGGCCACTAATTTCAAAGGCTTAGAAATTATACCTAATATCAATATATATCAATAAATATATATTGATAAATAAATATAGGTATATATCAATAAAATATACCTAATGCTATAGTATTCTGAATATTTCTGATGTCATAACACACCTAAAGGACCTTACAATTAATATTACAAAGCTATATAGTCTATTTCCTTCTAATTGTTTCTTTTCTTGAAAAATGAGTTCCGGTACTTTGACCATAAATGTGGGTATCCTATTTTTGGTTTTTCTCTTCAATATTGATGAGTCTTACAACATTCTCAACTCCCCCAAGAACCTGATCCAAACCCGGCCAAATTCTGAATCTTTCTGTCTTTCTCTTATGATATGAAGTGTGACAAATATAAATGCCTACATCGCTAAGTAAGACAGTGACTACTCAGTTCCACCTGACTGTCACCTTGTAGGCAAATTGACCTTTGTAACATAATTATATTTTCAAAAAGAGCCACAAATATGAAATTTTATGTGAAATCTTAAAATAATAAATATCATCCACTAATATTTCTTTTATCTTAGTTATACAAGCTAAAGGAAATACATTCAAGACAAAATCCTTTTTTACACAAACATGAATATTTACTTGCTCAAAGTCCCATTATTTTCGGATTATTTTATGATGACATTTATGTAATGAGATGAACCAAGCATTCAAGGCTATAATAAACTCAATCAATTATTGCATATATAGCCCAATAAAAATGAAAGCATGTATATTTAATTAGTTACTGAACATAAATGTTTTATAATTTGAATAATACTAATTTGGAAATTAGTGGAACTAAATTAGTCATGTTATGATGATATTTCTCAATCTAAGAATTAATGCAACTCAATATCTAATTTTGATTATTTTTTTCTGGATTTAAAAGATAAAAGATACTAAGTTCACAATAAGTTTCAAGAATCTTAAAAAGATTGAATTTTAACATTACTTCTTCTGCCTCTAAATTACTTATCGTTAACAATGATACATGCAATAGCATAAGATTAAAATATAGTGAATATATGAATGTTGAATTTATATTGGATGACCAAGTATCTGAATAATTTCTTTGCTAAACAAAATTTAAGTGTCGGATAAATTTTAAAAATTAAAATTTTGTTAATTCTTTTTCTTTTAATGTACCCATGAGGACGTCAAAATTCAAGGAATTTACAGGACAGGGAACTTCAGAATCTAAGGAGAGCATGTAAATAGACTACACATTAAAATTATTTGTTGAATGGTTGAACTTGATTGCTCACCTTTTTGGATTACAGTGCTGAATGGATAGGGAGTCATTTAGAGTCCTTATAACATTTCTCTCTCTCTCTCTCTCTCTTTTTTTTTTTTTGGAGGGATACAATAATAGATGATACCGAATATCCATTTGCTATAGAATGTATAGTTCGCACAAACTCAAGCTTAATTATAAGGTGTGTAAATTAGTAAGAAGGGTAAGTTGTTTCACATGTGTATCCCATGAATTGTTTCATGTTTCATATTCGGCCATAGATTTGACTTGCAGTATAGAGTTTTAGTGAGGGGAGCAATCACTTTATATATGACTCTGAATAACCTTAAGAAAGTATGAAGTGAGAAGGTATAGATTTAAAAAACAGATAAAAAATTACTAGCAATTTTCAGAAAACTCCTTTCTTTTATAAATTGACAACCCATAGTCATTTATCTCTTAGAGTAAACATTTCTCTAAAGATCCTGGATTACTGGACAGTAAAAAAGAAGACAGAAAATGTTAAAACATTAGAAGTCACAGGAAATCCAGTCAATAATATTTATTAAACATTTACTTTCCATAACGCCCAATGTAGTGCACTATTGGATACAGAAAAGAAGTTAAACATTTGCTCTCAAGAGATTTACCATATACTCAAATGAGAAATAACTTCAAGAATGTTGAATAATATGAAAAATTCGAAATAAGTAATATGAATTAAGAGAAGAGATAAAAATGTTGATGTTTTGTAAAACCTTGAACATGAGATGACTAAATAAATAGAATTATGCTAAGTCCATGTTATAGGCTTAATTGTATCGTCTCGTAATTCATCTATTGATGTCCTAGCCCCTAGAACTTTAAAATGTGACTGTGTTTGAAGATAGGGACTTTAAAGAGTTAACAGAGGTTAACTCAAATGAGGTCACAGGGTAGGCCTTAATCCAACATGACTGGGGTCTTAATAAAAAGAGGAGATTAGAATGGACACACACATGGAAGACCATGTGAAGACATCAGAATGACTTCTATCTATAAGGCAAGGAGAAAGGCCTCAGAAGAAACAAACCATATTGACAGCTTGATCTTATACTTACAGTCTCCAGAATTGTGTGGGAAAAAACCCTCAAAACAAAACATGTCTGTTGTTTAATCTACCCAGATTTTGTACTTTGTTATGGAATCCCAAGCAAATGACAGGAGACAACTGGAAATATGGGCCAAAGAGACCTGACATGAATGGTCTGCTGACTATTAAGAGATATTTACCTAGAAAGAGGACTTCATGAAGGAGATAAAATGGAAGTAAAGAAAATTTAGAGTATATTGTGTTTATATCAATTTAAGAGAGATTCTAATGTGAAAACAGGAAAACTAAATTGAATTAAAATTTAAACTATAGAGGAATTGAATAACATGAGTCGATTTATATTTATTGAGTTGAGTGCTTTGTTTATTTATTTTCATTTTTCTTTGTGCTAATAAACACATTTAAAACATTGATTTATTTGGAATCCAGCTTTAGCTGAATTTTCTACATTTTGAAATATGCATAAATAATTGGTTTTGTTTCTTTTTAGGATTCAAATCCTCAGAGACTGTTTAAATTGCATGAAGTCATGAAGTTAGATGTGACTGAAAGTTGATGATGGTGCTGCAGAAATGAAATGAGTTTTGCTTAGAATCATTTTGGCAGCATAGCATAGAATTGTTATCTTGAACTTGTCTTTCCAAATTAAATATTCTAAGACCAGATAAAAATTATTAAAAAGAAATCTAGCATATTGAAGGACAAAATGGATAAGTGGTTAAATATTCTTAAGTTATCATACAATTATATGTCACAATTTTGGCATTTATTTCGACACTGCTTTTCTACAATGGAGAGATTACTAAAAACTTTAAGGTTCATTTTCTGATTCATTAATATTTAAGGTACTTGAGTATTTAAAACTTTGCCATTGAGTAAAACTATTGTATCTCTTAATGAAATACAATGTTCTAGTTTCTTTATATTGATATGGTCCATTTATAACAAAGTCAGAGAATTATGCATTAAAATGGCATCTAAGATATCTAACTTTTTTCCCAATATAGAAATATTTTCAACTGTGTAACTGACAGGTAATTATCTACCCTCCAATAGAAAATCTGCAAGGTTAGGTTTTCCACTATATCACAATATAGCCTTTTGAAAGTTCTCTAAATCCTGAAATTTGTATTTTCAAAATATGATAAGCTGCTCATGAGATATAGCATGATTTTTATTTGTTCTTGAATCTCCAAAGTCTATTCTTAGTCCATACTGGTAGCTCAATAAAAATGTGTGAGATTAAATTGAATTAAATTAAAATTGGATAACCAACCTAAGATTGCCTGTCCAGAGTTCAGCCAAGTTTTTGTTCTGGAGCAAAGTTGAACATTTCTGTTTTCTGCCAGAGTTCCAAGAACGTGTGAAAGGCTTGTGGTTTCTGTTTTATTCTTAAATGTCCTTGCGAGTCTAGCCTATTCTTAACTAAAGTCAAGTTAGAACATTTACTGATCAAGTTTTAACTTAAAAGTGTTCAGTGTAAGCCTTGAAATATTGCTTTATCCTGGCTCATTTCAGACACAGTATTTGGGTGCCCTCTGTATCTTCCAGCTCCTATTGGTTTCTGTACCCTCCCTGTACTGAAGCAAGAATAGACATAGAGCTATGTGATTAGTGGCAGGAGGCTTACAAATAGATATCAGAATGTAGTTTATGAAAGCTGTTAATGAAAATATTTCCACTTAATTTTAGTCATCAGCATAACTATTCTTGTACCAATAAAATAATGCCTTCTTCTTGAAAAGGTAAGTACTTTTATAAAAGCATATTAAATCCTGAGAGACTCATGGTTCAAATCCTTATATACTTTCTAGAGAAAGAACTTCACAGGTTAGTAAGAATATTTAAAATGAGGCCTTTGAAGAAAAATACCTAATAGATTAAAATTTTGTATCTGGGCCAAAGGAATGAAGTACTTATAAATTGATATTCAGATTGAAACATAAATTAATATTTAGGAGAAGAATTTAGGTCAAAGAATGAAAAGGGTATCTCATATACAATTTTTAATACATTAAAAAAATTGTACTTAAGCATATATTTGATCCAATGCTAGAGATGTTATTCAAACAGCTTTGGAAATTATGCTATACAGAAAAATGTGTACTAGATGGCAGTCTAAGTACCCTTTTCATTTGTCTCAGTCTGATTTTTGGATTCCAATCCATGAGTGAGGGAAAAAAGAAAGTATTATACATGATTTCACCAAATAAAAACTTTCATTATTATGTAATAGCACAGTGTTTAAAAATTAAGCCAACGAGCTATGATTCAGGTTTAAAATGAATAATGCAATGCATCTTTTACTGGCCTATCATCCAGAATTGGAACTGTATCTAATGTAAAAATATCCTTTGAGACACCTTGACACAAGTTCAAATTGTGTTTATTAGATTCTTAGTACCTGTTCCTTTATATAAATTACTCATTGCTTGTTCTCAGTGTCTAATTCTAAATAAAGCAATGCTAAACTGAAATTAGTAGCAAAATACACAGATATTTTAGAATTTTGGGAGAACTTACAGGACTCTGAGGATGCAGGTGCAATCAAATTGCAGTCATATCTTAGATTATTAGTGAGCGTTTTAATTATCTATGTAGTTTTACGTTGCCTTACAGCTAAAAAAAAAAAAAAAAAACAGTTATTTTTAAAATCTTACATTTATTTTCATTCTCTCTTCCAGATTGGTGCAGACTCTTTATTCTCACTTTCTTTATATATTTACCTTCTTTTCAGATTTTGTATCTTTTTGTGAATGTTCTACAGGACCTATACTTAAATAGAAAGTCAAAGTCATACCTTTAAAAGACTATTTTTCTTTCATTATATTTGATCATAGTCTTGTCTTTTGGTTATTTTTACAGAAGGTGCTTGTGAGTGTTGGAATCAATTTCTCATATGTAATTCAAGCTGACTGTTTAAATCTGATTTGCATACTTGTTTTTAAGATGTCTGGAAAGCCACAGATAGCCCCTTAGTGTCATTCGCATAAAAGCCCCAAAGCTCCAAGTTGCTGGGCATTTGGCAATTCTGGAAACTACATGTCCCAGGCTAGTGAAGATGCCAAATTGTTTAGGGGGAGTGATAGACCTTCAAGCCAGAAGATGAGAAGATGAGAAGAATAATAACTAACACTTCTTTAGAACTTACTAAATGCCAAGTATGAAATAAATGCATTACATGGAGTACTTATTTAAGATTTAATCCTTTGAGGTAAGTAGTACTATTAACCCTACTTTATAAACCAATAAATCGAGGTTCAGTTTGGTTGAGCAAACTGCCTAATATCATAGAGGTAGTACATTCTGGAGCCAAAGCTCGAATCCAGGCAGTCCAGGTAAAGTTTCTAAACTGCTTCAAAATTTTTACCCACAAAATTAGACTGCCATAGTCTAAATTCCAAGGTTCAAAGAACTATAAAGTTTTAGGTAAACGTGATACTGGAAATTAATTTTAAGTAACATAATCGTGGTTCCTGATAGTCCAGTGTCAAAGAAGGCACAAAGATTCATGTGCATTCGGGGTACAGTGTCTAATTAATCCCAGGGTCTGATACTGGGAGGAATTAGGCAAATTGACTGACAAGCCAGTTGACAATATACAGCAGAATACACAAGTGCTTATCAGGAACAGAGGCAGAAGTCTGTGAACATATATAAAGAAACCACAATACTATACTAGTTGTACAACAAATGACTGATTAGGAGACCCCACTTGCAGGTTTTTCAATTTTCTGTGCACAATTTAAGGAGAGAAATAGTTCCACAGGCCTCATTCCGTAGCAATAGTGCCACTGTCCGCTTCTCTCTTCTTGGAGGCAACCATTTGCTGCTCTTATTCTTTTAGTAACATTTCCTGTTTTCTAAAATTTTACAGTGAGGTAGGTTGCTAAGAAAGGCCACTGCACTGAGAAGATCCAGGGCACCGTTACAGAAGGCACATGTAAAAAGAGGTCCATCCACATTGTCATTTACAATTTTGCCCCTAACGTGGTGCATTTTGCAACCTGTGTGGCCATATGAAGAGATCCTGTTGGGTGGGACTGTTTCTATCTACTGCTGCATACCAGGTGAATGTTTCGATGAGGCATCTTATGCTGCTTAGCTCTGGAACATTTTCTTGAATTGTTTCGCCCTTTTTTTTCTTTCTCTCCATTTTTATAGTTTCTTTTTGTAACATGTATTCTTAGGTATTAAGAACTCTAGCTTGGTCCTCTAATTATTTTCTTATCTTTTCTATTTTTATCTCATTGTTTTACTTTTTGGGAGATTTTCTCAAGTTTATCTTCAATTTATCCTTAGTTGTTTTCCCCGCCTCCCCTAATATCATATGTTTATTTTCAAATGACTCATTTCTTTCTTCTTGGAATGCTCTTTTTTTTCAAAATATTCTTATTTCTCATATTTTTTTTTCTAAAAACATGTATCTAAGTTTGTGTGAGTATGTGTGTGTGTGTGTGTGTGTGTGTGTGTGATTTTCTTTTCACTTTATAATCTCCTTTCTCCATTACTTGTTTTTGTTTGCCTTGGCTCTTGTCTTTCACAATAGAGAGGTGCCTAGAAGTCTGCTCCTTTTGACTATGGACTCATAGTTAAAAGAAGGATACTTTTTAGTCGATCTATGCATATGTTAAACAGTATGAGTTTCCTTACAGGGTAATCTAACAGCGCTGTTTATTAGAAAATTCCTTGATGTGATTACCTTCAGGACTTTTCTCCTGGGCTGGCCAGACTCCCAGGGAAACTTTTTCAAGTGGCTAGAAGGACATAAATTATGCCTTTCAGTTCCAGATCCTGGTGTGATAATATATTTAGTGGCTAAATTTTATCTAAATTTCCTTGTTTTTAGTATAATACTCTGGTTTTTAACACAGGTCAGAAATATTTAATTTGTCCTCTCATTAAACCACCAATTATCTACCTAGTTGGTGAGTTGCTGTGTGAGTGTGTGTGTGTGTGTGTGTGTGTGTGTGTGTGTGTGTGTGTGTGTGTGTAAAGTAGTAGATCCTTAGATATGCAGAGGAAGAGGGTGTTTAAACTGTGATCTGGGGGTTTAAACAGACTTTCAACTGACTTTTCTGATTTCATTCTACTATATTTACTCCAACTTCCATAAAGACCTGATACTGCCAACTCCTGAGTCATTGGTTTTTTGGTCTGCAGTGGATCATCTGAGAGATTCTCGGGTTTCATTGTTGCTTTAGAATTCCTCTTTCTGAGATAGAACTTAGATCAGTTTAAGCAATTACTACTTGTTCATCTGGTTTTAGCTTCTAGCAAGTTTGTCTCTTTGTTCTTTAGTTTAATACTCTTTTAAAAATATATGTTTTTTTAATAATACCCCAAGAAGGAGTGAAGGCTACTGCTATGTTAAACCTGTTATCATTAACCAGGTGTCACCTAGTTCATTTTTTAATGTATTCCTTTTGAGTAAGAGTTAAAGATAAATCATGACAATGTACTTCAACTTTTATTAATTGAGAATATAGTGTATATTGATTGTTACCACATTAAAGTATTATAAGCATTTACTCTCACATGTTATTGTGATATATTTATCATATACAAGATTTACTTTTTTATAGCTTCTACATACCTCTCAATTTTTTTATGTATTAATGCATGTTGTACATTTTCCACTAAATTTTTGAACTTTTTCCATATTTAATATAAAGTTCATCTGGGCCATCTTCGTGTCTGCTTTCATTGACTATTTCCTCTCTTGATCATAGAACACATTTTCTTACCTTTTGTTGTTTTTATTGTTGGTCATTGCTTGATTTTGTTAAGAAAAATATCTTCTTTTATGAAGGTCTTGGTACTTTTTAAAAATTTATTTCAATTAGGGTTCTTTGTGTTGTCAGCACTTCTATGAAGTTTTTTAAATGATAATTTTATAACAATTGTCTCTTGAAACTTTTTACATTCAAATGGGGGCATGAATCTTGAAAATTATTCTGAAAAAGTGAATTTTTAAATGCAATATGTATTATCTACTAACATGTAAACATATTTTCACATTGAAAGGTGGTGATGGCTGTAGCCTTTGTAACTTTTGAGGTGGTATGGGATGGAACAGACAAATGTTGGTGTGAGATTAACATTTTGTCCCCCAATATCAACATGAATGCCCATGGTAATTTAAAAGAAAGGTGTTATACTTGAATACAGATTGTAAAACAGCTTGACAAAGAGGACTTACCACCAGAGATGCAAGCAATTTATACTTCTGTTCATAAGAGTTTATGTTTATAAAAGTTTGCTTCAGGTTTTCAATATTACAAACAGCAGTTGAACTCTTGATTGCATGCAGTTTTTAAGTATTAAAAAACTGATGTTGATTTGGATCACATAGGAAAAATTTTCAAAAAATGGAAAAAAACCTTATGTGTGTATATATGTTTATTTTGTAAAAATGACACTTAAAATTGAAAAATCTGAACCAAAAAAATTACAGATTTATGAATCATGTCTATATTGTTCTTTTATCACAGCCTAAATAATGACTTTCCAAGCTCTTTTCAAATGCATCAGCTATATATATGAAATTGGAATTAAAATAAGAGAACTTAACAAAATTACATACTTCAGCTAGTTCAGCAAGCAGAAATTGTTGGCACCATCATGCCAGATTTTTCCAAACTGAAGCTGCCATGTTTTGTATTATGAGCAGTTCAGCAGCCTTGTACATCTGTCCCTCCCCTCCAATTTAATTAGATTGTCTGTTGCAGGCAAATCAGACTGTGTCTTTTTTTTTTTTTCCCACCCAACTGCTATAAATGCCAAGTCAAAATATGAATAAGAGGAAAACAAGATGTTCTGCAAACATATGCCACTTTATTGAGCAAAAACATGATAGGTGGATCTGCGCACACTTTCCATGAGAGAAGAGCAAAGTGAGGCCTTGAGAACAAGGTTATAAAAGGGTCAGATTGATGCTATTGTCTTTGTTGGCTCCAAAAGAGCAGGGGCTTGATTCTCCCCCCCGAGCAATCTTGCTTTGATGCTGCAGACAACACAGATTTATGATTACACGTTCTCCTACCATGAAGGAAGTGAGAATCACAGTGGAAGAAACACAAGAGATAAATAAGCTAGAGATTCTTGTAGAAATTTATAGTCTTATATGTTTGGAATTCCTGTGGATGGTTTGAGTCATTATGGTTATTATGGAGCTAATAGGTTGCTGTAATGCCACATTTTAATCCTTTTAATAATTTGTAATAAGGTTGAAAAGTAGTTGCTTTTACAGAAGGAGAATGTTATCTACAAGCAGCCATTAGTTTTATTCCATGGAGGATAATAACTGAATTTTATGGGTTACCTTTTTCTAGATTATTGTCTGAGTTAAACAGTGATCCATAGAAAAAAACTGAGTCCTAAAGTTTAGTTTTACAGCAGGAGAAATTCAAAGGTAAAGCAGTAAAATAGAAAAATTCTCAACAGGTAGTAAGTAAGTAAAAAGTAGTGGTGTGTGTCAGATAGTTGACTGGGAGCAGAGGCCTAGACACAACTCTGAGCACTGTGTAAATGAAGTCAAGCAAATGAAGTCCAAGGCTGAAAGAAGGCATGGAAAACAAGAAGGTCTTAATTATTAGAGAAAGGTTACCTGAGAGTTCTGAACACAGTTCATCAGTAAATAAGTCTGAAGAAGGGTTTCATGTTTCCGTTGGACTTTATGAAGACACCCTGAAAAACTGGGTCTTCCTTTTTGAGAATCCAAAAGCTACACTCGACAATCAAATTATCCCACTTCTCTCTTGAAATTATTTGTTTTTCTAATAATTGTAATATACTGCATGAAGCTATCCAAACTCTTCTGATTCCTTTGGAATGTTGGCAAAAAAGTTTATTCAAATTGAAGTTACCGTTTGCATTCATTAAAGAAAATGTGGATTTTTTTTTTTTTTATCTTGAGACTTATCATCTTTTAATTTGGCTTTATTATAAGCTTATGCATTTAGCAGATGAGATCTTTGAACTCAAAATATGCCTCCTCATTGTTTCTTCTTGGTAAACTTCTTATCAGCATACAGTATGGTACTTTTTTTATGAGCCCTCCTAATCTCCAAAGAGTCATTTACTTCATAACAACTTTTGCACGTAATTCTATTACAGGTGGTATTATTTCCAAGAGGTCATTCACATTTAGAATTATGAGGCCAGTATAGTTCTGAGTTAATGAGGAAAGGATAGATATCCGAATAGCTACCGGCATCTTGGGGACAGAAAATAAATTACATATCCTAAGTTCACCTTAGAGGTAGGCCTTTTTTCCCCTTACATAGGCTGGGCTTGTCTGCAGAGAAGGTATCTGCTCTATCATCTCATTTCATCATCCTCCTCTTAGGATGGGTGTCAAAAAAGGCGGAAAGGAAGAGCTTTCGACATTTCTCTTTGAGAATTCCATCCTGTTTTTTGATTTTTATTTTGTGGGATCTTAGCTTCTTATTACAGATAATACCTGGATATGTGGCACTATAAATGTTCTCAGAGGACCAGATACTCCTATTATCTTGGACACAATTATTGAATTATCTATTTGTGTCAGCATACACACATCAAAATATGAGTGTGTACTCACAAACTCTTCATAGCCAATTGATGAAAGGTAGAAATTTATAACTCAAACAAATAATCATACATATTTGATTTGCCTCATATTGAAAGATATCGAAATTCTCTGGGTTAAAGAGAATTCAGAGTTCCACCAATGGTCCTACCTTTGGATAAGTAAATTAAGATATTTGAGAAGAACTTGTCTATTGTAAAGATGTCTTCTGTCTGGAAGATAAAGGAGAGTAAAATAAGTTAGCCTGAGTATCTTTCTTTTTAAATCTGCTTGGCAATTTCCCTTTGTCTGGTAAATTGAAATAACATTTGTAGGTATTTGTACTGAGAACATGGTAATTTTTAGATACCTTTTTTTTGTAGAATGAAGGGTTGATAACTTTAGACGAGTAAGACAATTGTTAGGTTTAGACATGTTATTGTGTCTTTATTTCAGGATGTAAACAGTTATTATTTTTCGTTTGCAGGTAGAGGGTTTTGTAAATTACAAAGCTGTTGACCTGAGACCAATTAAAAGTTAAGTTAAAGATTTTTTTATCATTAAAATGATGTTAAAAAAATGCCGATCTCTTTAACAGACAAAAACAAACAAACAAACAACAACAACAACAAAAAACCCTGAATTCAAGAACTGAATATTAATAGCTACATTATTTGAGATAAGGGTTTAGTTTTGCCAGGTCCATGGGCTTGCTCATTAAAATCATATGTTGAAATATTTGAAATAATTATATTATCAGAATTCTGGCACTTATTCCTGAACAAGAAAAACAAGGCACATATGTTAGGCAATGTGCTAAAAATTCAAGTTTTGTGGCTAATTTTTGCATTTTAAGTATATACATGCCACACATGCCACAAAATTAATCTGTAGAACCATAAATGAGTGGAGGATTTGTCATTCTTCAGAGAATTCAGATTTGTCTCAAAATCCAAATTTTTAAGAAGGCATCTCCATTATGTAGAAAATTTCTTACCCAATTTTATGCAATAGTGAAGTGATCTATTTTTGAGTGATTGATATTATCAGTTTTTCTGAAGCCATAAAAACTCTTGAAACAAATATACTACTTAGGAAAAATAGTATTCTACTTTTAGGAAGTATGAATAGTTTTTGAGGATGCTAAAAGATTAGTTATATCTTTAGATAAGCCCTAAGAAGAAAAGAAGACAATATTGGACAATGAACCTTATCATCTTTGTCTTTAAGAATCTCTTTCATGTGTTTATTTTAGTGATAAAAAATTTATATTAACAATGACATTTGAGCATTGCACTTCTAATAATACCTCATACTATAAATATTAAATAAGATATGTTCTCTTTTTGATGAGAGAATTCTTTGACTTCCCATCTCTCTTGATATCAGATCCTCTATGTAGCTTGCTTTGACACATAATTTCTCTCACCAAATTCATACCATTTTACTAAACTCCATTGCATTTTCCAATAGTTCACCTCCCTGCCAGAGAGCCTTATGTGATTATCCAGATTCACATTTATTTCTTTGCACACTTCTGAAATGGAACTGTGTGTGCATTCCAATTCTGAATCCAACTTTCTATAATGGACCACCCAACTTATATTTTTAGTGGTGACTAATTACACAGACCTTTGTCTCCCAACTCATCCTTTTTCAACAGATGGCTCATTGAATTTACTCATTATGTCCTTCATTGTTAGATCTAACATGTATTTACACATGGAGACAAAATATGGTATAGGTATTTGGAAGAGAAAATTAAAAGATTTGAGGATTTAGTTTTATACCTATTAACTCTAAAATTTACATATAAAAATAAATCTTATACTTCATGTATTTTTTCTCAAATGGATTACATCTTTCACAATTTTTTGGAACATTACTTTTTCTGTCCAACTTCTATTTCCTTTCTTTTAGTTTTAGGAACAGCTCTGATAACTTTCCACAGAAGTGAGATCTAGGATGTCCTAATCTGAGGAACCCCAGAGATTGGCACATGCTTCAAGTAGGTCCATTCAGAACATATTGTGGAGATTGACCTAGATGTATGGTGAGAAGTGTTCTTCTGAAATGAATGCACTAAAGATCAATTAAACCATGAGTTTCCAGGGGATACATTTGCTACTACATGGACAGAATCACAACATATAATGAAACCAACAAAGAAAATAGAACCGATAGATGGAGAGAAAATTTCAAGGCCTATCTGACCGTCTTCAAATCTCTAGATTCAGCTTTACTTAAAAACTTTTTTTAAGTCTTTAACTTTTCAGTTATATAAACTAAATAATATTTGTTGTTGTTGAAATAAATTTTAGTTATGTGTTTGTCACTTGCAACTAGTATTTTAATAACCAAAATTTCTATAATAGAAATGATGAGGATGATAATGATGATGATAATAACAAAAGCAACAAAATAATAGAGATTTGCTTAAGGAATTGTTTCCTTCTCTTGACATTAAAATAAAATTTACAGATTTTTTTTTCATTTTTGTTATATATGAATTGTTTTTTCTAAGCTGAATTTTCAGAGACATCGCCAATGATTTCTCATATTATGTAAAATATTATACATCATGCTCAATTCTCCTATAGCAGAGATATCTTTAGCATATGAATGTACGGTTATTTATTTATTTATTCTTAATGTTCAAGAAGAAAGTGTCAAAAGAGCACTACATTTTTTAGATGTTGCTACTCCGACTGCAATCCTATTTTTAGGAAGAAAAAAAACACAGAGACTTAATTGTAGATCATTTTTGTGAACCTCTATGTAAAATCCTCTGATTCTGTCTCTGTTTTATTACAGGTAAATGGTGGTAATATCTAAAAAACAGGGAGTTAGTACACATTAAATGAAACAACATGTATAGAAACAATTGTCCACTTGACACATAGGGAGGCACTCATTTATATTTCAATTCTTGTTGCTTTAAGACCAGAGCCAATCTGAAGCAGAGGGATAGAACACAAGAATAATGTAGGATTTTAAAAACATAGAGTTAATGTCTAGGTCACAGTTATTAATAAAAATTTAGATTTGTTTTCCCCAAGTATGATCTGCATTCTCAACTACAAAAACAGAGCACTTTTATACTGAAAGGTGAAAAACATGGCATTCTTAATGGCAACCATGGTTTTACCATTATAGGATGACATGCAGGCTTCAAAATGATTGATCCATTAGGACTTTGCACACTGTAGAAGCAAAACAGGAAAGTAAAGCTCTTGTTACACCACTACAGAATACCAAAGAAAGTGCATATAGAATTTACAAACTTTAAAACTACTTGGAGACAGCTAGTAAACTTCTTCCTCACTTCCCACTCCCTATGACTATAATGGAATCTACCTATTAAAACACAAAATGGTGTATCTAGAGTTAGTTTTACTTCTGAAGGAATGAAATAACATCCAAAGTAAATTGGACTATAAAATTTTGTAACCCTTTGGACCATTAAGAGCAGGAGAAAAAACTGAACACAGCCTGTAAACAATATCCCAGGGTTTATATGAAGTCAACAATGGATAATTTATCAGAAATAAAACAGATTTCACTTTTTTTTTCTCGCCTCTAAGAAAATGCTTTTGAGATGAGGTAGTACATAATGAAACCAAGGCAAATTATTCAGGCTATTTGTTCTCCTTGTGTGAACTTATGTGTTCCTTGAAGTAAAATATGTAAATAGAATATGTAAATATCTCAAGATAGGAGCTAGAATAGACATAGGTGTTTACCAGAAGTGATTAGTATCTTGAGAATGTAATAAGGCTCCTTTCCTGATCCTCTACCAGAAAAACTTGGCTGTAGAAACACAATATTTTTTTGTTTATTCCTACAGAAAGAATAGTGATTTAACACATTTACCAATACGTATGTGTCATGTGTACTGCACTGTGATTTGCATTACATATGACACATATATGTATCCTGACCTTGCAGGATATAAAATAATACTAATGTTGAAAATAAGACATGACTACTTTATCATCTTTAATGATCTTTCACATATGTTACCTCACTAACTGTGAATACATCACAACTAGTCAAAAACCTCTATACTTCTCTAGATTCATTTTTCTTATATAATGCAGTTAATTATTGATATATCACCCTTGAATCAATTCCATTCCAACAATATTGATGTGAGCTGACTCAATGCCAGGAACTATGTATTGGGAGAGTGCGAGGATGATAATGATAATTCTGATCATATAATTATGATCATGATGATCATAAAAGATGATTATAGCATTTATCAAAGAATTTTCATGTGCTGTATTCTCATATATACTAGAATTTATCTCTGGACTCTAATTTGTTTCACTAATTTATTTTTCCATCTCAATGCCAATAGTGTGTTTAGTATAGAGGCTTTATAATGTGTTATGACATCTGATAAGAAAGTTTCTGTCCACTTTTTTAATTCAAAATTTTCTTGGTGATTTGTAATCAATTATTCTGCACATATTTTTTTTTCGATTTCTTTCAAATTTCCCCTTTTTCCTTCCCAGAATTCAGCTCTATTGGGATTTCATTAGAATTGTATTAACATTTACTCATTAAATTTGGAATTACTAACATACTAATGTCATTAAGGTTTCCTGTATAAGAATATGAGATAGTTTTAATTTGTTCATTATGTTTTGTCTTCCAATAAGATTTTATACATGCAGATCCTATCTATATATTAAATTCATTCATATGAATTTCACAACTTTTGTAGCTAAAATGAATGAATAAAAAATTATTTTTCTTTTTTCTTGTGCTAGATGTTCATTTCCAAATTAGAAACAATATTGCATTATTTATTTTTGTTTAGCAAATGTGCAGACAATTTATTATCTTATTTATTCTATTTTTTGTGTTTTTTGTTTTGTCTATAGAAAATATCAACTCTACCACGAGTCTTATTTCTTAACTTTTATTTTTTATAAATATTGTTTTATTTTATTGAATGCACTTGTTAGGAAATTTGAGGCAATATTAAATACTAATGATAATGATGGGTCTCCCAGTATAGTTCTTGAATTTATTTTTATTTTTTATTTTTTTAAATTAAGATTATTGCTGTAACATTGGTTAATATACTTATATAATCTTCAGGTGTACATTATAATTTGACATTTGTATTTCTATTGTGCATTTACCGTCCAAACTCCAGTTTCCTTCAGCTACTATATATTTGATACCCTTTACCCACTTCGCCCTCCCCTTACTCCCCTATATTTGACCCCCTTTAACCATCTACCTACCCCCTCCTTTCCCACCCCTTACCTTCTGGTAACCACTAGTCTATAGTCCATGTCCATGAGTCTCTGTTTGTGTGTCCTCATTTGTTGCTTTTAGGTTTATATCCCACATATAAGTGATATCATGTGATTTTCAACTTTTTCTGTCTGGCTTATTTCGCTTAGCATGATTATCTTGAGGTCTATCCATGTAGTCACAAATGGCAGTATTAACCTTTTTTATGGCTAAGTAATATTCCATTGTATATATGTACCACAGCTTCTTTAGTCAATCATCTATTATAGGACACTTTGGTTGCTTCCATGAACTGACCACTGTGAATAATGCTGCTATGAACATCGGTGTGCAAATATCTTTTTGGATATGGGTTTCAAGTCTTTGAGATAAATACACAGTAGAGGAATTGCTGGATCATATGCTAGATCAAATCTTAGTTTTTTGAAGGAACCTCCATACAGTTTTCCATAGTGGCTGTACCAATTTGCAGTCCCACCAGCAGTGTATGAGGGTTCCTTTTTCTCTGCATTCTCTCCTACATTTGTTATTACTTGTCTTGTTGATTATAGCTATTCTAAGAGGTGTGAGATGGTATCTCATTGAGGTTTTGATTTTCATACCCTAATAGCTAGCAGTGTTGAGCATCCTTTCAAATATTTGTTGGCCATTTGTATGTCTTCTAGGTAGAAGTGTCTGTTCAGGTCCTCTGCCCATTTTTTTGATTGGATCACGTATTTTTTTGTTGTTATTGAGTCATATGAGTTCTTTATATATTTTGGATATTAGGTCCTTATCAGAGATGTTACTTGTAAATATATTTTCCCATTCAGGTGGTTGTCTCTTTACCTTGTTGACATTTCTTTTGCTGAGCAGAAGCTTTTTGGTTTGATGTAGTCCCATTCATTTATTTTTGCTTTTATTTCCCTTGTTTTTGAGGTCAAATTCATAAAATCCCCTTTTAGTCTAAGGTCCTTGGTTTCATTCCCTATATTTTCTTCTATGCATTATATTGTTTCAGGTCTTATATTTGGGTCCTTAAGTTATTTTGAGTTAATTTTGGTGTATGGTGATAGACAACAGTCTAGTTTCATTCTTTTGCAGGTGGCTTTCCAGTTTTTCCAGCACCATTTATTGAAGAGGCTTTCCTTTTTCCACTGTATGTTTTTGGAATTTTTGTCAGAAGTTACTTGCCCATATAAATATGGGTTTACTTCTGGACTCTCAATTGTGGTATAATTTGAAGTTGGACAGAGTGATGCCTCCAGCCTCATTCTTTTTTCTCAGGATGGCTTTGGCAATTTGGGGTCTTTTGTGCTTCCATACAAATCTGATGATTTTTTGTTCCATTTCTTTAAAAAAAAAAAGCCAATGGGATTTTGATAGGGATTGCATTAAATCTGTATAATGCTTTAGGTAATATGGTCATTTTAACTATGTTGCTTCTTCCAATCCAAGAACATGGAATATCTTTCCATTTCTTTGTATCTTCTTTGATTTCTTTTAATAGGGTCTTGTAGTTTTCATTATTTAGGTCCTTCACATGTTTTGTTGAATTTCTTCCTAAGTATTTTATTATTTTTGTTGCAATTGCAAAAGGAATTATTTTTTCCACTTCTTTTTCTGACATTTCATTATTAGAGTATAGGAACGCTATGGATTTTTGAATGTTGATTTTATATCCAGAAACTTTACTGTATTCACTTATTGTTTCTTGTAGTGTTCTCATGGAATCTTTAGGGTTTTCTGTGTAGAGAATCACGTCATCCACAAATAGTGACATTTTGACTTCTTCATTTCTTATTTGGATACCTTTTATATCTTTCTCTTGCCTGATTGCCCTCGCTAGGACCTCCAATGTTATATTGAATAAGAGTGGCGATGGTGGACAGCCTTCCCTTATTCTTGATCTTAAGTTTTTAGTTTTTCACCTTTAAGTATAATGTTGGCTGAGGGTTTCCTATATATGGCATTTAGTTCCTGCATTTAAATGAAATGATTTTGACATCTTTATCTGAGGTAATAATTTATTTTGGTAAAGTCTTTCTTGTATTTAATCAACTGACTTCTATACAAATTCGATTATAATTTTTATTAGAATTTCTAAAAATGTATTCTATGTATGTTTATCTTCTATTGATACAGTCATATTAATTTTATCCTTAAACATGTTGATGAAGTGAATTATACTAATAGATTTTATAATAACATCTTCAGGTTAACCCTACTTGGTCCCGATGTAATTGTTTTTTGATATTAAATACTTTTACTAGTATTTAATTTAAGAGGCTTGGAAGGAAGCTGTGGGAGTCTAGGTAAGGAGCACTTACCAGGAACACTAGTGAGTCTTACCAGAGTGTCTACAGGCTCTTCTTCATCCTACCAGTGATGGTATGGAGGCCATTATACTTGCCTGTCAAAATGCCTACCCTGAATAAATGAAACACTTTACTTAGTCTGCTTCTCCTCTAAGCCTCTTAACCATTTTCTGTTTGTGACCACTAACCTCAAAGAGGCCCTCAGTGCTACCTGGAAACCCTTCTAGATTTCCCTAATCTCTTTACTCTACCATTCTATTGGTTATCTACCTCATATCAGCTCCTATACCTCACATCTAGAATCCTCTCCCAAATATTCATCTCACACTGTTTAGATTTGGTAATGAAGAGAAGAGTAGTTATGTTGAGGTTTCAATAGTCCCATAATTTCCTGCTCATAAATGGATCAGAATAATTTATAGGTTGGTTATTCTCATATTCAGATCATGAACAAAGGGACGTTACACTAGGACATAATTTAAGGAACATTGATACATAAAAGCAATGAGAAAAATTAGTCTCTTCCATTTCCATCATTTCAAACAAGCAGAGCAACCTTAAAATGTTTGAACAAGTATCATTTACAGAAAATTGAAGACAAATTTAACAAATAATAGTTAATACTTAAACACGACACTTTGTAAGGATAGGTATTCTTCTAACCACTTAACTTACATTAGTTGATTTAATCCCTATAGTAACTTCATAAAGTAGAAAGTATTAATGTCCACATTCTATAAATAAGAAATGAGAGGCATGGGGAGGTTAATAAATTTGTCTGGTGTCACACAGTTTCTAAGATGTTTTGGCAGGATTGAACACAAGTAGCATGTATGGCTTATTCCTTCTCTGTGAAGAGAAGTGAGGGGAGAGAAGCAGTGAAAGAGGTGACGAATGTTCAAGGTAAATCTCTCCTCATAGAAGTCAAGAGTGGGAAAAGGATTGCCTGTTTTTTTCTCCCGTAAATTCATGAGGTTTAACAAAATGTGGGTTTGGCTACTGTCTCTCAAGAGAAGTGAATAGCAATATACTTGGACTGTCTCCTGTTTTTAAGATGTCACTCTTACATATTAACTTCCCTCTTAAGCATTTTCTTGGGATCACATGAGGACAATATAACTTTGCCTTCAAAATTATGAAATGGATTAAAATCATTTATTAATTATACCCAATCCAAGGACACTCAGTGCCCAAAGCACAAGTTCACTCCTTATTCTGTTTGTATCCAATAATGTGTCCAGCCAGATAACATAATACATTAGAGATTCTGGGCTGAGATTAAATAACATTAAGATATTCTAAGATGCCAATATTAGATGCTAAAATTTGAATGTAAACTCTTATGAACTTCTCGGAAAGAAATTAAAGTCTAAATATATAACCCACTTTCATATTCAAGAAATACAGTTCTCTTACCCTTTTAACCAAAATTCGAAGAAATAGAAATGCAATACGTATCCTCACAAACTTCTTCAGATCATTCCTAGCTGAATGATTCTTCATGCTTGGATAGACCTGGGTTCTATCAGTAACTACAGCTTTCGCTGTTTCGGGAATAAGCCAAATTCTTTTAGTGGTCTGAGAAGTTGTGTCAGTTCAATCACAATTTGTAGGGCTTCACTTTTTAAAGAATTTGAGTTAATAAAACACATAAATTGTCATATTTCTTAATTAAGGTAACAAGCCCATCCTACTTCTAAAAAGCTATTCCAGGAACAAAAAATGTTCCCAGAACTGAGTTTTTAATGATGCCAAAAACCAGAGAAGAAACTCCTTTCAAGTGAAGGAGAACATTTTCTTGGTTGCAGCCTAGCCAGGACACCACTCAGTCTGTTCCAGGTGTTCTAAATCCTTAAAGTATGAATTTAAACTAAGTTGAGAGAATTCTTCTAGCCAGAGGTTAATTTTGGTGCTCAGCAATCAAATTTCTAAGGGGATATCCATTTATGCACCTAGTCTCCTGTCTTTGAGAATGACACAGCCTGCTTACAAAGTTTAGGAGTTTGCAAATGTGGCATCAAGAAACCGGTGCACGCTCTTGTAAATATCCATTTTTGGTCCTGTGCATTGTGGATATTTTCAGTGCCTCTTGCCAAGAAACATACCACCTAGCAAAGTGTATTCCCTCAACCTGGAGTTCACCAATCTAGTGCACCCTGAAACTATAAAGTAGGAAATGAGATTGAGTTTGTAGACAATCCTCATAATTTGCCCTCCTACAGTTATTTTCCTGGCCCTACATGCAGAATGGAATTTTGCACATCTGGTCCAGAGGTGTCTGGAAATAACAATTTTTATTTAAAAATATTTTAATTATTTATTTTTTAATTAAAAAATTAAATTTATTGGACTAACATTAGTTAATAACATTATAAGTTTCAGGTATACAATATTACAATACATCATCTGTATATTCCATTGTGTGCTCACCACCCAAAGTCTAGTCTCCTTCTGTCACCATGTACTTGACCAGCTAAAACCTCGCTCATGCTTTAGAGGCATATATAGGACTTTATTACCTGGCAATGTAAACACATCAAATATTGTTTGGCCCACTAAGATCTAAAAGACCAATATTCTTTTCCATGTGGTGGGATGTTTGTCCCAGTCATATCTCCTTAGAAAAAGCTGTGCCTGCAGACAAGACTGCAGTTTTCTGAATCTTGAACTCTCTCCTTCTAGGCCCCAGAGTCTACCAGACTCTGCACCTCTGCCAAGAGCTGAGTGATCCCATCTCACTTTGCTGAAACACCTACATTCTGCACCTCATTTAAAATCATTTCTCACAGTCTTCCTCTTATTGATATCCCTTTTGAGTCTCTTTCCTGAAGCTCAGAGGCCTTTGTTTAAATCTCTGCCTCCAGGAAAATAGCCTTTTGATTCAGACAAATGATCACATGCTATGATCACCTTCACAGCCCGAATACCATGCATTTGGGTTAAAATATTTCAATCTAGTCAATCACAGAATAGAAACACTCACCTAGATCTATAAATGGCCACTTCAAATCACCAAAGTTAGAATACCAAGGCCCAAACCTCATATACTTAAACTGCCAAAGATATCCTATATGTATACTTTGCCCCCTTCCCAAATTCCATTCTTTGGGTTTTAATTTTCAATATTTCTGGATGATGCATTTAATGTTGAAATTTTGACAAAATCACCACAAAACTACTATTGTCCCTCCTCACACTGGTGTAATCTGAAGTTGAGAAAAAAAAAATCAAGGCCATAAATGGAGGCCATTATAATACTAGAAACCAGATGTGGCTCTTGGTTTGTTAGCAATGCTCCTGTTAATCCAGAATCTCAGAAATGGGCAGATTTATTCTCCCAATCATGGGCAATGCAGAGGAATGAAGAAAAATGTGTGCTCTTTGAGGACAGAGTTACTACCAAAAGACAAAAGAGTGAAACTAGATCAAGCATGTAGTTACTCTTCTCAAAGTAACCGGTTAGTTATATTGTTTTGCTTCTACTAGGATGGAGTGAGTGAAAAGTGGCAAAAGGCCAGAGTGGGCTAAGGGAAAATGCCTGCTCTCGGGAGACTGGAGTGGGAAATGGCATTTCCCTCCAAGCCAGAAAGGTCGACAACATGTTCAATCTTATATAACTCATGCAAGGAAAATATGGCTGTCTGGTCTGAAGACTCCTGCTGTTTTCACAATGACCTACTATCTACTATCTACTGTTGGTTACTTAATAGTTACTCTAGTAGGCTTATTGGGATATTATATGTCGTTCTTGTGGTAATGAGATTACATTTCAAGTATGAGTTCAATAAATAATAGTTACTACTATCACTAATTGTTATAGTTATTATTATTATTACTATTATTATTAAAGTTTAAACCTCCAAACTAAGGGTGGTATTGGGCTACTCAGGAAACAAAATGTTAGATGTAAAAGTATTTCACTTAATTTATTTAATGTTAAATTTGTAGTAGGACTTCATTTTGCCTTCAATTTCTGGATATCTCAGATGTTAACCTTTCTAGCACAAATTCTTTGATTGATGTATGATGAAGTATGGGAAAAGTTTCTAGATAACGTACGCAAAAACTATCACAGTAAATGTTTGCTTCTTTTCACTTTTGTATTTAATTTATTTACCAGTAAGCTAATGAATTAAACTAATATAGTTTTCAAAAACTGTCGCTTAGTATACCCAATATGAGACTAAAGAATTGGATGGTGGAAATATACCAGCCTTGGTAGGATGCCTACTTTGTTCTAGGAACTTTACTCATGTTACTATTTGTTAGATATTATTTTCTCCATTTCAAAAAAAGGAACTCGAGGCCAGAAAGATCAATAATGTGCTCAGTGTTGTATAATTCACAGAAAGAAGCCATGGATATCTGGTTCTAAGACTCCAGTTGTTTTGACAATGACCTGCTGTCTTTGTCTGCTGACAACTTACTTACTCAATCGTATAGCCATATTGGAATTATTAGTTGTCATTACTAGAGCTATGAGATTACAATTCAGACATGAAATTCTATGTACCTACTTTTATATCAAGAAATGCCTTGCTAAGTTTACTTCATTTCCTTAAATAGCGTGCTTTGAGGTCACTGGCACCTTTTAAGTTGATAGGCAGAATTATACATTTAATTACTTTATCATGTATTTTTGCTCACCTCATTGGCTGATTAAAATTAATTCACTGGGGTTTAGGCAACATACCGAAGCTTCTTAAAATGGTTGAAATTATTGCAATCACAGTATTTCTTATTCAAGAGCTATTTTAGGTGTCACCAATCCTAAAGTTTTTCTAAATCATATCAACTTTAAATTTTTGAAGATATAACATATTGATTTTATAATAATAGTGCCTAAGAATTTAAAAACTATGTTCATACATATCCACTTCATTTCAACTTCACATCACACTGCGAGATAAGTACTATTGTTCCCTTTGTCAGTGGTGAAACTGAAGTTAAAAGGTGGTAAGTGGTTCTCCAGCATCATACACTTAAGAAGGCATAAGACTTGAACCTGAACCATAGAACTTTTAGGTTACTGTTTGTTTTCATGATATAGGCTTCCTTTATGACACAGAGAAAGTGGAATCCACATGGACTAGCTGAACTCTATTGACATGATTAGCATCCAGTTCTGACAGAGATAAGGTGAGTTCTCAAATAACATGTCCCTCAAAATTAGAGGTGTGATTTCAAATAACGTGTTCTTCAAAATTAGGAAAATTAGACTATTAAGTGGTAATTCAACATTTCCACAATGATTCATTAATTTTCTTTGTATTTATCCTATAATGGCAATGTATTATTACAACTTATTTGCATAAACTTCATGTTACATCATTAACTTAACCAAAAAGCCTAAGCACCTAATAGGTTCTGCTCGAGGACCAAACAAAAGTAATATCTGTTTTCTAGGACCTTCCTGTCTAGGTATCCCCCATGGTAATTTAGTGCAGAATTTAGTGTAAATAAAATTACCAAAAATTAGTATAATAATAAAGAAACATTTGCATCATTAATGCTAGGCAAAATGCTGTCTGGTTTCTTGATCAGTTTTTCTTGCAAAAAGTGAACAAATTATGAAACACCTAATGTATTCATACTTTTAAAACTTTGAAATTTGAGAGATACTTCTCACTGGTGAATAAAACTCTTATTACTTAAGTTATTTATCATAGGAAGCTAGAATTTTGGGTTAAAGTTGCAGCTCAATCATCAGAAAGAAACCTGTGAAATTAGTCACAGCACTATGGTTTTCTGATTTATGATGGAGTTAGAAAAAGAATCATTTGGTGCACTGAAATGTATATGATTCACACATGGAGCACCACTTCCATTGGTTGGTATTTCTAATTCACTCTATAGAATCATTAAAGAGAATGTCATTCACCTATGTTTATTGCCTTTTTTTATTTGTGCCATTTATAGGCAGAATTGCAACTATGGCTTAATCTGATTATTGCAGAAAAATAGAATGGCCACATCCTATCTCAAGGGTCATTGAAAAGAAGATGAAAGGATGGTGTAGGCTTTCAATTATTCATGTAAAAATAGAGAGCTCCAGCTGTGGAACTCTGTATTCCTTATACCACTGTACCAGTCGTGATGGAGACAGGAAGACTGTGCCTCTTAGAGAGAGAGGAAGACTCTCCTGAAAAACAAACAAACAAAAAATATCTCATTTCTAATGGTATTGAATATGCTTCTCTTACCATCTGTGGTGCTTGGGCTCTAAATATTTTTTGTTTTATTTAAGGGGAGAATAATGACATTTTTCTTAAAATGTGATTGGTAATTTGTGTTTCCACCAGATTTATTTTCTGGAAGGCTCTGTAGAAAGCTTGAGGCTTTTAAAATTTCTAGAGCTCAGAAGAAAGGGTTTAGAGGTATATTTATCACATTGCCATCTTTTTTTACATCTTCTTTCTTCTGGTTCTACTCTCTTTTCTTTTTCTTTGATGTCTTCTCCCTTTTCTTAACGAATGAATAATAATTAGTCAATGAATAAATCCAAGACTGTAGAATGGAATAGAGATAAAGCAAGTGGAGCAAAAGTTACCTGAGACGTAGTTGATAGGGAAAAGCAGAGTTGGAATACCTAGGCATCAGAAAGAAAAGAAATCTGTACACAGAAAAATTATGAATCAGATAGGTCAATTCAATTTATATGTATATATACATATATATCTAAAAATGTCTAAATATTTATGGCGATGACAGCTACTGGTGCTATA
>NW_006442508.1:5440916-5442004 GCF_000325575.1 Pteropus alecto | reverse complement strand
TAATATATACATGTGTATGTGTATGTGTATATACGCATGTATAATTAGAAATGGCAATCTGAGCAAGTACTTCATTTAATATTTTTACTTGCAATACCAACCATAACAACAAACATCTCACTATTTTGCCTTCATATTGCTGCTAAACATAAAAAGATAAGAGAAGGGTCATCATTTTCTCCTCAATGTGCCTGTTTTCACTCAGCCTTATTCAGCATATCTTTTTCTATCTTCTCAGGAGACAGGTTATATACCTGATCTGCATTAGAAGAGTTAGCAAGTGAAATGAGATTTCCCTTAGGCCCCTAACAATGTTCTCTGGAATATATTCGAAAGCTTACCCTTTAATATAGTAATATTCCTTTCTCTACACTTTTATTGCTTTGCAATTGAATCCAATCCCCAAAGTCAGTACAGAGGCACATAACAAAACAGTATCTGACTCTGTCATGAAGAAACTCATTGGTGTTTGAAGACACACACACACACACACACACACACACACACACACACACTTACTTTCTATATACTGCCAAAGAGTTCACCTGGCAAATAGAGGAAAAAAGAATTAGATCCAGGACCAGAATTTTGATGGAATTAGACCTCAGCTGCATATACCCTACTATTTCCAGTGGAGTTCAGCTTACAGTACATTTATGCATCTACCATTAATCACAGATTTCCCTCATCTGGGACGATCTTTCTACTCATTTTCACTTTTTAAATTCCATCCATCTTTGGAGACTAAAAGAGATTCTTTATAACTCATGAGACATTTCTAGACCAATTCACATACAGTAATGCCTTTTTTTCTAAACTTATGGAACTTCTAATTACTACCAAAATAGATCATTTGCAAATGCACCAGGCACATTCTTGTGATACCTATGGAACTCTTTTTCAAATACTGCTTTATTTAATTTTCTTTTGTAAAAATTGATGCTAATAGGCACCTTCTTGTGTCTATTAATCTTTGAGTAAGATCCACTTCCGTAAGCCAACTGTAATGCTGTGAGTAATAAGCTCCAGAAATGTGCTTCCTAAAGCTTTATGTGGTAATGAACTTTACATTTTTCACTAGGGCAGCA
>NW_006442508.1:5407318-5440882 GCF_000325575.1 Pteropus alecto | reverse complement strand
AAGGCAAAGGATATAAGTATGCTCTACATAAGACTCAAACTTCATATAAAGGCAGCACTCAGGAAAGCAGAACACAGGACTGAAGATGTATGGAGAGAACAGAATCTATAATAGGTCCCAGAGACACAAGAATTGAGCCTCAGTGAGAATCTAGCAAGGTATCAGGGACACTAATAGCTCTGTAAGTAGGGCAGGGCCAAGACAGTGTCTGCTCCTTACCCACTAGACTGTCAGCGATGGGAATGGATATGTAAAACACTGAGATTTAATATAACTGTTAGTTGACACATGTAATCTTTTGAGTTGATTTCTCATATTTTTTTCTGTTAACCTTACTTCCACCTTTTGTTAAGACCATTTGCAATAAGAGATTGCTTTCTACTCAATATGGCATATTTCTCAGATATATTGAGTACTATAGGCTTAGGCCTATGCAGTATGATTTCCTCAAGCAATGAATCTGGGTTTTTAGCACAGGAGTTTATGTACTTGAGGGTTATGATTCCATAGATTTATATCTTATTTGTTTACAACTCAGTAGTGAAATCTATGAGATCAGTAGCTATTTTTAGTTATCTGTTATTAACTGAATGTTTGTGTCCTTCCAAAATTCTTGAAACCCTAAAACCAGTGTGATAGTATTTGCAGGTGGGGACTTTGGGAGGTAATCAGGTCACAAGCTGTCTTGATGAGATTAATGCCCTTATAGGAGAGTTTAGAGAGCTAGCTAGTCTTTTTACACCTGTGAAGATACAATAACAAGTTTGCCATCTGCATCTTGGAAGAGGATTTCACCAGAATGTGACCATGCTGGCACCATGATCTCTGACTTCCAGTTTATAGTACTATGAGAAATTAATTTCTATCCTTAATAAGCCACCCAATTTATGGTATTTTGTTATGGCAGCCCAAGCTGACTAAGACATTGTCTTTAATATTCTCCCCAAACCTATCACGATGCTTTTCATATGGTAGACATTTAATTAACATATGCTGATTAACTTTTCCTTCTTAATTCTGCATGCTTACCATTCAAATATGAATATTCCAATATTCTTTCCTAAATGATGTAACCCTTTCCAATTAATAAATCATTAAAAACTTAGTCACATCATCAGTGTATCTTGAGTGAAGTAAGAAGTCAGGTTAGGTAGAACAGATAATACACTAAAGGCTTCTTTTTCATCATTATTTCACAGTTTTGAGCTGTGTATAGAGTTGCCTTTGAAAATATTTGTACTTCTCATTTTGATGAGCTCTGTGACATGCAGAGAAAGATAAAAAACAATCTCTGTGTGAAGTCACATATGAGGGGTTAGTTCTAAATTTACCAGCCACTAATTCCTTTGAGTGATCATATTTATTCTTTGATTACACACAACCTTACTGATTTCAAAGCAAAAGAGCAGGAGGAGATGAAAATGCTTAAATCATACAGCAGCCTCAGGTGGTCCCTTTGGCACTGAAGAGCTGACATTTCATTTCCAAGTCTCAAAACATATGAGACACGATTAGACTTTGGACAAATCTGATGTAGTAGCAATAGCCTATGACAATACAGGACTAAATTCTAAGCAGAAGACAGTATGTTTAATATGTATAAAAGCCCACACATCCCAGACAAGGAGCACGAAGGGATAAATAGGAACTTCCTGACTTATGTTTTTAGGGGAAAGTCTAGTGATATTGTATAGGAAGTACCATGATAAGAATGCTTCTGAACCTCGGGAAAGCTCTTTATCAAACAAGAATGGAATCTTCCTTCAAAAAAGGAAATCAAAAACTCTTGCCTATTATTGATCGAATAAAGAACTATGTTTCTACAGAATGGCTGGGGATAAACATAGAGCAACCTGGTAAAAGACAGAAAATTGCAGAGCATACTAGAGAAAATAAAGTCTCCCTTAGAATTAACAAATAAATATCAAATAAAGTCTTACATTGAGAAAGCACATAAAATTATACATTAAATTTTTATTCTATAAACATATAATTATTCATTCTCATTTTACAGTTTACATTTATTGATTAATTACTACATGCCAAGTACTGATTTGAATATTTCATAATATTATTGCTTTTATACCCCATTGACAATCATAAGAAATATATACAATTATCAACCTTATTTTTTAAAATAGGAGCTTAGAGAAGTTAAGTAAATGGCTGTAAATCATGTAACTGGTAATTTCAAAACTAGGACTTGTAGCCAGTTCTGACTAACTCTGAATCCCATGTACATAATTACTAATGTGGATGACTCTAAAGCAAGAAGCAGACATTTTAAGTATGGACTGTCATAGTCTAACTAAATCATTTTACTCAAATGGGGCAACATTTGTTTCTTAATAGTGTGGCACTGAAGACCTCTATCAGAAATCAGGAATTATTTATATATTGCCCTTCCACTAATTGTATGTATATATAGTTTGTCTCAATTAGACATACTCAATTACAGTATGTCTAAATTTAGGTTCAGTTATTCTAAAAAAAAAATGTTAACTATAGATTTCTGAGTTAAAAGAGACTTACCAAATACTACATAAAGGTGCTGTGTTAATTTTATGTGTTAGCTTGACTAGTCATGGGATACCCAGATTAAACATTATTTCTTAGTGTGTTTGTGAAGATGTTCCTGATAAGTTTAGCATTTGAATTAATGAGCTCAGTAAAGTAAATTAACCTCTGAAATGTTGGTGGGCATCATCCAGTCTGTTGATGCCTTAAACAGAACAAAAAGTAAAGGAAGAAAGAATTCACCCCTTTTTCTTTCTGCCTCACTGCTGGAGTGGGATATCTCATCTTACTTTCTCCTGCTCTCAGACTGAGATTTCACTTGATCTTAGCCAACAGGCCAAGAAGCGATCAGACTAGGATTTATACTATCAGCTCCCCTGGTTCTTAGGCTGTTGATTGCAGACTGGAATATACCATCTGCTTCCTGGGACTCCAGATTGCTGACAGTAGGTAGTGGGACTTCTAGGCCACCACAATTATGTGAGCCAATTCCTCATACATATATATATGTATGTATCTTCTTTGTTCCATTTCTCTGGAAAACTAACTAATACAGAGGCTTAGGCTAGAGGATAAAGATTTTGATGCTCAGAGAAGATAAACTTAGTAAACAATCTGTACAGAATGCTGCCTTAGCATGACTTTTTTTTTTTTTTTTTCTGTGAGTGCTGTGAGCTACACCTACAGACGTGAACAGTTGGTCAATAACATTATAAACAAAGTCTGTGTTCTTTAGTTCATAGCAATTCAATTAGAGAGAAATTTCACATCTTTTTTTTTTCCCTTTGAGAAAACAAATTGCCTTCACTTGAGTAAACTTAAGAATAGTGGTCTCAGGGTATAAAAGTGCCAACTCTGTAGAATACATTGCATTCATACATTCATTCGTTAACTCACCTATTCATTCATTTAGTCATTTCACAATTACATGCCTACTTGATGCCAGGCATGTTTTATATGTTAACAAAAAAAGTGACATACAAATGGGCAATCTCCTTGTGCTAGCAAAACATATAAACAAATATGCAACATAATATAAGTTATTAGTGATAAGAGAATGGATAAAACTGAGAAAGGTAAGAAAGTTTATCTAGGAGATTGGGGTGCTATTTAAAATAAGTGATTCAAGAAAGGTCTTGCTGAGGAAGCAGCACTTCTGTAACATCATGAATAAGACAAAGGAGTACTGGGATACTATATACATGCCAGGCTAAATGGCAAAGCACAAACAGCCTGAGTGGAACCCTACTAATTATATTTAGGGTTTAGCGAGGAATCTAGAGTGTAGAGCAAACTGAGAAATAATGAATAAAGTCAGAGTAATAAACAGAAGCCAGATCACGTAGAACTTTTCTACACTATAGATTTTAACCTAAGAGTGATAAGAAGTCGTTGAGAGTTTTGAGTAGGATATGGAAAGAGCTAATTTGTGTTTTAAAAAGAACATTTTTTATTGCATAGAATAGATTATACTGTATAGATAAGTCCTCTATAACTATGAAATTAAAGAAAATCAGAGTGTCACTTACCCTTTAGAAGAAAATTAGTGTTTTTTTTAAGTAGAGTATATCATTATCAGTTGTTCTATTGCTAAAGATTTTTTCTTTCAATTTCATTGACTAATATATATACAGAAAAACACACAGATCATAATTGTACAGCTTAATGAATTACACAAGATGAATAAAGCTGCATAGCTGATATCAAGGTAAGGAAATAGAGCATTTCCTTTACTTTCAGAAATTCAACTTGTGATCTCTCCAAATCATACGTTTTCCCTCCTCCCAGAGGTACTACTATCCTGACTTCTAAAATCTTAGATCAGTCTGCTTTAAAAAAATATGGAGAGATGGAATCATGTATTATGTACTATTTTGGTCCTGGCTTCTTTGGCTCAACCGGCATTTGTAGACCTAGCATTGCAGATTTATCTCCAAGGAATTTTTATTTTCTATTTTATTAATTTATCTTCTTTTCTTTATCATCTCTATTCTTCATTCTTTTGTTTTAAGTTTTCTTTTTAATGCCAGAAAGGCTATTTTCTTTTTTTTCTTATTCTTAAAATGTTGTCCCTTTGGGTCCTAAACTAAAATCTTGGTATTTACTACAGTTTCTCATTCTTAGTGGGCTCTGGACTCCAAGTTTTGTCCTTGCTGTACATGAATCTATCAAATGCTTTGCCTGGCTTCTCAGGCTCTCTATAATCTCCTCTATAATGGGCATTTGCCTCTGGGGAGAATATGGTCCCATATTTTGGATTTACCTGCACGGGCTTTAATTCTTCGTCTGATTTAGGCCTTGCAGTTCTTCTCTGCCTTGAGAACTATTTAGTATCACCAAACAGGGTTTATTTTTGTTCTAAATTTTCTTAGTCTTTTTAGTGAGAATGTAGATATGCACAAGTGAGTACACTTTTACCAGAACTTTTTAATAAAGTTTCATCATGTTTTAAAATAGCTAATATTCTGAATGTCCTGAATTTACTATAGTACTGTCATCAATTTAAAAAATACGTAGATTATTTTTAAATAGAAATATCTTCATTCACAAATGTATTAACTTTGCAGAACAGTTAAAAATAAAAAAAGAATAAATTATAAAGGTTTATTTTTACTAATTCTGTTCTGGAAAAGCTCTAGGAAATCATACATAGGATTTCAAAATCTTGAATTTAAAATTATGTTTCTTTGAAAAGAAAATTTAACTCTCAGTATAATTTCTACAAAGTAATTTTTATCATTCAGAAATAATTGAACTGTAAACCAATATGACTTGAAGAAGAGTAAATCTTATATACAATATTAACAACTGAGAAAAGATCTTGGAGAGATCTTGGAGGAGACCCCCCCTCAAGAGACATCCCTCCCCCCACCCGCACTTCCATCTCTGACCTATGGATGCTGCCGTTTTCCCTTAAGAACTGGATCTCTGAACATGGAGAGTCTCCTCCCACATGCTCCTGGTGCCTCTGGGCCCTGGCATACCCTGGGGGGCCTGGCACACCCAGGGTATGGTCTGTGGCTCCACCTGGGGCATGAACCCAGGACCCTCTGTGTATAAAGCTGACATGCTAACTACTACACTATGGAGCCACCCCTCTATTACTATTTTTTTCTATTTGCTATTTACATTTCTATTTCTAAGTATATGTAATTTGTTTTGCTATAAATAGTCTATCTTTTGAGCTTAGCCAATACGGTATCTGATAATGGCTCTCTGACATCAATCAGCAGTGCATTTCTCTGAAGGAAATGATGCAGTCTGTGTGTAATGAGTATTGTCTTTGTGGTGCAATAAGTGTCTATGCAGTAATTAAAGCAAGCGGCTATTGCAGTCATGAGTTATTAGGGGGAAATGCATGTGATTAGATAAAAGATGATTGTTGTATTAATATTTCAGGTGGCAGAGTCTGTCTGAAGAGAAGCTATTTCTGGAAGGACTGTGGAACTGTGTTCTTTAGATGCGTGTGCTAATGCCAAATCCCAGGACTAAACACCTAATCACACTTATTCAATATGAACCTGAATGACTTGCCCCACAGACTACTTGAGATACATTGGATATAGAAAGAAAAAAAGGAAAAGGTAGTGTATGATACTGTAAGGAGAGCATCAAACCAATCAAATAAGTACTGAACACTTCCATCTATAAATGCAAAACAACATGTTAGATGCTATAGATTATAGATAGAAATAGTAAATGCTCTGCTTGACCTTGGAAAGCCTGTATTAGCAAGGCTAGAGACTATGCACATGTTTTCTCTTTTTTTTAAATTGAACATTAGAATATAGCACTATTAATTTTCTATTTCTGCTGACAAGTTGGTGACAAGTTATCACCAACAGTGGCTTAAAACAACTCTAATTTATTATCTTGCAATTCTATAGATGAAAAGTCTCACCAGGCTGAAATAAAGAAGTGTCCAGGGCTGCATACATTTCTGAAATCTCTAGGGGAGAATTTATTTCCTTGCCTTTTCCAGCTTCCAGAAGTTGTCCATATTCATCTACTTGGGGCTCTACTACTCTATGTTCAGTCAGTAACATCAAATTTCTCTCTGAGCCTTCTTCCATTATTACATGTCCAGAAGAGAAAGTTCTCCACTTTTAAGGACTAGTTGGTTAGATTAGGCTCACCTGGATAATCCAAAATAATCTACCTCAATGTTCATAACTACAAAGTTCCTTATGTTATGTAAGGTAACATATTCACAAGTTTTAGGGATTATGGTGTGGATATCTTTGGGGACCATTATTCTGCCTACAATAAATACTGAAAGGGAAGTTTTAAAATGAAGTTTAAATTAAGATTTAAAGAAAAGAGAAAGATTATGTAGGCAAGATTCTAAGAGAAAAGTTTATCAAGGAGCTGGGAGATAAATTTATTTTTTAAAAGCAAACTATTTGCTTCTTAATGTTATCTTCTGACTCTTGAATCAATTTTACTTCCAGAAAATCAATTATTTCATCAAGATTTGCCAAGTTACTAGCATAGACGATAATATTATTTGGTATCTTAATTTATCCTTGGAACAACCTTATGAGGGAGGTTGTATTATGATTCTTGATATATAGAAAAGGTAGATTAATATCCCAAATCACATACCTACTATATACTGATACCAAATTCAAACCTACATAATTGTCACCTGTGTCAACAATTAATTACTATTCTCTCTACCTCTTATTTTACACATTTCTTCAAATTTTTAATATTTTAGTGTGGTATTTTTCTTTTTAAAAACAGGTTTATGTTCATTTTTTTAAAACTAAGATATTACATTTAATACTTTTAATTTCTATTTTCATGTTATATTCAAGAGTATTACTTTCTCTTTTCATGTTTATAATTTTTTTTCTTAAAAATTATTTTTTCTTCTAACATTTGGTACTGAATACGTAATTATTTTCTTCAAAAAGTGTTAAATGTGTGTTAAAATAAAAAAAAAAAAATAGAGAAGAGCTTGAGAATTCCCTGGGCAGACAAAACCAATTTAGTCATAAAAATAGGCTTAATTTAGCTTATTTTACAAGACTAACTTGACCTGGGTCATTTCTTGCTTATGCCTCTGGAAATCATAAGAAAAATTTTAAGTTTCCCAAGGTTGATATAAAAATTCAAATATAACCAATCACTGTGAAGAATAAACAGTCACTGCTTTCTCACTCTACGGTCTGCTTTATGATAATATACACTTGAGCCTCATTCCGCATTTTATTTAAAGTGCTTCTGGTTTGCAAACTGTCTTTTAGGTATGTGTACAATATACTTTTACTAATTTACTACTTCGGTGATTCATTGATTTTACTTCAGCTATTTCTGAACTTTTTTTTTGATGCATTCAATATTGTCATGCTTAAATCGAAATAGTAATTTTGTCGTAAGTCAATTCAAAACAAGCACACAATTGAAAAACTGAAGGCAAAATGAAATCAGTAAGATGTTAGGTTGATAAAAAATAAAACTGATGTTAGCATTAAAAAGATATGGCTTTTGATGCTAGTACAGGTGATCGGATTGTAGGTTTATATGAACTATAACATACCATTTTCATTATACCCAATTAAAATAGAAAAAATATGGAGATACATGTTACACAAAGGAAAATTTACTATAGGGCAATAGCAGATATGAATTTGACTGAGAGAATATAACATAGAAAGAAGATAGGTGAATTTAGAAAGGTAAAACAGAAAAATGAGTGTGTGCATAGCTAGTTTTACATATTAGTTCTAGATAATTTTTTGCTGAATATGAAATCTTGAAAAAGGTTTACAAATCATAGATATTTGCTACATTATTAATATAAATCTCATGTTACTTTGTTGATTTGGGCTGTAGTGGTGGTGTTACAGGCCAACTGATTTAAATTTTTGAAATGATTAACATTTTTATCCTATGTATTCATATTTTAAATTTATTTTTTATTTTTTTATTTATCAGTTCAAATTGACATTCAATATTATTTTATATTACTTTCAGGTACATAGCACAGTGGTTGGACATTTACATATTTTATGAAGTGATTCTCTGACAAGTCTAGTACCCATCTGGCACTATACATAGTTATTACAATATTATTGACTACATTCTCTATGCTGTACTTTACATCCCTATGACTATTTTATAACAACCAATTACTACTTCATAATCTCTTTCCCCTTTATCACCCATTCCCCATCCCCTCCATCTGGCAACCATCAGTTTGTTCTCTGCATCTATGAGTTTGTTTCTGTTTTTTGTTTGTTTTTCTTTAAATTCTAGACATAAGTGAGATCATATGGCAATTGTCTCTCTCTGTCTGACTTATTTCATTCAGTATACTATCCTCTAGGTCCATTCATGTTGTCACAAATGGTAAGATTTCATTTTGTGTTTATGACTGAGTAATATCTCATTGCATATTTGTACCACCTCTTCTTTATTCAGTTGTCTACCGATGGGCACTTAGACTGCTTCCATAACTTGGTTATTGTAAATAATGTTGCAGTGAACATAGGGGTGTATATATCTTTTCAAATTAGTGTTTTGGTCTTTTTCAGATAAATATCCAGAAATGGAATTGCTGAGTAATCAGGTAGATCTATTTTTAATTTTTTGAGGAAACTCCAAATTAATTTTCATAGTGGCTATACCAATTTGCAATCCCATCATCAGTGCTTGAGGGTTCCCTTTTTTCCACATTCTCGCTAACACTCGTTTTTGATTTATTGATAATAGTCATTCTGACAGGTATGAGGTACTGTGGTTTTAATTTGCATTTCCCTGATGATTAGTGACCTTAAGCATTTTTTCATACAACTATTGGCCATCTATATGTCTTCTTTGGAGAAATGTCTATTCAGGTCTCCTGCTCATTTTTTAACTGGATCATTTGTTTTTCTTGGTGTTGAGTTGTATGAATTTTTTTAATAAATTTTGAATATGAACCCCTTATCAGATGTATAATTGGCGTATATTTTCTTCCATTCGGTAAGTCGTTTTTTTGTTTTGTTGATGATTTCCTTTGCTGTGCAGAAACTTTTTAGTTTGATGTAGTCCTATTTGTTTATTTTTTCTTTTGTTTCTCCTGCATGAGGAAATACACCAGAAAAAAAAATGTTACTAAAAGCAATGTCAGAGAGTTTATTATCTATATTTTCTTATAGTGGTTTTACGGTTTCAGATTTTACATTTAAATCATTAATCCATTTTGAGTTTATTCTTGTATATGGTGTAAGAAGGTAGTCCAGTTTCATTTTATTTACTTGCATCTATCCAGTATTCCTAATACTCTTTATAGAAGAGACTGTCTTTATCCCATTGTATATTCTTGCCTCTTTTGTCATAGATTAAATGACCATATGGGCATGAATTTATTTCTGAGCTCTCTATTCTGTTCCATTGATCTATGCGTCTGTTTTTATGCTAGTACCATGCTGTTTTGATTAGTACGATTTTATAGTACAGTTTGATATCAGGTAGTGTAATACCTCCCACTTTGTTCTTCTTTCTCAAGATTGCTGTGGCTATTCAGGGTCTTCAATAGTTGTATATAAATTTTAGGATTATTTTAGCTCTGTGAAAAATGCTATTGATACTTTGATAAAAATTGCATTGAATCTATTGATTGCTTCGGGTTGTATGGACATATTAACAATGGTAATTCTTTCTATTCATGAGCATGACACATGCTTCCATTTATTTGTATCTTCTTCAGTTTCTTTCTTCGATGTTTTATAATTTTCTAAATACAGTATTTTTTACCTCTTTGGTTATATTTATTTCTAGGTATTTTATTTTTTAGATGCAATTGTAAATGGGATTGTTTAATTTTTCTTTCCGATAGTTTATTATTAATATACAAAAAATGCAACAATTTCAAAATATTAATTTTATATTCTGCAATTTTACTGAATTAATTTATCTTTTCTAACAGCTTTTTTTTTGTTGAAATCTTTAGGATTTTCTCTATATAGTATTATGTCATCTGCAAATAATGACAGTTGTCCTTTTTCCTTTCCAATCCAATGCCTTTTACTTCTTTTTTGTCTGATTTCTGTGTCTAGGACTTTCAATAATATGTTGAATAAGAGTGGTGAAAGTGGACTTCCTTGTCTTGATCTTTATCTTAAAGAAAATGCCTTCAGCTTTTCCTCTTGAGTATGATGTTAGCTGTAGGTTTATCATATATGGCTTTTATTATGTTGAAGTATGTTCCTTTTACTCCCACTTTCCTGAGAGGTTTTATCATAAATAGCTGCTGGATTTTGTCAAATACTTTTTCTGCATCTATTGATATGATCATATAATTTTTATCTTTCATTTTGTTTATGCGGTGTATCACGAGTCTCTAATCTTATTGTGAATAGCGCATGTGAGGGATCTAGGTTGCACGCTCCTTATGAAAATCTAGTTCCTGTTGATCTAAGGTGGAGTTGAGGCGGTGATGCTAATGCTGGGGAGTGGCTGCAAATACAGATGAATGTTAGCAGAGAGGTTTGACTGTACAGAGACCACAATCAATTGTTTGAAGACTCATATCAAAACCCTATCATTGAGTTGCAAGTGACAATTAAGCTGCATCTGATGGCAGGCTTTATAGTGGCAAGTGAGTTGATGTACTTCAATTGTACAGCTGCATTTGGCGATAGGCTTTCAGTCAGTATCCAACACTTATTTTAGTTCACGCATGACTCGCCCATCATTTTCTTTACCACTTCAGCCGCGCCTCTTTCCCACACTGCACACTGGTCTCAGTCACAGTTTTGGTAAGCCCACAAGCTAACCCTAGCCAAAATCAGTAAAAATCAAATGTCACTGGAGAGCTTCTTTGAAAAGGGGGAAAGACCTAATGATGAGACAGAAGAAGACTCTAAGACTGCCAACAGAAAGAAAATTGCATTTAAAAGAAAATACCGGATCCTACTTAAATCATGATTCATTGAAACAAGTGATTCACATTCTCCAAAGTCGTTTTGTATGATGTGTGGTGACCAGCTATCCAACGAAGCCATGACACCTTCAAACCTGCTTTGCCACATAGAGACCAAACATCTTACATTAAAAGACAAGCTTTGGAGTTTTTCAAAAGAAAAAAAAAAAAGTGAACACGAAGAATAGAAGCAATTATTGAAGGCCACCACTTCATCAAATGTGTCTGCACTGAGAGCATCGTCCTTAGTGGCTAACTGCATTGTTAAAGCTAAGAAGCCTTCTACTATTGATGAAGAGTTGATCCTGCCTGCTGCTAAGGACATTTGTCATGAACGTTTAGGAAAGCCTGATGTTCAAAAGGTTGTATTTATCTTCTTTCAGCTAGCACCATAACTAGATGAATTGATGAAATAGCAGAAGATATTTAAGCACAATTGTTAAAGAGGATTAATGAGTCACCATGGTATGCAATCCAGGTTGACGAGTCTACTGATATTGACAACAGGCAACAAAACTTATTTTTTGTGTGATATATTTTTCAAGAGGATGTGCATGAGGATATATTATATGTACATGAGGATGTGCATGAGTATATACTATATGTACAAAAGTACATATAATATATGTACCAACCAACACCACAGCTGCAGAACTATTCATATTTTTGAATGATTACATATTATTCAAAATTGGTCAATATTGTGTTTCTATATGCATGGACAGAGCAGCTTTCTGTTTTCACTACTTGGGTCAAAGAGGTCACTTCTGAACGTGAGTCTATGCACCGTGTCATCTATAGAGGAATGTTGGCTAACTGAAAAATGTCACCTGAATGTAACAAATTTTGCAGGATGTGATTAAAATGATCTACCACATTAAAGTATACACTATTAACTCACATCCGTTCACGCAGCTCTGTGAGGAGATGGACGCAGATCATATCATATTCTCTTATACGCAGAAGTAAGATGGCTTTCTAAAGGTAGATCACTGGCCAGAATTTTTGAGTTGTTTCAGAGATTTCTTTTAGAAAAACAGTCACCACTGGCAGCACATTTCAATGACATGGGATGGGTCACAAAATTTGCTTACTTGTGTGACATATTTAACTTGCTTAACCAACTCAATCTGTCACTTCAGAGGAGAATGACTGCTGTGTTCAAGTTGGCAGATAAAGTGGCTGCATTCAAAATCAAACTGGAATTATGGGGAGACGAGTGAACACTGGGATTTTTGACATTTCAAACATTAGCATTCCCAGGCTGTGCATGATCACCTATCTCAGCTTTCAAAAGAGTTCGAGCACTACTTCCTAACCACAAAAGACCTCCGAACTAGGAAGGAATGGATCCGTGACCCACTTGCAAATAAGCCAGATGAATTAACTTTGTCCATACTACAAGAGGATCAACTGCTTGAGATCCCGTATGACGATGGCCTTAAACGTATGTTTGAGACAACTTCAAATCTCCATACAATCTGGATTAAAGTAAAGAAAGAATACCCTGAGATTTCTGCAAAAGCACTGAAAAGCCTGCTTCCATTTCCAACATCCTATCTTTTCGAAGCAGGGATTTCTGCAGTAACAGCAACCAAAACGAGATTGCAGGGTAGGCTGGATAAGCAACACTCTTCGGGTGTCACTGTCTCCCATCACCCTCAGATGGGACCATCTAATTGCAGGAAAACAAGCTCAGGACTCCCACTGATTCTGTATAATGGCGAGTTGTATAATCATTTCATTATATATTACAATGTAATAATAATAGAAATAAAGTGCGTGATAAGTGTAATGTGCTTGAAGCATCATGAAACCCTCACCTTGTCCTCCTCCTCCCAGTCTGTGGAAAAGTTGTCTTCCATAAACCTGGTCCCTGGTGCCAAAAAGGTTAGGGACTGCTGAGTATTTTGTTTAATTAATTTGCAAATATTGAACCAACCTTTCATTCCAGGAAAAAAATCCCACTTAATCGTGTATGATCTTTTTAATGTATTGCTGAATTAAATTTGCTAATATTTTGTTGAGGATTTTTGCATCTGTGTTCATCATAGGTACCAACCTATAGTTTTCTTTTTTGTAATGACTGTCACATCTCAAAAATATTTAAAGACATTGAAAGACACTGTTTTTGTTTTAATTATTTTTTTTAAAAGTTGTTAATTGAATTTTTAACATTTTTTCTCTTTATGGCAATTCATGATTATTTTAGAAAAATAGAAATCAATAAAGCATATAAGAAAAAAAAATCTTACCACCTGGAAGTCTAGAGATCTCTAGTTCTGCTTAGATTTTTGGTGAGCAGCCTTCCAGTACTCTAGTGCTAATTTTTTTTGGCATATATTTACAAAAATAAGATAACAATATGTAAATCATTTATAATTTTTAAATTTTTCTTGTACAATATGTTATGTTAAAAATATATCTATTCAGTCATTATTTGTGCTGATTGCACAGTAGGCTTTCAGTGAGAATATTATAATGTATTTAGCTAATCCTCTATGATGAAACTTTTTTCTCATTTTGCATTACTGTAAACAACATAACAATAAATATCTATATACTTCTAGTTCTATCTATCTATCATCTATCATCTATGTCTATCTATCTATCTATCTATCTATCTATCTATCTATCTATTATCTATCTATCTATCATCTATCATCTATCTATCCTCTATTATATATCTTTCTCCATATGTCCTATTTGCCTATCTGATTATATCCTTTGTAAGGTAACATATGTGAGCTGTGGTCTCAGTTTTCCTGGAATTGAGTCGTTTCTCCACCACTCACTCACTATTTGGGCTAGTCTTTTAATCCCTCTGTGTCTCAGTTCCCTCATGTATGTGGAATTAATAGTATTGACCTCATAGGATTCTGTTAAGAATGAAATAAGACAATTCATATAAACCACTTATAAAAGTGCCTGGCATATATTGTCAATAAATGCTAGCTCTTATTATTTAAATTTATTCCTAGAAATAAAATTTCTAGATCAGAGGGAATTCACATTATATGGTAATATAAGACTATTAATATTATAACACATAAACTAAGAAATATTAAAAAAAAATCTCTTAAAGTGGACAAGCCCTGTCTTAAAAAAATAATTAGAATTTAAGTTTTTTTCCCCCCTTTTGTGATTTTAGACATTGAATCAGAAGAACAATTCTCAGGTCATAGTTTATATAAAAGTATCTCGACAAAATGATGGAAGTTACTTCCACTGTGAACACGAAAGAAAAAGCAATAAAATAAAAATCTAAAACCATATCATTAATATTTAACAGATATTTATATTTGTTCTGTTGTTCTCAACTCAATCAGCACCCATATTATAAAATGTATGTCAACAGTATCCAATGGAGTCATTTTAACTCTCTTTGTACAAGTATTCAAAGAATTTAAATTTAAATGTGAAGTTTTACTTTAATTAATAGAATAATTGCATTAATAAAGGAGATATTAAATTAACTTGATATTAAAGGAGTATAAAAATTCCATCTGTCTTTATTTTGGAAATATTGCTAATACACTCAATTAGCTATAGAATATTTTGCTAGCTAGCTTTTCTCTCAAGAAAAGATAGAATTGTTTTTGTAGATATAAGTTTTTCAGAAAAATCACTTATGATGTCTACATTTAAGCCATGAATCCCATCTAATAATCTAAATGAACATTTCCTGGATTGAATATAATTCATTGTCAAAAAGTTGATTGAGTCTATCGGTGTGAGTGAACTCTGAACTACTTCTGGGGACAGAGTGATTTACTGACATTGGGAAAGTTACGTATGCATCTAAACACTGTTACAGTCATGTATAGTTCTCATCAATTTCAGCACATGTTAATGATAACACAATACAAAGTCTATGTGGTCAGGCTATAGTTTAATAAAATTTTACTAAACAACAACAGAAAAGAAATATATTGTAAAATAAAAGACATTTAAGTCAAAGGAGTATAATCTAAAAGCATTAAAAAAATGTAAGCTTGTTCACTAAATAGCACAAATGAACCTTGAATATAGACCTAAGTCTTCTCTGTGTCATCTTCTTTCTTGTGTTAACATTGGACAAGATACAGTTACACAATCATCTCTATTATTTCTCAATATAAAATAAACAATAATTATTTGCTTCGATAACTATATCATATAGAGAAAACTTAAATATATTTAAGTAGGGCCAATATCTAAGGTTTACTGAGAAAATCAGTATATGTTACCAGCGCCATGCAAAAATTTCCTATCTCATTTAAAAATTAATATTATATGGCTTATGCCACTAGCTGGGATGGAGTAACAGGAATGGGATTTAGCCCTTACTCAAAGCAACTGAAAAACTATACAAAATATATGAAACAATAGTTTTTATGATTGTATATTAGGCTACATAGTGCAATAATCCTTGAGTGTGGGAAGACCTGCAACTGGCTCAGCATAATGCCTGGGAAGTTTCCAAGCTGCAGTACAGGAAGGGGAAACCCAGAGGAGGCCAGTGGTCTCCCTGCATTGAGGACATGGAGCTGGAATTTTGTTATACTCATTTACTGGGAGGCAGGTAACATTTACAGGGCAAAGTAGTAGAGAGAAAAGATGTACAGAATGAGTTCTGGAGTTCTGGTGAAAGCTCTAGACTCTTGAATCTTCAGTGGAGCATAGATGAGTGCGTGGATGTGAAATTGCCTGAGGTTGAGGAAAATAGAAAAGATGCAAAACAATAAGAGAGAAAAATACCAGGAGCTCACATAGGTCAGAAGAATTGCATGTTTCCAACAGCCAGACTGGAAAAACCTCGTATTTCATGAGGCATTCGGCTGTGGACTCAGAAAAACTTTGCCTCAATAATGGGGCAAAAATAGTACTAAAATAAATGTTTTTGGTCCTGCCAAATAAGAATAAATGTAAGATATGAAATGACCAAACCGTTTTGAAGTAACTTTACTGTGTTGTGAAATCTTAAGGATATTTATAGATAAGTCCAAAAATGTATCTTATAGAATGTTATATGTATCTACATTATGAACATAGTTCACCTATCTATATGCATATAGACATATACAGACAACTGATACTTTATGTTTTGATGAATAATATATTTTCAAGTGGATAACCAAATTTTACATGAGTACTTCATTAGAAGTTAAAGCTTGTGGTTAAATTTGGTTTTATTATTACCAATACTTTTTTATGATCATGAGAAAAAAAAGAATGACTAAATATGTAAATTATACCTTCACACAAATGACATCATGCTACATCACACAAAAGATTTACACTAAAAAAATTATATTTGGCAAATTTATATTTTCATCCAATATACCTAAACAAGAACACACTGAAGTAGATTATGTTATATAGTGCCATCATCAAAGTTTATTGTTTTAAATTAGCAATTTGCAGTATAAATTCAATAGGACCTATAGTTTTTTTTTTGCATTCAACTTTAAAATGTTCTTTTTTTTATAGTTTTATAGCAACAATAAGCATAGTGAATTTATACCTAGTTTTATATTTGTATGTATCAAATAAATAAAAGAGACATGAAATTTCTTTTTTGAAAAGAAACCACATATTAATTAACTTAGAAATTTATAGGCATATTATATTACATGGAAAAGAAATTCCTAACAGATCCAGTGGATCCAAGTCACATCTGGGAACTTTTCAACTATTAACTTTCAACATAACCCTTGAACTCAAAGTGTAAAAGATGATATTTAATCTGGGTCTCTTGGTAATTTTCTTCCTTTTGTCTATTAAAATGCAACTGTTCTGTGCCCCATTTGCTTTGGATATCTGTGCTCTCTAAAGTAAAAATCTATTACCTTGTCAGAAATTTTACTTCAATGCCAACAAGGATGGAAGTTTTAGGGTGGTAGACCACTTGTTTCCATTACTAGAAGCATGCTTCCTAGCTCATGCATTTTGTTAGTACAGTATCAGTGCAAAGGAATACAGAATCAGCTTATATTCATTGATTGTAAGCAAGAGAAAACAACCTTAGGTAAGTTAAATGAAAAGGTGATATATTAGGAGTCTATGAGTTGACAAAATGCTAAAGAATTTGGCTTTAGAATATAAAAAATGGGAGCAGCACCAGGGATCTAGTCAGGGAGTGGAGAAAGTCACTTAAAGCACCTCATTTGAAATGCATGGGCTCCAACCATGTTCTGGTTATTATGTCTTCATTAAAAATATGCCGATACTCAACAGCTTAAAAACTATTTTAGCATGGTTATGGAGTCTGCATGTCAAGAATCCAGATGGAGATCCTCATATTAAGACTAGAAAGACTCAGTCACTGGTGAGGTGGACACTCCATGGCTGGATGATGAAATTATCTGCAGGCATTTTTGATTGACTGCTGGTACTAGCTATAGGCTGGAACCTCAACTGAGCTTGTTAATTGGAGCACCTTCACAAGGCCTCTCCATATGCCCTGAACTCCCTCATAGCATGGTGGCCTCAGGGTAGTTATAAATTGTATGGGGCTACTCAGAGTGCCATAAAAAATGTCCTAAGATATAAAGCAGAAGTTTCACTGCTTTGTAGAACCAAGTCTTAGAAGTCATACAACATCATCTCTGCTATATTTATTCTGTTGGTTGAGTTAGTCGCATGTCCATTCAGATTCAAAGGGAAAAGACATAGATTTCATTTCTTAAATGGAGTGAGATAATATTAGCCATTAACGTAAAAGACCATGTTTGGAGATGTTATGGTTACTTTTGGAAAATAACATCTTCAACACTTCTTTCCTATTTATACATAAGAACGCATTTGATTCCAATGACCATATGAATAAACAGTTTTCATCTCTATACTTCTGTTCAGGATTTCATCTTCTTTATCAAGAAGAAGATGCTTTGTGAAGAAGAGGATATTCAGATTTAGAGAAGGGGATGCAACAGCAGGAAATAGAGGCTGGAGGAAACAGCATATAGGCGAATTGGAGTCCCATGTTCCTTCTGGTATCATAGATGTGATAGCAGTAGGCAGTACAGACTAGGGACAATAACTCTATGAACTTCTTAAGATTTCTTAAAACTTTGAATTTCCCTGGGTTCGTTATTGTGTTCTTCTGACTGTTTCCCCAAAGGGATTTGAAGTCAAAATCTTAAAACCATAAAAAGAATGTATTTATCTTTGAGCATATCAAAAATATATTGAGTTGGAGAAAGAATAAACTATGGAGAAGGCAAATGTGGGAAGGGATGGGACAGAGCTCCAAGAGAAAGGGTGTGAAGTGTCAACAAGTTAAGAGGAAGAAAAAGCAGGCTGGGTCCATGGGGACCACACAGGGAAAAAAGAAAAGCACAGCAATCTGGGTTTTACCTTATTCACAGCCCCTGGGATTTTACAATCTGAAATTCCTAGAAAAGAGATAAAATAGCCTAAAGTAAGCCTACCAGTAACTGTACTAGTTAAATCAAGACTAGATCCAAAAATTTTAAAATGAAAAATATCAGAATGTTTGCAATAGCCAATGTGGCATTATGATTCTTTTCTCGTGGGCCTTCTATTGATTCTATTTTCTGTTTACTCTTTCTTCTCCACACTCCCCGCTATTTTTACTTATCCTTAAGTCATCTGTAGTATCTGCTCTTATTTTACATTTAGTGAAGGTAGAAAAAGAAAAAGAAAGTATTAAAGATCATCTAATTCAACAGTCTCATTTTACCAAAAAGAAAGCAGCCTCAGAGAGGCAGTGACATGCTCAGAGTCAACGTGTATTATTGGTAGTGGCAGAATTGCAGATGCATGCTGCTCTGCTGACCCTTCATGTGTTTTCCAGTCTATGGAACTGTTTTTCTAGCCTAGCTTGAGGCTGAAATTCAGATGAGAAAAATTGTGGAACTATCAAAAGATTCCTGTGTCCATCTGATTTCTCTGGGAAGCTAATGCCAAGAATGCTCACTCCAGATACATGCATGACTTGCAATTGTCTTCTTCAGGTCATTGCTCAAAAGGCACATTCCCAATGAAATGTGTCCTACTAATTAATTTTAAATTGCAACTTACCTCTTTCTGCTACACTCTTGATTTTCTTTACCCTGCTCAACTTTTTTTTTTCCCCCATAATACTTATGGCTGTCGAGTACACTGTACATTGTCATTCATCTATTAGATTTCCTTTTTATTGTCTCTCTGTGTCTTCAAGAATATAAGTTCCACAATAGCAGAAATCTTTGGTCACTTTTGTTTATGTAGCTCAAGTACCAAGAGAAGCAATGCCTGGCAGATAGTAGGTACTCAATTGAAATTACTCATAAAATGATTTAATGTCTTAAAACAACTCTGTGATCGGTATTAGCTTTATTGTCTTCAGCATACAAATGAGGAAACTGATAGACAAAGAAGTAAACAGTTTTTCTTGATTGTTCAACTAATAATTGGTAGAGCTAGAGTCAAATGCAGATAGATATGGAATCTGAGCTCAAAAAACCATGCCATACTGCCTTGTACTGAAAGATAAACTGATATGCAAACTTAAAAGTTTTCTATTGCTTCTAAAGACAAAGGCAATCCTTAACAATTTTGCTTCTCTATCCTAGTACCATATTTTCGGAAGTTTAAATCCACACTTGCAGAATTAGTAGAAAAATACAGTATAACAAAATGATTTTGTCACATGGATACATATTTTTGCATTAACATATTGTTAAGTTTTCCCTTCAAATAATATAAGCAATGGTTTTCCCCAAAATGTTAAAATTTAATCAGCAACTGAAAATCAATCTCAACACTAGAAAGGAAACAAATACTATCAATAATATTCCTTTTAGCTCATTTTTCTAGATGACTCTTTAGTAAGGAGAATGAGTAGATTTAAGTAAGTGACTGTTCTGAGGTTCTCAGGTACTTTATAGATCTCAATGTTTGGTCCAGCTCACTCTTCTTAGTGTATCTCACTCTCTTGAACTAAAATACTCCTTTCAGTTAAGTTTTAAGTCAACATATGATTCAAAGTTATCTAAGATTGACCTTGAAGTAAACTACGAAAATAAAATAATTGACATGATCTAATCAGGGAATTAATGCTAATTCTATAATTTGTTGTCATTATGGAAGCTTTCCATAAAAACCTTTCACAGTAAAGTTTTCCTACTCCCCAAATACAAATCATGAGTCATAACAGAAGAGTCCTGGATTAGGAGGCAGAGGACCCAAGGTGTAGCCCTGATGCTGCCATTGTCTTATGGTGTAGCCTGATGTAAATAATTTTCCTCTCTGGGCCTTACCTATTTCATTCATTGGAGAGAATTATCATATGGTGTCTACTATGCCTTCTAGCCCTAATAAGGCCTATGAATCCATGAAAAGTAAGAAATCCGTCTTTAATAGTGAAGTTTCACAAAGTAGCATTTCTCACTGAGACTGTGATTTGAAATCTGATAAATTTGAAACTTCACTTTCAATTTGTCTGAAAAACTAGTGAGCACTTACCCCTAATTGTCTGTGGGCTTTATTTTTGTTACATAAATGATAGAAGGGACTACAAGGAGGACAGTTGCTGTACACCTTCCTTAAATACTGTTTTAGTTGGCTATTATCAACAATAATGCCATATAACAAAACACACCAAAATATAGTGGTTTACAGCAATAAACATTTATTCATTCATATGATCACAGGTCAGGAGGTTGAAAGCAGTTTATTTGATCTAAGCTGGCTCCATTGGGCATTCTACTTCAAGCTGTGGATAAACTGAATCTGGTTCCAGGTTTTCAGCTGGGATCAAGGCTCAGATCTACTCCATATTGTTTGTTCTAGGGATCAGGTTGAAGAGATATCAGTTACCAAGAAAAACTCTTCTTATGGAAGATTCCTGGAGTACAACAGACAAACCAAATCATGCAAGGTTATTTAAGGCTTCTGCCTCCGTTACATGTGCCAATATCATATTGGCCAAAAGCCAAGACTAATGTCAAGGGGCGGGGAGTATACTCTGCCTACCATGTGGTATAGCATGGATATAGGTGTAGGGTAGTGAAGAATTAACAAGAGTAATTCAATCTATCACAGGAGCAGGATGAAGGGGTTCACATATGTTCCTGAAACTAGCCTCACAAACTGGATCTGAACCTTATGAAAGAAAAAATATTTTCCCAATTTTAACTAATCTCACAGGATTCATCAGGATCCAGTAGGCATTGGAGGGACATAATGCCATTTTATTCATGGAAGATTATGATGGTTTTTTACCTTGTGTGGAGGTATTTGGATACCACCAGACTGGGCTAGGAAAAGCAGTGCCATGTGAGGCAACTGCAGCATCGATGGCACTGGTAGTTTGTGGCAATCAAGTGCCTCTTTAGATGACAGCCCTCTCTGTGAAACACAAGAACTTGAGCAGATTTGTTCATAAGTAGATGCCTCATTTTCCTGGAGGCTTTCACAATTAAATGGATAAAATGCCAGGTGTTAAAGACTGAATTGTGTTCCCCGCAAATAATATGTTAAGATCCTAATCCTCAGCATGCTTCAGAATGTGGCTGTGTTCAAAGATAGGGCCTTTAAAAAGGTAACTAAGGTTAAATATGGTCATAAGGGTGGAGCCCTAATTCAATAAGACTGGTGTCTTTATAAAAAGAGGAAAAGACACCAGAAATGTGCGTTTATAGAGAAAGTCCCTGTCAGTACACAGTGAAAAGGTGGCCAATCTGCAAGCCAAGGAGAGAGGCTTCAAGAGAAATCAATACATTGATCTTGGAATTTCAGCTTCCAGAACTTTGAAAAAATACATTTCTATTGTTTAAGTCATTCATTCTGTGACATTTTATTATGGCAGGTCTAGCAAACTGATACAGATTCTAACATGGGTGCTGCTATAACAAATACCTAAGACTGTGGAAGTGACTTTGTGGAAGTGGTTAATGAGTAGGGGCTGGAAATGTTTTGAGGTAGATGTTAGAAAAAACCTAGATCACTTTGAAGAGACTGTTGGTAGAAATATGAAAATTTAAAGGTGATTTCTGTGAGATTTCAGTTATAAAAGAGAAACATGTTTTTGGAAATTAGAGGAAAGGTGGTTCTTGTTATAAAGGAGTAGACGACTTGGTTGAATTATATTCTAGTGTTTTGTGGAAAGTGGAATTTGTTTATGATGAACTTAAATATTTCACTGAGGAGATTTCTAAGCAAAATGTTGAAGATACAAGTTTGGATTCTCCTTACTGTTTATAAGAAAACACCAGAGGAGAGGTGAATTGAAGAAGAAATTGTTAAGTAAAAAGGAAACAGACTTTAAATATTCAGAAAATTCTTAGCCTATCCCCATATTTTAAAATTAAAAAAAAAGCATTTTCTAGAGAGACTACTAAAGTTATAGAAGGAAAAATTCTTTGCTAATGAAATTGTGAGCATGACTCATGACCACAAAGAAAGTAAAGACTGGCCCTGGGATTTGAATATACGCATTTGTGTTCAGATATGTATATTTCATGGGGGGCACATGTTTTAGAATTTTCACATTTTCCTGTGAAAGAGGTTTTAGAAGACTAGACATGTGAGGTTTTTAAGAGGAATAGTAGGACTGCCTAGGATACAAGAGGGACACTTTGTCAGCATGAGAATTTGTATTCATAGCATGATTAGACATGTTTGGGATCTTGTATTTCCTGGAGTGAGTTGAGCAGTAACTTTTGTTTGATAGAAGAGTAAAGTCTCCATGTCTCATTGTGAATATTTCACAAGAGTTTTAATATATAAGGGCTAAGTATTATTTAAAAAATACTGCAGCTGTCTGAAGTTAATTGACAACTGTGAAGTAAACTTTGTTTTTGTCAGTAGTAAGCTCATTAACAGCTTTTCAAAAAGGCATTTCAGCAAAGTGGTAAGAAAGTTCCAGCTTATTGCAGCCATGCACTAAAAGAAGCTGTACTATTGCTCTCTCTCTTCTCCTTCTTTTTTTTTTTTTTGAGATGGTATGCATCTGGATTTTTATGTAAAATTACTTTTTTTAAATGTTGGAAAGTACTTAAAATTAAGTACTGTGAAGGCAAATAAAAGTATTTATGATATTTATGCATTGAACTGAGACTCAAGACCTCTTGTTTTTAATCTCTGGCATGCACAATCCAACAGTAATAAAAATAAAAAGAATAAACAGTTCTCATTACAGAACAGCTAAGGCTAGTGCAGCCAATCAGCTTGGTCGTATTTAGCAGGATGGGATTGGAGGAAAGAAATATCTCTATCTAATACAGAAGTTTTTTCACATGTGAGTTTTGCAGGAATTCAAGAAAGAGAAAGAAATCTGTATAGAGGGAGGGACATCCATAAAGAATATGGTCAAAGAGCTAAGAGAGCCTAGAGAGCCACAGTTTTCTTCTTCCAGGACAGGTTTACAGAAAGAATAAATAATAGATAAATTGCCAGAGCCACAGGGTGAGACAAGTGATACCCCTAGAGTACACCATTTAAGGAGGTGCTCACTCTCAGGGCCATGCAGTATCAGATCAGGGCTTGCACAAACCTAGCCGTGTGTGCCTCCTTACATTGCGTACCCAAGACGCATCATTTGATTCACCTTAGTGCTGGTTCCATTGCTTATGTTATTTCAGAGACATTTTTTTTTTCTTATATTACATGGCTATATCTCATGCTTGAGAATAACAAATCTCAGCAAAAAATAGTAAAACATACTAAAAAGAAAAAAATATCTGGACACTAATGGCCAATTTTTTGATGATAGAAGAATTTGCAATTGTATTTGTATTTTGTCCTTGTAAATAAGTTTTTATTTACATTTACAGATTTTTAATTGTACCCCCAAACTATGTTATGATTTCACTTTCCTGGTTTACATATTTATTCATTCAAATACATTTATCGAATGCTTATCTAATGTGCCAATCGTTGTGCTAGGCAATGACTACAAATTGGCGAAAAAAAAGAGGAAGATCACTGCTGTTTTGGAGTTTATGGTAAGTGAAGGAGAAAGAGATATCTAAAATGCATATAAGTAAATAAATATGTACTTATTGTGATAAAGACAATGAAAGAAAAAAACAAGATGTAGGAGTATCTACTGTTATTGGTTCATATTAGATAAGACAGTCAAGAATATCATCCATGTATAATAAATACAGTGTGGTTGGGAATCATTTCTGCCAGAAGCCCTGAGATATTTGAGGAAAGTAAATTATGTAACATCTTTTAAAAAAAAATATTAACAATAAAATTAAAATAATTTATGCATGCTGTAAAAAATTAGAAAATATTTTAAAAGTATATAAAAGAAAAACCAAATACATATACCCATACCATTGAGATACTACTATTAAAGTTAATTTTTTTTTAGTTTTTTTTCCCATGCCAACACTTTAATAAAATTCATATTACTCTTTGATCACTCTTTCTCCTTTTTCCTTCTCCTCCTTTTTATTCTTATATGCCTAGGATTTATCTAACTTTAATTTTCTCACCAATGCTACTCTTAGATATTTTAAGTATTTGTTGCTGTTGTAAATAAATGAGGTCTGGTTTTTATATTTTTTAAAATAATTGTCATTAGCTACGTAGCCTAAATGTTTTAATGTAGAAAACATTTTAGAATAGGGAAAATTCTAAAAAATAAATAAAAATCACCAACAATGATATTTCTGATTAATGTTTTCAGCATAATCTTCCAGGTCTATGTATCCATATATAAAAAATGCAACGTTTCATTAATCATTTGTAAATAGTATATTTTGTAATTATTTTTTACATATATACAAGAAAGTACTGAGTTTTACTATATGTAACTTGCATATGCTATCATCCTATCACATCTAATTACTAAGATTTTTAATCAAATACTTTATCTTTACTAAATATAGCAGATCCTAGAATAACATTGTTTTATTCAATGTTGTTGCATTATAACATTGATTAGATGCTGTAAGAATTTAATTCTTGTTTCTATCAATTAGCTATGGTGAAATTAGTGTCATTATATGTTGTTTCACTGAAGTTCCAAGATCCTATAGACGAAGTTAAGTGAAGACTTACTATAATCATTATTTTCATATTTTACCAACTGACAAATATCAGATTAAATTTATAGATTTTTCTGAAATAGTAATGACCCTGAGTTCCTGGGATAGAATTTGTTTATTCATGGTAGGTTATTTCTATTTAATTTGGGTAAATTTGCATAGATATGTAACGAAATTTATTATAATTGTAAATTCCATATGTATTATATTTCAAAATACTATTCTGCTTTAGTAATGAGAAAATCATCTGACAGAACTTAATAATTCCTCTATTTTCACTACTTTTATTCAAAGACTATTATTTATTTAAAGTTTCCATATCTCACTCTATTCTAAAGTCCATTTATATAACATTAAAGACATAATTTCATATCGTTAGCTATTTTAATAGTGAAATTGCATAGAATTTACTATTCCAATCAGCGGTGTGCTGGTAAATTTTTATCAACTGACTCTTCAGGAAAAAAAAAAGAGAGACTTAATTTGTAGCTTCTGCTTGTTTACATGATGTAAATACTCCCGCCATGGCTTTTTTCAAGCTACAAATATGACATCACTGAACATGGATTTAGGAGGCAATGTACAGAATTGACATCCATGAACTTGTAGGATCCAGCTCCAGCACACTACTGAAACTGATGGCGCAGGGATTAGTCATTGAGATGACTAAATATAAGAAAAGTCATAATAGTCCTAATATGTATAATGGAAATGGCCTTATGTGATAATATAGGATTTTCCATATTTCATATGCATAATTCAAGAAGCTTTTGAAGGCTTGCTCACTCAAAATATTGCAGTAAAAAAATACTGGGACAGGAGCAGAAGTTCTAGACATCAGTTGTTTGAACTTTAACATCGACTAGTAGTTAAGTAACTGAATTACTAAAATACATTTTCTAGGTTTCCATATTAGAGAGAGAGGAAGATTTTGTGTGTGTGTGTGTGTGTGTGTGTGTGTGTGTGTGTGTGTGTGACAACACATACACACAATTAACTCTAAGTTTCTGTGAGTGAGACACTAATTCATTCATTTATAAACTATACAAATTAACCTTTTCCCAGCCCTTTATAGAAATTTTAACTACCTTTCAAGAACATACTCAAGTTCCTAAGTCCTTTATCAAACTTTTCCTGACTATATTAAATTTTCAGTTTCTACTTCTTTAATTCCTATATATTTACTTTCTCTATCACATACTGCAACATGTGTATATGTATAATTTGCTTTATTCATAGCTTCATGTTTCTTATATTTCCTTTTTAAATAGATTTTAACCCCTTAATGTTTGGAATCATAAAATACTCAAAAAGTTAGCGTATTTCCACCCATATAGTATTTGTCCAATTAATAGCATGTTACATTAATAAAAATAGAACATAATTCTGAACCTAAAAGAGCAAAAGAGCAAGAAAATAAAAAGAAATTCTTGTGCAATTATAATTTAGACCTGTATTGGTATTTTTGAACTTGAATTGTTGCCATGTTTATTATTCATTATGTAACATAACAGTGTCTGACAAATTATTATGCCTATCATTTATCAAGGACTTCCTCCATGCCAAGAACCCTAGTAGAAACCTTTATTGTCTTTTTTTTTATCTACATAACAACTGTAACAAGATAGGTTATTCCAGTTCTTTTTTTTTTTCATTACTTATTTTTGAAACAAGGAAATTGTGCCTTAGAGATATTAACATTATCAAGGTTATAAAGCTTAAATGGTAGATCAGGATCAAATCCAGTTGTGTCTGACTTCAAAGCCCATGTCTTAAAGTATTGCGTAACAAGTGCTAAAAGTATCTTCTAGAAGTTTACATAGAAATTAAGAATATATTCAAATATATGGAAAAGATAAATGAAGCTTTTGGGTCTAAATAATACTAATCATTGGCCATGTAGGAAATCATAAGACAGAGACTTAAATTTAACCTTACTCTAGAAAGAACTTTAATTCTAGCCAGCGAAATTGAATCAGCCATTAATAATGCAAGGTGACGTGCAGAGAAAAACTCTTAGCTCATAAAAGTGATTCATTCACCCTCTTTCCGGAAACAACATTCCATTGGGGCAAATCAATGCTGCAAGCTGCAACTGAAGACGCTATCTACATGAGCCAAAAATCACTGAGGTTCACTTTTTTTCTTTGATTGTGATTCTAAAAGGTAGTTGGCAAATGTTGCAGGATGTTCTGTACAAGAAGGCAAATGGTAATAATTGGAGAAAATTGGATATAGTACAGAAATGGACTTCTGAAGGATCCCTGGCCTTAATTTTCTTTGTATTTCCTTTTGTAAGTTTTAATTAAGGGTTAGCAATAAAATGAATTTATTTAAAAAAAGATTGCGTTGCTTTAAATTTTAACCAAAAATACTTGGAGGAAAGATAAAATAAATATTATTAGATACATACATAAAACAAAAACTTAAAACCTTCAGGGTTATATTAATGCTCATTTCCTTTGCAAAAACAAAGATTTCCTTTACATGTAAGATTAGCATTGAGATGTATTGGTTCCCAATTTTCGATAAATTTTGAGCTAACAGATGATAAGGCTAGGTTCACATTTGTAAGTCACTTAACTTTCCTATACATATTAGTCATTCCATAAGTATTTGTTAAATGAATAAATGAATCTCTGCCTGTGAATTTATGCATGTGTGTACACATGTGCACATATACATATACAAAAACATATGTCTAAATATGTATATATTTTTGCAAGGAGAATTATAAACACACATATATTCATAGGCAGAGTTTTATCCATAGGCACACACACACACACACACACACATGTACACATAAACATATATATGTCTCTGTGTATGTTATTGAAATATAGAACTTGAGTCAGAAATATTACAAATCCCTGGTCATTGTGTGCTCTGTGCTATAGGGGGAAGAACGGTTTTAGAGAAAAACACACTTGACTTTGAATCCTGATTCTACCATTATCCACACTCTAGCCTTGGGGAATTTATCTAGTGTTTCTAAGCCCCAGTTGTTATCTGTCAGTTCACATTAATGCCTACTTTCTTAGATTTGTTGAGATGAATGGAACAGATAAAGCCTACTACAGTGTCTGATAGAGAAAAATAAACAAGAAAAGCAGTTTCTTATTTTCTTTTTCTCCTTTATCATATCATCTCTGCACTACAGTACTGTGAATATTTCCTAGAGAAATTTTTTCCTGGAGACAACATTTATGCCTTTGCAGACACCAGGAAAGCAGATACTCTCATACCTGCCAATCTAAATTTTCTGCTTTTTCAAAGTCCATCTAAAACTTACTTCGACTTTACATGTTCGAAACTTCTTTCTTCAAATTAATCCTCTCAGGATTTGTGTCTCTACATGATTCTATAATTTTCTAGAATGTTTTGGTGGCCTTTGGAGCTTGGTAATTATTTTTATTTGTGTGTGTTTTGTTTCCCAACAAGACCATTGATCTAAGCTCTTCAAGGAGATGGATATTGTCTTAAACTTCTTTGGTATCTCTCAAAACCTAGTGGACTGTTGGAACATGTTCCAAATAAATAAATAAATAAATAAGTAAAAAAAATACAATCTATTGGCAATGACTGAGAACTTCCACATTGCTTTGGGCACATTTGCTCAAGCAGCAATTTTCCAGTTTCTTAGGTCTAGTCACCTTATATCTGCTATCCTGAAATATTGTGACTTTCAATCTTTAATTATATCTCTACCTTGACCTACCTGAGACTGGGCCAGAGAAAATCTTCTACTGAGATTTAATTCTAACCATTAGACCAAGTCCTGGCCACTAAACTTCACCCTTAGCACACATTTCGTGACAATATTAGCTAAATACATAATACTTAAATATAGGAAGAATTCAGTACATTTTAACAATTTTATTTTGAACAAACCTTTGAAAATATCTTTCATTCAACATTTATGTTTCCCTTTTGTCATAACAGGTTTTTAAATATGAATTTAAAAAATTTAGATCACCTCGACATTTTGATGTCATGTGGTCTTGTTTTAGATTCACTTTTAAAATATTTTAGCATGTCAACCTAGCCATTTGTGCCTTTGGTTCCCAAGTGTGCTGCATCTTTCAAAAAAGGATATGGTGTTGTGTGATTACTTTTATAATGATATTTTAATGAAATAGATATCATATCATGAGAAGAAAAAAGCAAATACTGACACGTTACATCAGTATAACTGAAATATCTTTACTTCAGAATTTCAAATATATATTTTAAGCTAGATATATATTGTTGATGTTAAGATACATGATCTTGCTTGGTTCTTTGATTTGCACACAATTTTGTAAGTTCAAATGCAATTTCTTTTTTTAAATATTTATGCATTAATTAAGTTGTTTTCTTGCTATAGTTTAGATTGATTCCAATTTATTTTATAATAGGGTATGATTCTAGACATTCTATTAAATTAAATGGACTTGGAGAGAAACCAAATTTATAATTCAATGGGGAAACAAATCTTTCAAAGATAATCTAATAAGCTCTTAGAATTTTACAAATAAGTAACAGAAGTTTGGATCTAATAAGTATATACTATGATTCTCATTATAGAAATTAGAAATTATATGACCAAAATACTGACTAACCGTATAAGTGGACAATACTAATTTTAATTTTTAATTAGTCAATACTAATTTTAATAATTTCAATTAGGCAATAATAATTTTCATTATCTTTTATTGATAATAAAAGCATTGTTGAAGCTTTAATTCTTATATTTCATAAATTATTTCCATGTATATGTATAGCTTTGTTAATATTTCTAACTCCAAAATAGTAGACCGCATTCATTCTACATCTCCCTCATGTCTGTCAAACTCAGAAACAATAAATATCTTATAGGAATAAATAAGAATATATCATGCTGAAAAGTAAGAAAGAAGAATATCAATAAACAAGAAGTAAAATGAATCCTTCCACACACATATACACAAAGTGGAAGAGGTGTGTCATTCGTAATTCATGACTATCTTAGGAAAAGACAGCCAACACAGGAACTGATGTCAGTGGGTGAAACTCACAGCTGCTTCAGGAAGCTACAGTTCAAAACTTGTAGAAGATGCCACAAAAATGCCTTACATAAGCTTAATCACCACATATTTTAAAAAAATCCAAGTTTAGGAGAGGTAACCCACTCAACAAATAAATAGAATTTGCACTATAAGGAACAAAGTTAATAGAACCAATAGACCCTGCCTTTATAATAAGTATATTTAATGTTTCAGAGAAATAAAGCAAGGACTTACACACTTGGAAATAAACACAGGCAATTGTAAAACATAGAAAGATGATTTTGGTAAAGGTGTCGATTCAATGTGTGTGCATAATTTTTGAAATGTATTCTTATTAGTTTTGAATGGAATGCCACAGAAATGGTAGTAACTGGACTTCATTCTTCTTCTCCTTCCCCTTCTTCTAAATTCCAAGTTCCTTACTGTTGCTTTAGTTTCCTTTATCTTTTTTTACCTGAAACTAAAATCTTCTTTATTTATTCTTTAAGAAATTTCATAGATTTGCATGATTACTTTGCTTCTGTGATTTATATAAGTTTTGGTTCTCACTGTTATTCTATATCCCGAATGTATAAATAAACAAATAAATAAAGGGTAAATATAGCAAATTAGACCTAAATGCTTTAGGTTGAACATTCTTTTATTTCCTATAATTTTGGCACAATCATCTTATTTTTTGATGTCAGTCTCAATTTTAATAGTTATTACATTTATTTCCTTCTTCCACCTTGCTCTCCCATGGACACTGCTTTCTTTGCAGTCCCCTTAAGCGGATAATTTATAAAACACAGGCTCCACTTGAGACTAAGTCTCACCTATGAGCTTGTGAAATCCCTTTTCATCTTCTTAGTTATTATATTGTCCTGCATGTCTCCTTCTAGGTAGTATTAGCTCATCTTGTGGAATCTTCATTGGGAACTTTGGTGCCTGCTCCTCCGTTTCTACCGCATTTCAGTGTAAATAACAGCTTCTCCAGAATCACTCATCCATCTCATCACACCCTCATCCAGTCACACTGTGGGGTTTGCAATCACCCCAACTCCCTCATTTCCAAAATTATTTACTGAAACATCTCCTTCTCCAACCCCAACTTTCTACCCTTGCAAACAGCTTGTTTAAACATTTCCACAACAACTTTTCTTTCCTGGCTTCCCTGGGATTTTCAACTCACTGATTTCTCATCTTTCTCATTATCCATTATTACCTTCCTCTTCACTTTCTGCTGTATTCAGCTGAGATTGATTTGAAGGTTTCTTTATTTTAGTCATTGTTTCCAAACCTGAAACTCTTTGCCCCTTTGATGAGCCCACCATTCATTCTCTGCATATCCACCTGGGCAAGTGAGCATGGCTGAAGAAAAGTGCACAACAAGATTTGAATGACACTATTGTTCACCAATATAGACACTGCTTAAACTTTAAATGGCATGGCTCTATTCAGCTAATTGTTCTACTTTCCACAATAACAATTTCATTTTTTCCTTTCTATCTAGACTCTCAACCTCTTCTATTTCACTCCACTAAATAGAGTTTCAGAAGTCTCTTCTTACTTCCTGTAGAAAATAAAAGCCAGCATTTTGGAACTCCTTCAACCTCCCACCACTAAACATAAATACCTCCCCGAATCCTCAGCCATCCTCCTTTTTTTCCCATGTTTAAAATAGAGAAAACATTCTTTTCTCCAGAACTGCCTAGGGCTTCCATTTTTTTTACATTTCTGTACTCCTTAACCTACTCCAATCAAATTTACTGAATTCAAAGTGACAGAACCACTTCAATAAACCTATGCTGGCTGAAGAAACCTATAAAATCTTAATCTACTAAATTACTTAATTTTGAAGGATTATGATTCTTTGTTTCTAATACATCCCTCTAGATTTTCTTCTTAAATCCCTTTATTGCTCAGCCTTGTCTCTTGGCTCTATTTTTGTTTCTTTTATTTTTATATTTTCTTCCCTCCTTACCCTAACCTCCTCACATGATCACATCCATTCTCAGGACTTCAATCAATATCCATAAACTAAATATTTTTGTATTTATATATCCAGCCAAAACTTTTCTTCTGAGTTATAGATCCATGAAATTATTTATTTAACATCTACGCTTGGATTTTTAAAAAAACATTTCACATTTTCATGGCCAAAATTGAACTCATGACTCCATATTTCTTCAACCCTTTCTGCTTTCCATAGTCTCCTGTCGCCGACAAACAGGTTTTCAATTCAGAAATATGAAAGTTCTTCTTAATACTGATTCCCCAAACATTATTATATATTATCTGTTTTACCTGCCTCATTACTGGGTGTTATTTCTCCCTGTCTCTACCCTACTTACTCATCTATCTTTTGACTACTGCAATTGTCTTTCTAATAGCCTACATTTATACAAATAGTTATTGAATTAATGACTTAAGAATTTAAGGAACAAATGAGCTATTCCAATAATCACTGTTGGAAAAATTTAATTTCCTACCTAGATATTCACTTCTGCTCTAAGATCTGGGACCAATTAATTTCTTTGCCTGTCTAACATCTATAGTAGCCTTCAGTACTCCTTTTCCTGATATTATATAATTCAAGGGACTCCTTTGGATTGATGAGTGAGATTTTTCTCCCTCATAACTTTACACGGTCTATAGTGTGAGAGACGGACCTTTAAATCTCTGAAATACCAGGACGGAGGCATTCAGTGTTTGCTGAGGTCCACTGCTCTAAGCTTTAGGATAACCTCTTCCTTCTTTCAGAGAAATTAGAGTTCTGAGACAAGGTTAATGAATAGGCTAATGGAGCAAATGGTGTCCATTCACATAAGTCCTAGCTCTGCTCATCATTGCCAGGGGTTCCATATAGGTATATGAAACTGACAGGTACTTGTCCTTTCTTTAGAGATCTAAATACGCTCATTTGGAACATGATTCTAAAATCTGATGGTTTGAGATTTGGCTGTAACTAAGAGTCTGAAATTTATAAAAGTTCTTCTCCTTCACCATACCCACCCTCTATAACTATCTGATCTTACTTTCTCCATCTTAATTGGGGTATAGTACCCTGAGATAATTCTTGAGGCGTGGGTCCTGCTTACCTAGTCCTCACTTCCTCTGAGAAATGGAGTCA
>NW_006442508.1:5377026-5407286 GCF_000325575.1 Pteropus alecto | reverse complement strand
GCTGAACACTTTTGGCACTAAGCTCCTGATAGGCTACTTTTATATTCCACTGTACTGCCTGATTTCTCTGCCTTTATTTACTACTGGAAGCTTGTTTGCAACTTTTTCCTGGTTCTGAGGAATTTAGTTTTATTTCATCTCTGAGCCTAGTTTCCAAAATGCAGTTTCCCATGGCATATTGTGTTCGTTTATTTTAATCTCACTAAGAAGATAATATTTATTCAATATAAAGAATTTTGAAGGTCTAAAAAAGCTTTCAGTCACAGTAACACAACACAAATATATACATATATTAGTGGTCACTCGTTAAAAGATTAGTATTGAATTGAAGACAAAATGTCAAAATCTTGGACTTTAAGAAGATTTTAAAATCAACCAATGATTTGATACACTGGATATACTGATACGCAGTCTGCCACATCATTATTACTGATGCCTATAGACCAAACAAAATTAACGTGGCAGTAACTTAATTAGCTGAGGGAAAAAAGACTAACCTGGTGACTTAGTTAATTTATGAATTATAAAATTATAATATTGTTCATGATTTATATCAATATTTTTCAAAATTATAAATTTTTTCTTTTTGGCTGAATACAAAAAAAAAAAATCTATACCTTCCAAAGATGGTCTCTATATACCAATAGAGTACAACATTGAAGATACATATAAGATAAAACAATAAAATCCAAAGTGAAATAGGACAATCTAATATATAAAATAAAAGTTCAGATAATACAAGTGTACATGAAAGAGTCTAGCCAAGAAGTTGATACTGTCTTGTTATTTAAAGAATGAAAGGATGTTTTAACTGAATCCTATGGTGGAATTTTAGGAACAGCTTTGTGTTAAAATGAAGTATTTGGTATTTGAGGACTTACTTAAGGCCAAGTTTTATTTACTGTAAGAATGTTGATTCTCCTGTCAAATACTGTTACATCTCCTAATTGACATGGCATAAAGTTATTGGGTTTATTTCCTGCATATTCTTATTGAATAAAAATTATTATTTTTTCTCAAAAGTCCAGATCTTAAGCAGGTATGAGAGTCCAAGTAATGAAGAAGATCTGCTTCTTATACAAGCCATACATATTTTAGCAAAGTTTCCATTACAATATTTTTCTTCCCAGGTCCTGCTCCCTCAATACATTTTCTAGAACACTTTACTACTATATATGCTTTGCTAAAAAAATGACTCACCTATTTCTTGAGATAAATTATATTCTACTTCACAGCTGAGGAGTGAGTAAAATATAAAATATCTCAAATGGAGCATTTCAACTTAAATATTGGTTGAATTATTCTGGCTTGTCCTGAGTATTAACTGTTCTGCTAATGGTTGTTTAACTCTTCAAATTGCAGTTTGAATTCTGGCTATTTAAGACCTACGGCTAGAAAAATTCAGATGTTTCACAGGATTTTGAAGAATTAATTTTCCATGCTAATAAAATTTATTATGCCTTAGAAGAGAAAATAAGTTAAATACAGTGCGTGGTTTAATAAGATCCAAAGAAGGGAAATGGAGTGAATATTTTTATATTTACATAGAAACTTCTTTATAATAGTCTTTTAAAATATAGTTGACTCCTAATTTCCCCAATAGTTTATCTTGTTTTTACTCACCCAAAACAACAACAACAATAACAACAACAACAACAACAACAACAACAACTATATCTAATCCATGCATGGATTTTGTCTTTGGGTGTGGTGATGGAGAGAAAATACTAGCCCTATCATCTTCCTTGTGAACTTTAGAGCAGCTTCATTTGAATTCTTTAATGGTTCCAATTTCATTTTATTTCTTTAAGACATAGAGTAAGGTATAAAATGAGGCCATGCCTCTCTCTCAATGGAAGCTTTAATAAATAGTTTAAATACCTAATATACTAATTTGCGTTTTCTTTCTACCCTTGGAGCAATGACCTAAGAACAAGGACAATTTTCTAACTTGATCTCATTAAATTCTGGACAAGAGCTTATCGTTAACCTCATCTTCTTTTTGTTTGTTTGTTTTGAGCTCTCTGCTGATGCTCTGTGGGAGCCAGTGTTAAATATGGTTTTAGACTTAATTTCTAGCCATTAATGATTTAATTTCCTATTTTAAAAAGTAACTAACTTGCTAAAAAATGTGCTGACCAGGATTTGCAGTGCATTCAGCAAACTTTTATTGATGTATAATAGCATATTAAAGAAGCTGAGTGCATACCTCTGCACATTTCCTTTTTGTAACAATAAGATTAACCTTCAGACTGACATAGCATTGTCTTTCAAGAGATCTCAATCTGAATCTTACCTTTTCCTAGCAAGTCCATATGGAGAAGTCACTCTTCTACCTATATCTGTTGTATGCCTAACAGGATATACAGTTAAGTAGGGTGACAATGTGTTTTGTTGCTCAAATAGAGACACTTTGGAGAGGAAAACAGGATGCTATTGCTCATTAAATCAGGCATAAATAGGGAAGTCCCAAGAATATCAAGACATAAAATGACACTAGAAATCAGTATGGGCCAAATTAATTACTAAATTAGAATTTTGTGTAGTGAAACCTGAGTTCATGATTACTAGATCTCTCTAGAGATCTGTATATAAATATTTCAGAATGACTTAAATGAAGTCCCAGCTTTACTATTCCACACTTTCAACAATGAAAAATATCCTGGAAGGTTGCCAAGGAACATATCATGCTTTCACTTGACTCTCATAGGATTCTCCTTGTTCTTTTCCAATAAGTTTCTTTGTTTTGTTCATTTATTTTAAATCAGAATTATGAAGGTAATATTTGCATGCATTAAAATATACTCTTTTAAGGTATATAGTTGCATGAATTTTTTCCACCAACATCATCAAGATGTTGAATATATCCATCAGTTTACAAAATTTTTTTATGTTCTTTAGTAGTTACTGGTGGAGGGTTTTTTCTAAAAGTTGCGTTCCATTCTCAGTTTCGGCCATCCCTATATGCCTGAGCTACAGAGTTCTCTTATACAACTCTTGTTCCTTCCCCTAGGTTGAACTCTTATGGCTTATGCTTGGTGCTCACTTGACTGTTGTTGGGGTAGTGTGTGTTAAAGTCTTAGGTAGGCTCTGTGTGGCCTCAGGAAAAAGGTTCTTTCAGTTTTCCTATTCCTTCTTTTTATGGTAGGCAGCCCAAATGTGCCTTGTGACTATGGGTGTCTTATCCAGCAGAAAGTTCTTTCTCTCCCTCCCTGAATGTAGGAGATGTCCACTAGTAATGGATCAGGATGCTGTGCTTAGTACTGTTAGCTGCCTCTTCCCCTAGAGTAAGGGGTGTTTCCATTCGAGTAATGATGAGCTTTGTATGTGCCTGTGAGCAATACAGTTTGCTGCCCATCCTTCAGAAATTTAAGGCTTTTGAGGAGGGAATGGGGCTTTATAACTTTCCTGGAGGGAACTTATACCTTTCTACGTGTCTACATGGCAATAAAAACCAAAACTTTCTCCTGTTTCTTCACCCGTTCTCAGTCTTTCCTATGAGCACCCAGCAGAGGTCTGTGGATAAGAGCTGACCTGAGGTCTTTTGTTTTGACAGCTCTAGGGGTTTTTTGTATTTTCTTATCCTACGCCTAGTCCTTAAAAATTTATTAAAATTTCAGATGATTTCTTCTTATTTGTTTGTGTATTAGTACTATCTGTTCTCATAATCTGCCAGTCTGTGATAAACTCACCCTATTTTTGCGTGGGGGAGCCTGTTCCTCCTTAGATTTCAGGCTTCTTGTTTGATTTGGGAATTCTGTTCCCTAATGTACTAAGAAAAGTTGTTATTTTGTGGTTTATCTGACTGTTTCTAATTGTTATTAGAGTGGTGGCAACCCTTTTTCCAGAAGTTCACATCCTAGGCATAAAGGGAAACTCCAATAAGTTTTTGAATTCTAAAAATATATGAAACACTTAAATGAGAGAACAAAAAAAGCTCTCTCTTCTACATCATAGTTTCTCTGCTCCAAATGTAGAAATTTATAATGAAAGTCACTTCATGCTTTAATGGCATGTCTTTCTAGAATATGCTTAATAAAAATGCATCTGTGACACAGTAATTTCTTTTAGGTGTCTCAAGTCCGTGCTGAATTTATTAAAACATAGTTGCCATGCATTGTATGGTATTTTTATTTTTATTATTTTATCAAATTGTACTTCCTGCCTTAAGAATTATTCTTAAAATATTTGACCCTTGCTTACAAAAGACATTCAGGGAATAGAGAGATGATCTGTGTCTGTATGTAAATTTTTATTTCAATATAGAAATCTCAAAATTTAAAAATAATGAACTTTAATGAATTGACTTGTCCACGTTCTTCTCACTTGATAGTTTTGGACAATTTTCACCTTCAACCTCTATCCTTTTCACAATAGAAGCATTTTATCATGAAATGGCAAGGCTTTTTAAAATTACATACCAGACTATATGTGAATAAATCTCAGATCATCACCCTCAATTATTTTCCTTATTATTATGCTGTTCTTTGTTGAATTATTTCTTAATTCATGTCCTTTACTCCATTCAAGCATTTGTTTAAATGTTCACCTTTAATGTCTTGACTTATCCAATCTAAAATAATAGCCATCCTTCCTAATATCACCATTTATTCTGCTAAATTGTCCTTCAGTTTTCCTCAGAACATGCTACAACATGACATTATATTTTTTCCCATGAAGCAATATGGAACCTTTATTTTTAACATGATTTCCGTACATCAGTAGTATGAGAATAATCCTTTTTACAAGTAGAACTGATTATTAGAGGTAACAATGACAAAACTAACTAGTATTTAATATGAAGCCATAGGAGCTTAAGTTTCAACTCCAGCCAAAAACGGTAACAATCTTTTTCAGGTTCGCATCTGACTATGCTGAGTTCTTTCCTTCATTGCTGATGTTGCACAACAGGGCTTAGTGCTGGCAGACAACAAGAGCCAAGAAAACGTTCTCAAACATTGTGATCTTGCCAATTCTAACTTATCAAGATACCTCTACACGAACAGAGATGACGGCCACTTGTTCTTCAGCAGCCATGAGAGACTACTGACTTGCTTCAAGAACTCAGTCAGATGTACAGTAAGGGTTATGGATAGCAGCATCAAGGTCAGACCTGAACTGGGCAAAATAGTGACCTCATGATACTAAAGCAATTCACAGTATCTGCTACCTGTTTCATAGTCCTACTTTGGGCAACAAACCTGTCATGTACGACAGACAAACTGATGTTAATTTAAGAGTGGATACCTTTGAAGAACAATTCTGTCTCACTCTCAAGAATCCAATTACAAGAAGGCTGGGATTTTGTGATGTATATTGGTTTGTCCTAATGCTAAAAGAGTACCTGGTAGATAAACAGAGTGTATGAGCAGATGCTCAAAAAGCATTGTTGAATGAATGAACAATGATTAGCTAAGTTTATAATATTAAGGACCATATTTTTAAAAAATGTATAACAACATTAAACCACAAGCTGGCAAATGAAGCTAATTAGTTTCTTTTCTATAGTAATAATTTCCAACATTTTAAATTTTCTGCATTTTTTTCTTCATCATAGGTGAAGATGTGTCAGTTTCCTTCTTATGCCATTGCAAATTTTTCTTGTCTTTTAACCAATAGGGATGTAAGTGGATTACTTGAATTCTTATCTTTTTAGATATTGGTACTTGAAATTTCTGGTCATTTTTCTTGATTACTCTGATACACATGAATTCCATAAGAAAAATCTTAGAGGAAAAAAAAAACCCTTACTTTGTTCTTCATACCTATTTTAAATTATACATGAATTACCTAGCCAGAAGAAATAAACAAACAAACATAAATAAATAATCATGTTTTTCTTTTCCTCATACCATGGTCCCTTTAGACATTTTGCCCAGAAAAGTGACATTGATCTTCCTGAGTTATGTTCTTCCAAATGATTTTGCTAATTTCCTCCTACTTGGCACTATCCTGCCCACTTCTCTTGACAGCTATAAACTGTTGCCTTGCTGTGCCTCATTTATTTAAATTGTATTCCTTACATTGCTAAATAAAATGCATCATAATTTGGGGAGTAAAATCTGGAGATAATAACCTTTGATACTAAAAAAGTAAGAATCACTACACATAATATTGGGCTCAAACATTTATTAAAATTGTACCCTAAGAGATAAATAAATTGAAAATGAGATTTAGATGCTTTCTGTACATGAATTCACCTCCACTGAAATAGCAATAAAAATTAGCCATAATCTTTAAATCACTTTGATAAAAGTCATCAATTATGTTTGAAATGAGAAATCTAATCAACACTTTTAACTCTTGCCTTATTTAACCTCGTTCCAACATTGAAAACTTTGCTCATCATTTTCTTTCTTTTTAATGACTTTTCTGTTATAGGAATAACACAGTCTTTTAAAAAATGTAGAAAATGTACAAAAGAGAGAAAAAAGGAAATTGGTTAAAAAATATCACCATTTAAAAGTAATTAATTAATTCTACATGCACATATATTGTGTTTTATATATATGTACACTGCATGTGTGATTAATATATGATGAATATAAAGCCATATATGACATATTCTATAATATGTATTATATTTATATGATATACACTATGTATTATATAATATATATTAAGTAGTTGTGTATATCAATATATAGAAATTGATATAAGTGTATATAAATGATTTTTATATACAGTATAGTTTTTCTCAAGTGTTATAAAATTCACAAAAATAAATGTTCTGCAGAAAATTTTTAAAATGTTATTTCATTCTTACAAATATTTAGAAGTGGGAATATTAGATTAAAGATTATATACATTTTAAGGCTAGACATATTTTACCCATTCTACTTTCCCAAGGAGCTGTACTTGTATATTCTTTTATGAGCAATGTATAGGAATAGTTACTTCACAGCTCCAAATAAATGTTAAAGTGTTGAAGGCAAGTAATTCTTGATTATTTTTATTTATACCACTTTCATTATTACTGAAAATAAACATTCTTTCATATGATTATTGGCCTTTTGCATTTCTTTCTTTTTTTTTAATTGACTGTTGATGTCCTTTGCCCCTCCCCACCCCTTTTTTCTTTCTGGTGAACATTATCTCCTTGAAACTTGCTCTTATTTGATTTGCCCAAGTTTCCTCCCAAACTCACCTTTCAGAGTTCCTTAAAACATACTTCCCTACCCACCTACCCCCAATTCCAATCTCCAGGAATAATTCATATTTTTATAACAAGAATGTTTTGAGTTTCAAAAATAACATTTAAAAATATAGCTCTTTGATTTGTAAGAATTATATTTTAAGAATTGAAAGTGATTGAGTTCTCTAATTTTGCATTTGCTCATCAAATATTAAGTCTTTAGAAATCGGGGTATAAGTGTATGCCATGAACTGTGAATAGCAAAGGGACACGATTATGCTGCCCAAGCTTCATGAAATGAGAAGCAGAGACATAAACAAGAGGGGGAGTTGCTGGTGTGTGACTCTGAGAAGGGATCTTGTTACCAATTCTCCTTCCATGGGGACATGATAAAACTCTAAAAAAGTTAAAGAATCTAGGACTAAAGTAAATGTGTTCCTCACTTTTCAAAGTGTAGCTGAGAATAATAGTAAACTTAGAGAAATGTCTTAGGCCAGATAGGGAACTGTACTAGGACAGTATTAATGGTTACCTGAAGCCTTATAGAATTCTATTCACTTCAAATTTTAAAAGGAGTGGCAGAAATATCCCCTCCCCTGAAATATGGTATAGACAGACGCAAGTGTGGAGAGGAGAGATTAAATGCACTTGATCAACAATCTTAAAAGTGTCCTTCCAGACATTGCTAACCTGGTTTTCTGCCCACACTTAGATTATAGAACTTATAAAATCTTATTTATTGTTATCTCTTAGATAAGCCCTAAACTCACTGAGAACAGACTAAATTTATTTTTTTAATCCTCATGACTTAAATCATGTCTACAACATAGCAAGTATTTGAATAAGTAATCTTTTAATAAATCCAATACATTTTTTTCAGGGAAATGTTTAAAAGGAAGGGATCTCTGTGTTGGCTACTTCCTCTTCCCCAAAATGGCTTTCAAGGCTCCAGCTTGACACTATGGTGGAGGCAGATTGGAAGGCAAGAAGCAGAGAATGTATTCATGCCTTTGGACCTTAACTACTATTAATATGGCTCCATGAACATGTTAAACTCTCACCAACTGAACTGCTAACTTCTCTCTCAGAAAAGAATTGAAAAAAATAGGCAGACTGGAACCAATGGGAGAAGGTTCAGAAGTGTACTTTCCCCTTAGACATTGTGATTTCTGTTAGATAACACAGAAAACAGAAGATAAGTTATTATTATTTTATCACGATCACAGAGCTATGGCATAGCAAAGTCAAAATGCAAACCCTGATTATCTGGTCACAAACAACATCAAGGCTTCCCAATAAATGCAAGAATATATTATAGGTGGGATGTTGTACTAATCCTCTTAACTTAAAGATCAGCCAATAAGGCCTGAAGCAGCTGGAATTTCTGGCTTCTTGCCTCTGACATGAGCCCTCTCATCAAAAGATCCCCGAGTAGACAAAGATTATCTTTTTCTCTGTATATCTTGATATGAAAATGGCTGAAAGGTATCACATCATCTGCATTTTCAACAAATTTGTAAGGTAAATATAAAGAGGTGAAGGAGCAAAATCTGGCTACAGCGTATATATTAATAGATAAGAAGAGAAGATGCGGATTGCAGATATAACATAATTAGAGCAGGTATATATTTCAGAGGTCCAAAGAAGGTGGATGTCAGTTATCAGATAGCAACAAATATAAATTGAGAGAACAGAGCACAAAGGGAAGGTAGCTAGATGACTTAATAAAGAGAAAGGGAAAATTCTGGGCCAAACATTTACTAAGGGATTAGGTATAGTAATAAAGTTTAAAAGGGCAATAATAAAATTTTAGTAAACCTGTAACTAATATCAGGATCCTTAATACTATGTATGTATTACTCTTCTAAGTGTTAAATACTCTCATCAAAATATTCACACTAATAATTTGTCTTGTGGAATTTTCACCATGTTTGCATACAATAGAAAATGATAGAATCTTTAGTGTTACACATTATAGATAATGATACCTCAACAAATAAAATGTCCATTTTTCTGATGATAAGTTATTCTTTCCATGTCAATTCAAGCCTCTTTATTATACCCTGGTCTCCAGTGATACACAAAGAAGACATTCCAGCTCATTCATATATCTCTGGGAATTTTATATACCACATGATTTCTGGAGCCCCCTGTGAACAGGCTGGCCATAAATTCAGGTCTAACTTAGAGAATGATATTTTCATTAAGCTAATAATAATAAGCTTCAACTCATCTTTACCATACCGTATTTAGGTTCTCAGCAGTTATTTCGCTCCTGTTTTTAAAATGCTCCTATCCCCTGGAAAGCCATTTTGCATAGTGGTCAATGCACAGGCTGTAAAACCAAACTGCTTGCATGGGATCCTGGCTACAACAATGACCCTGGGCAGACTACTTAATCCTTCTGTGCTTCAGTTTCTAATCTCAAAATAGAATAATAGTACATATTTCATAATGTTGTTATAGGGATTAAATGAATTAATAGATGCAATGTGCTGAGAATTGTGCTTGACATTTAACAAACCTTCAACAAATTTTAGTTATTATTAGTGTCACCTTATAAAAAACAACTAGATTCCTTAATCAAAATGCTGACTTTAATGTTGAACCCTTGAGAAGTGTTAATTTTTTCATCAGCATTTCAGGATCTAAAGTAGTAACAATTAATTTACAGTCTACAATCTTCCCAGACTGCTTAGCATCTCAATATTTAAAGTCCATATGTGTTTTCCCAATTTATAATATGCATATGTCAAAAGTCTTCAGTTGTAGACCAGCTTAATAACTTTCTTATTTCTCACATGCCTTGAACACATAAGATGCTAAACTAGAAAGTCCCCACATCTCTTAAAATATCACAACATCCAGAACATAGTTGAAGGCATTATAAGTAAAGGGGAGAATAAAACTAAGGAACGTCATTGAGAAATAACAAAACCGTGGGAAATAGGAACTTTATGAAGACTTCAAATTAGAATTAAAAAAAAAAAGAATTGAAAATTCAGATTCATAAGCCATCAGCTTTTCAGTGCAGTTTGCTCTAAATTCTATTGAATAGTATGGTGCCAATTGTTAATATTATGTACTAACACTGTTAGTACCACTGATTGTGGTAGGAGATATTTTTCTGTTATGTAAATGACAAGAAGTATTGTTGGTGGTATTCTTGATGGGTCATAAATGGCCCATTGTATAAAAGCATCTCTCTCATTGACATAACCAAAGTTAATTACTTCTATAGTATTGTCTCTTTTCTAATCTTACATAAATGCATAGAGAGACCAAAGAATTTAAAGGCAGTTACTTACTTCATAGCTTTATCAGACTTGACTTTAATAATCACAATAATTTTTTTTTTTTTTTTTTTTTACTATGAAGAACTCAAAACACTTGATCGTGTAACCTTAGGGAATCTCATAATACCCTGGGAACGGTGATGGGCAGAGCTAATTTCCTCAATCTACAAATAGAGCTCTGAATAAAGATTTTACAGTTTTCAAAATTACATTATAGGGTGAGGGCCAGGCAGGTACTAGGACAACTGTCTACTGGTATTACACTATGCTCCAAGAAATTCCCTTGTCTCTATAATAAAAACATAAACAAAAACTATAAAGGTACATGAAATAAAGAGATATATCCAGATGGTCATAGCTGCACTTAAACCGAGTGTCAGCTTATTAAATGTACACTTGTACACTTTGTTACATACATATAATTCTTATAAAATTGTTACTGAAACCGCTGTGAAGGGTCAGCCTGAATCAAATGGTCCTGTCTTTTTACTGTATTTTTAATTTCTCCTAAATGCTATAACATGTATAGTAATACATTGGACAGACTGATAAGATTCAGTCTCCCTAAATTAAGGAGTTTACAAATTGTTTGGAGAGATAATATGAATATACATGAAACAGAATATCTAAAATGTTTAAAATGTGATAACACCTTTAGTACTTATGAATGTATAGTATCAGAATATCTAAAATGTTTAGTACTTATAAATGTATAGTATCAGAATATCTAAAATGTTTAAAATGTGATAACACCTTTAGTACTTATGAATTCATGAAAGAGGATAATCAGTGTGCCCTGGAGAAGACAAGGGAAACAGTGGGCTAAGGGGCTGCTTTGAAGGAGTAGACCAGGATCTGCTTAAGAACACACTTCCTCTCCTGGGTAGCATGCCCCATAACACCCCACTAGCAACTTTTGAATATTGCTCTGTACCCATTGCTGTCATATGCTGCCTGTTCTTCCCCTTTCCAAATGTATATATTTACCGGTATTATCATTACCATTGCCTGTTTGGTATGTGGTAGCATATAATTTGTCTTTTTAGAGGAGTCATATTCTGACTTCAGGTAAACATAGAATATCATAAGATCAGAGTGTTTGATTTTGCGTGTTGTTTGTTAAGCTGTCTCTCTTGGAGAAGGAGTAAGTGTATTTTTGTGGGCATGAGAGAAAAGTATGTATTTGTGACAAAGGAGGTAGACTGTAGTAGACTTTATAATTTTTCAAAATATTAGCTGCTCTTCTTTAGGGAAGTGCTATATATGCAGCTCAGGCTTAGTCGACATCAGGCTTAGCCATGGGATTTTCTGTGCCTCTCTGTCACCGCTGGGGTGATGTGAAATCCGGTGTCAACCTAGCAGCGTGGGGGAGAAGGAGAAGGACAGTGGCTTTGTGTGTTGTCCCTTGGTTCTTCCCCACCAACGCAGCAAAGAATTACAGATTGGCAGGATTTAGAAAAAGTAAGATTTATTAAAAGTACAATTTAGATGGATACTAGCTGCACTAAGGAAGGCTACAGTCCTGTGGTACTTAGGAGGTGAAGAGATAAGACAGTAAGCCCCAAAGAGAGGGGCGAGTTTCTAGCCAGGAGAGCTGTAACAAAGCAGAAATGGGAAGGTCTGTTTATATCTGGGCAGTGATGGGAGGGCCTAGATGATTCCTATGTGAGGTTACCTTGACTGACAGTTGGCTGCTATATAACTTTGCCTAGTTTGTACGTGCTTACCTAGAATTCAGTCTGTTATAATTAGATTCATGAACTCCTAGGCATAGTCATGGTATTAGAATGATGGTATAATGAGGCTGAAGTTAGGGGCAATACTTTCTGCTCATGCGTTTGTAGCTGTTTTAGCCAGTAGTTTTTATGGCCTTTGTGCTCTAGGATTTGGGGTAATTTATAACCCTAAAGGGGAGGTGTTTCTGGGAGGTACTTAAAGAAGATTTTCGAGAGAGATTTTTATGGTTACAGAGCTGAGCCTTCACTCTTGTTGCTCTTGCTTGACTAACTACCCAACATCTCTATGTGAAGAAAAGATATATCCCATCCTATTGACATCAAACTTTATCAAGTGACCTGCTTTGCCTAGTGAAATGTGAACAAATGTGAAATGTTATTATCTGAGCAAAAGCTTTAATAGCTCCATTATTTCTTTTTTTTTTCTGTCTAGGATACTCATGTTGGTATCCCAAAGGAGCTACTATATCAACTTCAATACTAGCATAGAGATTATGTAGAGAGAATCACAGAGACATTGAGAGTAACACAGCATGAGTAAAAAATACATTTTTTTTGGTTGTAAACCACTAAGAACTGGGAGTTGTTTGTTACTACAGCATCACTTAGATAAGTTGACTGATACAGAATGGTAAGATTTGTATTGGTGGCAGGAAAGACACAGTCTCATATAACAATAGCAGACATGAGTAAAATAAAGATGCAAGATGTTTTCGAGGAGCAATGAAGAGGTAGGTCTGAATAGAACAGAAGTACTACAAAAAAGTGAGATAAGAACATTCATATATAGGTCTTTTTTAAGCATTGGGAAATGTGAAAACTAGACATGGGAGTTTAGATTTGCTTTAGTGACATTAATAAACATTAGGTTTTTAGGCAGGGTTCCATGATAGAAATCCATGTAATGATAGCTAGTTTGGCTGTTAAAAACCAGAAAAATTTATTAACCAATGTTGCCCCAATAAATTTAATGAAAAAAAATACTACTACACTCAAAAACAAACAAACAAACAATTAAGCAAAAAACAGGACTGGGCAGGATGAAGGATGCAGGTAGAGAGATTAAATTAGCTTTAGGTAAGACAAGTGTTCCTACTTTATTTGACTCTGGGCTGTTGTGAAAAGAAAAAATAACCAACGTGTTGAGTGCTTATGAAGTTTAAAGCTTTGTAGTGAGCACTGGACATATATTATGTCATTTAATCCTCCAAATAACCTTATTAGTTAAGTATTATTATTAATATCCCCATTTGTAACGAAAAAACCCTAAGACAGTGAAAGGTAACATGAATTAAAATAGGTCACTAGTTAGTGGCAGAATTGAGAGTCAAATTCATAAGTTTGGATTCAGAACCAGTACCCTAATCCACTGTATTTAGGATGAAAGTCATTTATGTTGGATTTAAAACAAAGAAAAGTAGGTGTGGCTGTTATAACAAGCAAATTGAGGAGAATAGTAGCATTTTAAACAAAATGTCATTAAGTACGTATATCTGTTCTAGTTCCTACCATTTTAAATACCGTGATATTTCATAAAAAATGCTTTAAAAAACTCAACAGTAAGCGATTTAGCATAACTTCATAATTTATGATTCATCTATATTATCATTTGATTCTCAAATGATAAATAAAGTATAAAATGTGATACTGGGCATTTTTTTCCTCCTTTTCTTCTCTCTCTCTGTCTTAACATATAAGGAAATATAAGGAGGATGGGAGCAGAGTTACCTTTAAAGATGCCCTGTTAGAATGTCACAGAGCTAAAGCTCAAAGCTACTTCTATCATTTTACTCTAAACTCAATGTTCTTTCTACTTTGCTAATTGGTCTTCTGCCAAGCATCCCATTTTCTTTTGAAAATTACATAGCATTTGATAAAATTCTCTAAGTTTCCTTAATTATTTCCGAAGAAAGCATAATATAGGAATTAGAGAAATCTAACTCCGAGAGATACACTTCCACTCTGAACTGACTTCCTGACTTCACATTCTCTGCACAAGTCTACTTAGTGTATTGAACTCTGAAATATTGACTGTTTATAGAGAATGCTTCAGACTTATTTCTCTGTTACTTTTGAGAATCAGTTCCCTGAAACAGTAAAGAAGCTCCTGTGTAGCCCTTTTATCGTCCCATCCAAAATAAAAAGAATTGCTTTTAACTTTGAAATTGAGCATCTCTGGGGGTGGAAGGACAAAATTTATCCCATATTCCTATGAGTCATATATGTTAACAAAGCACAACTTGTAATCTTTTGCTTTAATGCTGTAAAAGCTTTTTCTTCAATATTATTCTTATTCTTACTTAAATTATTAGAAATAATTTGTTATTAAAAATAACATTTAGCTCTCATTCTTCAACTAAGCACTTTAAAATTATTTTTATTTACTTCAGTTGAGCACTGTGAAATTACGAACGAATGTTTGAATTTTGGTCAAAACAAAATAAATTATTTATTAAGTACTAAGTACAGAAAAATTATATTCATTGCTATTTTTCTTAGTTGTTTTCTTCTCCCTAGGGCTAGCTAAATAATTTAGTGCTATAAACTGCCATACTTTACTTTTGGAAAACAGTTCTAAAGAATTTGCTTGCTTAATTGGGCCTAAATATTTAGGTTTCATGATCAACAATTTATAAAAGTGAACATCCACAGTCAAATGTTGCTTAATGTCTTGTGCATAGGTTTGCTCTGCTGACAGTCCAGTTCTCCAGACTGTAGCTCATCTTTAAAAGCTGGCACATGAAACTCTAGCATCATCCTATTGAAACAGTTGATTGAAACCAAAGGTCATCATACCTACATAGCATAACCCCCAGGAGAATAAACTAATCTAGGTAGAGCTGAATTTGGAAAAAAGCTTATAAAATCTAGAATTATTTTAGTGTGTCTAGAACCAGTTGTGGTGAGAAAACATGGTGCTTGTGGTTCTTGCTTCTGGATCAGTATGCAGGAAGATGAAGTAATTCACTTCTTCTGCAAGATAAGAGACAATTCTATCTCACAATAACTCCTTTCACTTAAATAACACAGCCATACAGATGAAAACTCCTTTTCCAGCTTCATTTGGATTAGAATGTCATTTTTTAAAATGCAAATACCCTGGAACAATTAAAGTGTTAATACCTTAGTTATAAAAATCTTTCCATTAGATTGCTTTTTCCCTTACAGTGAACAAAAGTAAAACACTATGAAAAATTTTAAAAACCAGACTTCTAAAGATCTGGAAAGTCAAGAAGCCTTTATATTGGATGTGTTTAGGAACCACCACACTTTCTTCTGCAAGAGTGAAAATTACTGTTTAAGAAAAATTAGTCAATAACATTTGACATATGGATTAGAACACTACAAAATAATAGACGAGCATAATCTTATACACATGATGAGTAGATTTTCCTGTTCTTTGCTCTTTCTCAGGCCTACTCTGTGATAATGGATAATTTATCTTTTGTTTCTTAGTTTTAGTTTTACCAGTTCTCAAAAGAGGGTGTTAAGCTGGATTTTTTTAGGTTTGTATATATGCATTATATTTTTATTGAGATGGAATTGACATATAATTTTATATTAGTTTCAGATGTAGATCATGATTTGATATATGTATATATTGCAAAATTGTCATCTCTGTAAGTCTAGTTAACATCCATCACCACACAGTTACAAAATTTTTTTCTTGTGATAACTTTTAAGGTTTACTCTTAACAACTTTTAAATATACAATACAGTGTTATTAGCTATAGTCACTAGGCTGCTCATAATGAGATATTGCCTCATACCTGTTAGAATGGCTATTATTACACACACACACACACACACACAAAATAACAACTAATGGTGAGGATGTGGAGAAAGGTTAGATTGTTTTAAGGTTCCTTCTAGCATAGATTGAAAATCAAAACAATCATCAGAGTAGAATCAGAAAACCATGGACACTTAAAATTAGAACATATCTCAGCAATCACTTCACCTTCCATCCAGTTCAGGAATTCTTCTTTAATATCATTGATTAAATAACCGTTAGCTAAAGACTAACCCTAAAGCTCTCCATCTTATAAAGCAACTTCTTTCATGGTTAACAGTTAGAGCTCTGGAGTAATACATATCTGAGTATGAATCCCTGCTCACCAGCTGAGTGATCTTGAGGAGGTTACTTAACTTCTGTAATCCTCAATTTTATCATTTGTTAAACAAGATATTATTACTATTACTAAACAAAGACTCCTTGACTAAATTTTACTTAGGATCACTCAACTAGGTCTCCATGTCCATCTTTACTGAGCCTAGTTTTAGCAAGAATCCTTCCATGTCACTTCAGCAAGAATCCCCTACCCTTGATATCTGATCAACCCTGATAGATAATCATATTCCTCATCCCCAGCCTTAACATATAATTACTCTGGTCTGCCTTCAGTAAGAATTCTGATAAATAAATTTAGGAAGAATCTCCTTATTCTTGATGTCTCCTGTTAGTAATTTTCCATCCATTGATCCCCTTACTCTGCTCACTGGCTGTAAATCCCCAACTGTCTTTGGCATGTTTGGTGTTGAGTCCGATCTCCCTCCACTATTGCAATACCCCTATTGTAGTAGTCTTGAATAACTACTTACCATTTTAACAAGTGTCAGAATAATTTTTCTTTAATATCTTCTCAAATTATTAGAAAGTTCTTCATGTTGAGCTGACAATCTTTCTGTTATCACTTCCTCCCACTGGCCCTGGCATTTTCCTTTTAGAAACATAAATAACATTTCTATTTCTCTATTCAAAAATCTTCCAAATACATGAAGAAAGAGCTCACATATATCAAATCTTCTTTCTTTCAAGTTAAATATGCCCATTTTCTTCAGAGTTCCAGATTATTATCATTTTGGTCCCTCTTACGTGAATATGTTTAAATATGTCACTATGACAGTTATAATACTTCAAAAGTGATCGTACTATCTTTGGGCAAAATTGCACCATCATCTTTCTTGATCTAAGCCCTACAATTCTATGAAGTTGACCTAAAATGCAGCACACAGATGCATTAATTTTTGGCAACTATACCATACTTTGGAAAACTAATACTGATATGAATCTGGGTTTTCTCTAACCTTGAATCTTTGCAGTTGATTTTGTTAAACTAAGTGCAGGATTTAATATTAAAATGGGATTATTCAGGATAGGCTTCTAATAAAAAAATTTGCATTTACATTGTTTCATGAGATAACATGCATCTTGTGAACTGAGTCTTAGAAGAGATGATGGACACTGTAATGATAATGAAAGAATATTTTCTGATGGCAGCATGAAAAAAAGAAAGGCATGGGGATAGAAATTAGCAAATGGCATGTGGGTAAGAAGGAAGCAAAGCGGTCAGTAACGATATATCAGATTTTAGTTGAGATATTACTTTTTGAGAAATATCCTTTGCATTCCCCAATTTAATATTGGGAGATTTTTCTCCAAAGCAGCTTAGACCCCAATTATACCAGTTTTCAAGCTGTATTTCAGTGGCATATATTATTTATATTTTGGAAAATAAAAGCAGTTTATTAGAGAAAATATCAAAAGTGTGGAAAAGCACATTTGATTTAAATTTTATATGTATATTTATATCACAGAATTACATATATAATTACACACATATTTATTTATGTCATTACATATCTATATGTATGTGTGTATATAAATATATATATATAATTTTCCTACCAATTCCACCTCCCAGAGATAACCACTGCAATTCACTTGTCTGAATCCATCCCACTTTTAGTATGTACATTCCTCGAATACGTAAAGTGGGTTATGTTCAAGTTTGTTAAATCCATGATCAAAGATGAAGTCTGTATGAAGATGAGATCTTTTAAGTATTAACTCTCACCTGGCAACGTTTTAATACACAGTCAGTATTACACATTAAATAGAAATGATACATGAGGGTATAAGAGAGAATTCTATTCCATTACAATTCCAAGATAAGTAAGTATATATTTTTGTCTGGAGAAAACTTGGCACAAGATAAGCAATCTTGATGACATTTAGACTTTTAAAAATTACTATGGAAAATAAGCTTAAGCTGAACCCTGATAGAGGAATTTTGCTTAAACACACAGTGTTGTTAGCCTTTTGTGCATTCCGGCAGCATGCAACGGCACTAAAAATGAACATTAGATTTATCTATAGCAACAAACATTGTCACATAGAGTAGACAGAACAAAAGTAACCAGGAGAACAAGCTTTAGAGATGATAAAAGCTCAGTATCTTGGCAACCTTTTGTGTTGGGTTATTTTTTTTTAAATGAATAATATTGTGCTCTATTTCTAATTTATTCAGCCACTTGCTGAGTGATAGCACCCTTATAACTACAGAAACTATGTGTCATCTTGACATTATATTTTAAATACAATAACACTTGTTTTATTTTTATTTTTTGTATTTAGTTTTGCTGTGGTGAGAAAAAAGTCCTTAAAATGGTATTTAACTTAATAAGCTCAACTACGTTGCCTAGGTGACAAGTCGCTATTTTGTCTAATCTTTTTATTTTAATTTTGAGAAATATTTCTTAATGTTTCTATTAGAGAAATATTTGAGCAAATATGGCTTCAGCCTCCTCTTGTCAGCCAGAAATATCTTCAGAAGAATACCCTGGGATTTAATTTATTAGGTACAAAGGCATAAGTAAATAGGGTTACTAAAACACAAATACGTAAGTTCCACACTTACTAAATGTTATTTTAGTGCCAGGCACTGCGCTGAGTATTGGTTATCTATATGCAGAAGAATACAAAAAGCCTGATCATTGAGCAGTTTATAGGTCTATAGCAAATATTAATCTCTTATAATTTTTATGATTTACATTTCTCAAAATTCTTTTACATCTACCATGAAGTAAATAGTTTAAAGATTGTTTATGTGTGATTCACAACTAGCTGGCCTCTCAGAAATTGTTTAGAAGAAGAGCTTAACCATTGTTAAATTCATGCATTTCTGCTCCTCTTTCTCCTCCAACTTATGGATTGAGTCAGATCATCTAAAATCTTCTCTCAAATTTGTGAAAATCAGACCATACATTTTCTCGTGAGGCTGTGACAAATACATAGTGCCCTAAATTTCTTGATATAGAGTCTTATTTTGTTTCAATGACCATCAAGCATGTAATAATTTAATATAGTGCACACAAATGTGTGCAATGCTCATTAATCTCTTTTTCTATGCTATTTCTTTATATTATTTTTTTATCAGTTCTTTTTTAAGCTATTATACTATGTTTAGCACAGTAAATGTTTGTTAAATCTATGGATATGAATGAATAATATTTCACCCTTTCTGCTATTCCCTTGAGAGCATGTCCCACCTTCCTCTCTTTGTTATTTGTTTGTTTGTTTATTAATTAATTTATTATTAAATTTAGTGGGGTGACAATGGTTAATAAAATTATATAGGTTTCAAGAGTATAATTCTTTTAATAATGCACCATAAACAATGTACTTGCAACTGGAAGTTATCCCATCTCCTTCCTCCTCTATAGCCCAGTGGCTCCAAATGCCTTCTTTTATGTTGCCTTGTCTCCTCTTCTCACATTTCTCACGTTTGGGAGGTGTTTTTTTGTGCTTCTGTTTTTGTTCTTTGTAAAACATTCCATATCACAATGATTTCTAGTAGCTATATAGAAACATTTCTAAACATCGCAACTTTAAATGCTTCAATTTTATTTTATTATTTTAATGTTGTCTTCTTCGCCCTTTCTTAGTCTTTAGATTTAAAAATTCTACCTCTCCTAAAAGCTACCAAAATATTTGAGCACCCATATGTTAAATGCTTTACAAATATTATCCCTTTAGCTCTCACTATAATTTTAGGATACAGAGATACTACAGTTATCGTCTTTTTACAAATGAAAAGAAAACAAACTCTAGATGGGGAACTAACCCAGCCTTACAGCTAATGAATGTAAAACCTGATATCAAAGGGGCCCTGTGCCCACCAAAGCTGCTGATTTCCCACCATGCTATGCATCATCACCTCTTCCAGTCTGTGCCAACTTTCCGCTTTTGTGTATTTGAAAGACAAAAACATTGACTGATAAAATACTTCGACATTGATCATTCCACCCTCTTGTGAGAAATACGAAGCCTCATGTTAAGTCTTCTCTTCCCGGATGTTCTATGAGGACTTTAAAATGACTCATTAATGAAGGAGCTGCATGCAATTGGTAAAAGCTATAACGAGCAAATATGAATTAGCTCTTGGCAATGCTTAATTATATGTACTGTTTCCTGCTTCCCCCAAATTTGCAAATTCCCTATCTGTATGTTTATCTTCTGTTCTCTTACTTTCAGTGCACTAATGTCATTTTGCATTTTTTTCCTCTCCAAAGCAAGTCAAACATTGCCAGTGGTACATTCTGCACTTTGATATATTTAATATTATCAGCTCTCCCTTTGTCTCATTTTTTTTTTAGCACTGTAACTTTTGTTTCAGTTTTCCTGGAGTACTTATTTTAGATTTTAAATATCTTTATCTTTGGTTTGTCTGTTGTTGTCAAAATGTTATCTGCATCTGGTACACAGACTTATTAACCTATGATAGCATCTTCCTTTTTAAATCATTTTTATTTGTTGCTCTCCGATTTGTTATTTATTTTCTTTCGAGAAGGTTCTTTCTCTTTTACAGAGTACACTTGAAAATAAAGGACTTTGTGGGTAGACTTGCCTCATTCACCCTGTCACAATAATTTATTTCTTCTTTCACCCATTGAGAATTAAAATATGGGTCACTTTGATATATAACATCCTCACTTATTTCAGCAGCCTTATCTGGCAAACACTGTTTTGGAGCCAGATTTAAAGAAAGAATTATTGTAGTTCATCATCAAAGCCATATTTTTCAATAAACTAATTAATGATTTTCTTACCTCTCATTTTGGCCTGTTTCAGATTTCTCCTGAAATTCACAATCAGCTATTTTTGGATCCCTGACATATCATTTGCCCTGTGTGTCATGCTTGCTGCTAGGCTTGCCAACCTTTGCAGCGTGATGTCTATATAAGTCTTGTGATCAGTGTTCAGTAATGTCAGTGGTCTCTAGATTCTAATGTTTTTCCTCTCTCCTTTGTAATTTCTTCTGGTAATTTCTCTTATACTAGCCTTTCACCTTTTATTCATACATTTTTTAATCCAAAGGGTTTTTAGAATTCTTTTTTAAAGAGCTGAAAGACTTAGCAGAAAACCAAGTATCAAATCTAAGAAAAACATTAAATTCTACCTTAGTGCAATTTTTGAGTTGATATGTTTGTTGCAGAATAATTTTTAACCTCTTGATTATTTCTTCAGTATTGGCACACAGTACTTCTGTTTTATATGACATAATTTTCTTTCTTAAAGAGCATTTTCTTGATTTCTAATTTTTTTCTATGCCATCTTATTGTCTATTTTTAATATCGTATATCTAATCCCAACCTCTTTTTTTGCATATTCTATGTTTTATGCAGATTTTATTCTTGTCTGATTTTTTTTAATACTCTTTATCTTGATGGAATGGACAAATTCTCTCACGTGTACTTTGATTTCTGCTATTTTAGCTTTAAATCCTCTCTTTTGTTTTTCTACTCTTGTTCTCTCCATTAAATGTCTCTAAAGCCATATGGAATATTGATTTTCTTCTTAAAAGTCCATTTTTACTCACTGACTTTAAAAATCATTCCTCATATCACTTTTAACCTTCCATCCAAACATCCAATTATTCTACTTTATGAATCAGGCTTTAGTTTAGATGAGCCTTTTCCTGTTCTTCTTCCTTGTGACGGATACTTCTCATATATGTTTTCATGACACCTTATATATACCCCAGTACAGCTTTTGTCACTCTTTATTATAACTACCTCATTCCTTGTGCCAGTCTGGAAATCTTTTGAGAGCACATGATCATCTCAGAAACAACTTCAGCATGGTAGCTAAGAATACAGACCAGAGTTATGCCAGCTGTGACATTGACTAGCTTCTGGACTTAGGAGAGTTGCTCACCTCTGAACCTCATTTTTTATTTATGAAACAGAATTATTGTACTTGCCTTGTAATTCTTTGTTTATGAGAATCAAATGCTTAGAACAACTTCCAGCATAATTCACCATAAACGCTCTATAAAGTTTGCCATAAAACTTACTATAATAATAATAATTACTGTTATTAGTCTCTCACACACATTCCCAGGATATCAAGCAGAATATGTGCTATAGAATAGTACTCAATCAAGGCCTGCTTAATAAATGAAATAATGAAAGAGCGAATGATATTGAAAATAATGCACTAATGAATAATCTAGCAACATAGGAGAGTGTATATGAACTGGGATGTGTAAGAATGAGAACTTCTTAGAGTCTGGATTGCTCTTTTTTCCTTCTGATTGGCAGATATATCTAGAAAGGAGCAGATCTTCCAGATGAAACTTCACCTAAAAATAGCTGGGCATTGATAATTAGCATGCACTTTAGAAATATTCTTTGTTATCTCAAGAAACTTCATTTCTGGCCTCTTGCCAAATTATACTTCTGCCAAATATTCTCAGCTCATGAGAATTTTCTGCTTTTCTCATAGCATTATTTAAAAAAGGAATTCTTCTTTCATATTTTACGAGCAAAATTCCTTCTTACACACAAATCCTGTCAATTCTGTCACATCTCCCTTTTTACTAAATTTGTTTCAGTGTTAACATGGGACTGCATATAAACATCCGACAGTCCTATGTTCTTTCAGATTGTTTCTAGCTGTTTCTTGTGTAGATCTTTGTTACTGCTATTATTGTTTTTTTTCCTATTAACTTCATGGATAAGCAGCCAAAATCCTCGCAGTTAGTAGCATACATAAAAAGCAGAATGTACATTCCTCTTTCTTTCTTTTTCCTTTTGAAATATATAGACATTCACCCATCCAATCACACATCAAATTTTCCCTAGAATGACTATATTTGTCATTTTTAATTTTCCACAATCTATTTTCACTTTTGGAATTCATTGATTTGATATCTATTAACAACTTAGAATGTCATATAAGGAAGACATAGGCCTTTTAAAGAAGTGTATAGTCTTTTTGTAATGTTAATTTATAGTGTTTTAAATGTAATATTATTAATTCTAGTAAAAATTAACATTTAGCCTGCCCTATGCACTAACATTGTCCCAAGCATTTACATAGGTTAACTCATTTAATTTTCATAAAAAGCCTCTAAGTACTGTTTGTATTCCCACTTTATATATGAGGAAACTAAGCAACAGAGATCCTAACAACTATGTTATTCAACATACATTATTGAAAAAAAGATTTGAAAAATAAAAATAAAAAATTAAGCAGTATGTCATTAGGAATCAAATTAGGTAAAAATATCTGATTTTTAATATAGTAGTTTATACCATCTCCAGGGAGGGAAAAAGTGTTCTGCTATGTAGTGGTCAGAAATAAGTTTTAAATTACGGTTATTTTGGGTATTGAAGGGTAGATAAAGTTTGAAATGAGCATGAGGAGAAAAATAATAAAAAAAATCTAAATGAACTGAGTGCAGACTTTGATACTATCTAAATATTTTACCCTTATTATCTAATATAAACTTCAAACTATTCTCATGAGGCAGTTCTACTGTTGTCTCCATTTCATAGCAGAAGAAATTGAGGTTCAGAGAGGGTCAATATGTTGTTGCTCAAGGTAACAGACAGAGGAAGGGTCAGAGAAAGATTCAAACCAGGTTGTCTGATTATGGAGCTCCGCTCGACCATTGCAAATAGCTTCCCTTGCTGAGGAAAACTATTTCTATTTATTGGAAACCATAGGTAAGAGCGGAATGGACATTTAAAAAACCCTACAAAGAAAGCAAAATAGAAGAAAGAAACACCCTGTTCAAAATAGCCAATAATGTTATAAAGTAACAGATACCAATTGAATAGCAGTAACCTCTACAGTTCCAATATTGTTATCAGATATCATAAAATAATAAAATTAAACTTTGAAACATATTTATAGAATCGTCAGACTGTCCTTGGCTGTCATTTCTAGATCCTTCAGTAGGTAACCTTTGGTAGAAATATATAGTTGTCAGTGAAAGGAAAGATGGAGAAAAGATTTTAGAGAGCCAGCAGTCAGCAGGTCACCTTCATAATGCCTCCAATTGAGAGTACTTTATCTTGAAGTAGAACTTCTGTTATGAACAAGTTGGAACTTGAATTTATCTGGCAGGGTTCCCAAAGCACCATCTCTCTTTATTATATATCACCAAGTCTAAAATTCCCAAACCAGTTTAACTAAGCTGCAGGATATAAACACCTTAAAATTCTGAGACTCTTCATTTTCTAGCTCTTATAAAACATAAATTTCACTTTTATATCTACAAAAAAATAATTTCTAAGTGGATTAAATTAATGTGGTTTAATTATATGCAATAAATGGATTAAATGGTGTCTTAGTTTCCTAATCCTGCTGTAATAAGTTAACACACAATTATTGATTAAAACAACACAAATTTGTCATCTTACAGTTCTGAAGGTTAAAAGTTTGAAATGGGCCCCATGGGGAGAAAATCAAAATATCAGTACAGCTGCATTCCTTCTGTAGGCTCCAGCAGAGAATCTATTTCTTTCTTTTTGCAACTTCAAGACACCGCCCTCATTCTTTGGCTAGCGGCTACATCACTCTGACCTCGGTGTCTGTAATCACATCTCTTTCTCTGACTCTGAACCTCCTGCTTCCCTCAACTGAGGACTATTATGATTACATTGAACCCACCTGGATAATCCAGATTATTTCCCCATCTCATGATCCTTAATTTATGTCTGCAAAGTCCTTTTTGCCATATAAGATAATATATTACCAGGTTTATGAATTAAGATGCAGACACCTACCACAAACAGTAAAAATAAACCTATAAAAGAAAAAGAAGAAAATACTAGCAGATATAAATTTGTTTGGGGATGGAAAAATATTATAAGCATTAAAGTGAATAAGCTTATAAAAAAGAAACTGACAGACTTAAACCAAGTTTAAGAAATCTACAAATATGTGTTAAACATATCACATTATGTAAAGTAATAGGCAAATGGAAATCCAGAGTAATAAATGCAGCAAATATGGAAAATGTCAATAAATAATTTTATTTATTAAAGATATTATTGATCAGTAAGAAACAGATAAATGTCTCAATAGAGGAAGGAGCAAAGGGCCTCAATAAACTTTTAATTTAGAAAGAAAATTCAAAAGACTAATAATAAACATGAAAAAATTCAAGTTAAGAAATGTAGACTATATGAAGACCATTTTCTTTACCAAATCAAACAAGATTTAAAAAAACAATGTTGACTAATGATAATGAAATGATTATAAAATATATATGGCCAATAAGAGTTTTAAATGTTCCAAACAATACAATGAGTGATTTGGGAGTATATATCAATGGTTTTTTAAATAATTAGCACATTATTTCAATGATTACATTTTCAGAATTCATAAATAACTAAAATGAAATATAAGTATTTATTTACAAGTCTTTTACTGTGGCTGAATTCACACTGGGCAAAAATTAGAAAATAACAAGTCTGAAAACTAATTAAACGATTGATTATATGTATTATAGTGGACACTTATGTAATGAAAAACATGTTATATTGATATAAAGATGTTATTTTTAAAGACGATTCTTCAGAATTCATTATTAAAGGCTAAAAGTTAGACAACACAAACAACATTGTATTAGTCTGATTAGGCTCTGTAGCAATAACAAATGTCAAAAACTCGGAGGCTTAAAATGTAAAGATTCATTTCTCATTCAGGCAACATTTGCTGTAGGTTCAGCAATGTTCCATGGCAAGTGGTGGCTCAAGGTCTCTGATTCCATGTGGTGACGCTGCCAGCTCAGCCTAAGACTTCATGGTTCACCCCAATCTTCAATGACTCAATCCAGCAACCTTAACTAGCCATATAGTTCTGAGTAATTGCAAAAAGAACTGGGAAATGTATTTTTTTCACTTGTCAAAAATGAGATAAAAATTAGTGAGAATTAATAGTTTTCAAAACAGGTATCTATTGTTTGGTCATTTTTAAAATTAATTGCTTATACCATATATATAAAAATATATATGTGTATATATATACACACATAAATATATGTATAAATACACAAATATAGTGATATCTACTTATTTACATCTGCATGTCTAAACTAAGAGTCAGCTCGATATGGCCCTGGTCAAATTTGGCTGGCTACTTGTTTTTTGTACAACCAGGCAACTAAGAATAGTTTTTAAAATATTTAAACAGTTGAATATTATTTGGTGATACATGAAAATTGTCTAATATTCAAATTTTCATATGCATAAATAAAATTTTATTGGAAACATCATTCTGCTCCTTCATTTGCATTTGTCTTTGGATGATTTCAGATACAACAGTAGAGCTGAGTCATCACAACAGAGGTCACGTGACCCACAAAGCCTAAAATGTTTACTATTTAAGCTTTTTCAGAAAGAGTTTCCTGATACCTACTCTAAATATCTAGGAAAAGTAGGCATAAACAAAATTCTCATTGTAGTTACTTGTAGGTTTGGGGTTGAAGATGATTCTTAGTTTTTATACTTTCTTCTATTTCCTAAAATTTCTACAATAAGTAGATATCATAACCATATTTGGGAAAACATTGAAAAAATTAATAAAAACAAAAATAACTCTTATATAAGATCCCTAAGAATATTCTTACATGATTAGTTCCAGATAGTCTTCTCTCTGGAGGCCTCCAACCTAATAATAGACAAGGGAATTATTACCAAAGGTAGGGTCTGGCTTCCTCTCTGATCGCTTCTCTCAGCTCACTTCCCCTCATTCTAGTCTCTAGCCACACTCCTTTTTTCTCAGTTCTGCAAATAAAACAAGCCCATTCTGTCATCACGACCTCTACACTTGCTTTTCCCTGGAGAGTCCTTCCAGATTTTCACATGGCTGACAACTTTGTCATTCAGATCTTAGCACAAATGTTACCTCATGAGAGCTCTCTCCTGACTCCTCCGTGTAATGTTGTACACTACCAGAGACAGTCTCTATCACATTTTGCTGTTTTATTTTTTCTATGCATATACCACTATCTGCTTTATTTCATTTGTCTGTTTATATTCCTGTTGTCTGTTAGAATTGAAAATCCACTGATGCAGACTCATTATTAGTCTTTTATCACTGCTGTATCCTAGATTATTAGAGAGTGAATTGTAAAAAATTATATATATACATATATAAGATTATTATCCATGTGGTATATGTTATGTACACATTAATACCTTAAAGAACCCCAATGAAAAGCCAGATGTCTCCTGAGGAAAGCATGGGTGGCTCAGCAAAATCCTATATCTGTGTTAGTCACCTATTGATACTTAAATTTTTAAATAAACTGTGCCAGTGACAATTAAAAAGGTAGTAGTTCCTACATCGGACATGATATATTGCTGATTGAAGGTAAGTAGGGAACTTTGAGCAAATGGCAAAAACAATTAAACAGTTTCTTTGAAAAATCATATGATTTGTGGGTCCACTAATTTGTTCCTTGTTTTTGTGACAACATGCTGATAATAGGACAAAATGTATATATACATGTGTACCTAATCAACATCAACACATATTTATTAGGTACCTGATTTGTAAAAAGATTAATGATAAATGTTACTATTTTCAATAACTGTAGAAAATGAGGGAGACCTGTTTAAACACATTGTAAAGATTATAAAGAAAAAATGCATTGTCAATAAAAATTTAAGATATTATAATAGCCACATTTATATTATGAAAATCACATTCCCAAGTCTTAACTGGTAGTGGGAGAAAGTAAGATATTCTTGAAGGTCAAGACTAAAATTAAGTTTTTGTAGCTTAACCTTTTGCCTATGGGATTTCTGAACTTTCTTTACTTTTAGAGGAGGATAGATACAATTATATGGTTTAAAGAAAAAGTAAGTTTTCTACAACCCATTATTTTTAGGGACTAAGACCAGACCCTCCTCTTCAGAAGAGAATATCATCTCTGATTTCTCCTTTTATATTCTACATTTTTTTTATATGACATTTTTCAAAACATCATATAAAACCAACTATTATCAGAAACTATTTTACCAAATTTAAGGCATTCATAAAAATAAAAATATATAAAATGAAGCAAACTTTATATATGCAGGGAGCAACAGAATTTTGTTTTCTTTCTAAAAGTCTTTATATGTTCTATGATTTTTCATTTCTTTCAATTTTTATCTATCTTTTCTGTTTTTTAAACACATCTACTTAGACTCAACATCAATCTTCATTTTAAGGGGCCATACTTAGAGATTAAATTTTATATTTGTTTTGGTTAAATGGCACTTCCATAAAACACAGATAATTGGTGGAGGAGGAGTGTACTATATACCAAACAGCAGAAAAAAACCACATTAAGGAAGAGGTACCAACCGTAAACTGCTTCTCTTGGAAAATGTTTATAAGAATAGTGTAATGGGAACAACTTTGTTCTGTTATGTAGAAAAAGATAAATCTCACAAGCTGTTATTTACTACTCAAAGATATACTAAAACCCAGCATCGTAGTCATGAAAAAAATATTTAAAGTGTTATCATTACCATTTGTACAGAGAAAGTGTTTTATCTATATTATTTTTGAATGAATATCAAAAGCAGCATTCATGATACAATTTAACATAGTTATTTTTATTTAAAAAATGCTGTGGTTTCTTTTCCAACACTGTGACAAAGTCACTTGTGTCCACAAAAATCTATTTCCTATTCTTCATGTAGATAAAATAAATAACTCTACTGTACTCCCTGCCTCCACTATAGTAAGCTGAAGTTGTATGCTTATGCTTGTCAGTGGTGGGTGAATAGAAGTTATGTGTACCACTTCAACACCTGGACAATGAGCACCTTCACTTCCCCAGATGTCAACTTCATGTCGATCCAGGCTGCAGAAGGCTAAGCTATCTTCAATACATTCCTCCCAAACCCTGTTTGTGAATGAGATATGAAGTAGGATATCTCCATTCCTCCACTGCCTATAAATTTCACTTGACTATAAAAATAAAACTACTATTCTCTTAAGTCACTGAAATTTCACAGATGATATTTTATCATAGTTACTACAGTCGACCCTTTGAAGACAAGAATTAGGGGTGCTATCCACCCATGCAGTTGAACATCTGCTTATAATTTAAGTAGGCCCTAATACATACCCAGATTCCCAACCACCAGCTGACCCTTGAACAATGCTGGTGTGAACTGTGAGGGCCCATTGAAAAGAACCAGGTTTAACCGGACTTGTGCAGTTCAAACTCACGTTGTTCAAGGGTCAACTCAACTTATATTAACTAATACAAAAATCTACAACAATATATGTCTCAGTATTGCTATCCAACTTTTCACTATGGACATAATTAGTTTTCTTATTTCCTTTAGCCCCTTGCCCAAATGGACTTTAAGTTGTATAATAAAAAAGAAAGGATATTCATTCATCTTTTCAATAAATATCTACTGAATATCACCCTCATACTAAACACTGTGTCTATTGGACACATGGAGATAGATGAATCGCGCGAGTGCTGGTGTGCATTGTCACTAAGATTGTAGGGTTCTGGAGCCAGTAGATGTAGCATCAGCTTTCTGACTGCACAGGCAATGCTTTACTTGTAGTAGCAGTAGCTCCTTTGGCTGCTTATTTCTGTAGCATCTTTGGGAATAATTCCTACTGAAATATTTTTTCTTTTGTCCTTCCAGTTATTCTAGAAATCATTTAATAATTCTCTGTACTAAAATGTTTTGTGCTTAAATTGGCTTAAACAAAATCAGTGGATTTTGTTCTCTAAAACTGAAGTTTGTACACAAGTATTCAGCATTCAGGAGTAGATGTACATATGTCTCAATCTTTGGACTCCAGTTTGAGAAGCATTGCCTTTGATCTTAAATTTTATTATTTTAGGATATCAGTAAATAATGTGTGATTGCAAACCCAAATTCCAAATCAAGAACTGAATTTATTATTATTCAATTATAAGATATTGATTCAGATAATTCAGAATAGGTTCATATTGTTTATTAACAAAATGAAATAGAAAATATATT
>NW_006442508.1:5375905-5376862 GCF_000325575.1 Pteropus alecto | reverse complement strand
TATATATAAAATATATATTTAAAAATGAATATATGTATAAAAATGCGTAAATCTGCGACACCCAGGGTGCTACTGAGCCAAGACTGAAAAATCTTGGTGTAAGCATAGCTGTGTAGTCCTTGGTACAGTCATGAGAAAGCACTCGATTCTTTGTAATTTTAAATATAATGTTGTTATTGTTAAATACCAAATGAGATCATAATGTGGAACTACTTCATTAAATGGTAAAGTGCTGTACACGTTGTCAATAGTATCATCTACATGAATGCCTCACATTTTCTTAGTGCCATAATGACAATGGTCCAGTGTCACATTATTGTAACTGAGGGATAATACACTATATATTTTATCTACTGAAGGCATGGATAGAAATTGCATAAAGGACCCTTCACTCTACAGATAAGATTCAGGAAAAGTAGCACTAGTATAAAAAAAAGAATCTAAAATTGAACATCTATAGTGATTTTCTAGGTCAGGATAGAGGCCTGCATATAGAACAGTTTAAATTACTGCTTCTCTGGTTCTATTTTACTTTGGAAATCACAAGCTGCCATTATAACACCTTTCACCAGACGGAACTTGCAATTGAAAATAAATCAATCTTGAGGTGATTGAAATTACTATTGCCTGACTTCTCTTACTTTGTCATTCCATAGGAAGTCAATATTGCCAGTATATAGAGAATTAACTGACATTTTCATTTATTTTATTTCGTAACAGGCTTCAAGAAAAATTAATCACAGCATCATTTTTTTCTGTGAACATAAACACATTAATTTTAAATTTTAGTATGTTTCCCATATTTACTTTATATATATTTTCCTCAGTTTATATGTCCTCTAAACTCAATCTTAAAATCTCCTTTGAGTTCCAGACCTTAAAATTAAAAAAACATAAAAAGCATATACTATTAACATATATATATATGTTAAACATAAAAAAGTATAACTATTAACA
>NW_006442508.1:5337264-5375612 GCF_000325575.1 Pteropus alecto | reverse complement strand
ATGTGATATATTATTCAATATATAAATATTAATATCATAGATGACCTAACTTTCATAGATTACCTTCTTGATTAATTTACTAGTTAACTATATTCCACTTCCTTTGAATTGATCAATTCTAATTTTATTCTGCATAGCATCTACATATTCACTCATACAATTTCATTTTTGCACTGACTGACTTCTTTAAGCCCTTCTTGTCGCTCCCTTTTGTTTCATTCATTTATATTCAAGTAATCAATTTATTTTGCCTTGTTGTCTCTCAGGTTTCACCTGTTTTTATAATTTTCTCTGCACAATGGAAGTCTCATACTCATTGCCTCACATATTCACTGGGGCCTTAACCACCTCCCAATTTCCTGATACAATTCCCTTTTCTTCTTCACCTCCACACATTTCTTTTACCAGTTTCCAGCCTCTGGAAGAAGATGTTTACCATGCTGCAAACTTGTTCAAGAATCTGTACTCATTCCCACCATTTCTTGCAGTTTTATCAAACCAAAGAAATCATTAATCTTATAAAAAAGAGTTCAGTGACTAAAGTGAACAAATGTAATGGTGTTTCTTTGCTACAAAACCTCATAGAAACTAAAATGTGCTAATACCCACTATAAATCCCCATGACGACACTTAGTAGATAGCAGTTCCCAAGCAGACAGAATATGTTATTTTAGTGGGAAAGAGAGATAACATTATTATCTAACAGAATACCAACATTTTGCAACACACCATTAAAGGAAAGCTAATCTGTGAAAATCATTTTGAAAAAACCTATTATTAAAGTCTGACTATTACGCACATTTTTTAAATCTCTTCAACAATTGTCATAAGCTGTACTCTAGGTGGTCTTATGATATAGCCTACACAAGCCTTATTTATTTCCAGCGTTGCCAGCAAAGAGCATCACCCTTTTCTTCTTCACTAGTTTTTGCCCAGGACCACTATGATTTAGGTAAAAATCCCTGTCTTCCAAAAAGCCTTTGTTAATTATCTCTTTTGCCTAAAAGAGAGTATGCTTTTATTTTAGAACCATAGTAGATATGCAAATGTTTTACTTGTTCATTAAAGAATTATATCCTCTTATATATAAATCTTGTTTTTCTGATTATGAGGTTCCTTCATTTTGAGGTGTGAAATTTCTAATTCTTTTGTTTGCTTAATTCTTCCCATTTGTTTATGTTTATGTCTCTAGAATGAATTACTAGTTGAAATGTCATTAGGTGATATTTTCCTCCTATATTATTTGTTTTTATCTAAAACATACTTCCAGTTGCTATAATGAAGTATGCTGTCAACATCCCCGGATGCATTTTAAATGGACAGTAGCAGCATGGTCAGTCAACAGCTGAAAGTGACAATATGGCAACAGACACTCAGTACTTTCATATAAATGAACATTATTTCTGACAGCTTATGCATGACTCAAGGAAACAACTATAAATATACTATACATGAGTGAAGAGACTAAATGGTTTCACCAGGAAGTATACCTGTAATGTTTTATAAACAAAGGGACAACATATGTATATATAATATATAATATAAATTATATAAATTTAAATATCAAAGAATTGAAGTATTTAAAAATGAAATATATTACAATTTTAACATTTGTTAATTCTGAGTGATAGAAATATGAAGCAATATTTGTCTTTTATAAGTTTTTAAATATTCATATTCACGAAAAAATGAAGATGACAATAACAAAGCTGCATAATTCACAGGATTTTTTGTGAGATCAATAACAACTTATACCTTGATGTCATTTTATTTGAATCCTATAGATCATTTTGTTTTGAGTCTGCATTTTCTAAGCAACTTTTTTATTATAATTGCCTGCTTTAATGACCTAAGTGTACTGCTTTTCATGAGGTCTAGTTTTCATTTAAACTAATACTTTAGCATTTTGTTACATACTTTTCTCTCTTTTGCACTCAGTTGATAAGTCTGCTCCAGACAGATAAATCTATACTTGATCTACTTATTTTTTTTTAGCTTTCCAAGTTTGTAAAGGTGAGACTTAAACTCTAAAGCAGTGTTTCTGATCATGTGGGTGAGGGTTCTGCACTTTTGTCCGGTGAAGGAGGGTTTTCGTGCATGAATCCCAGGCATCCGCACCCCGCATTCTCACACACATGTGAAAGAATATTGTCCTTAGATCATTAAGTAAATGCCACCTTCTAAGTTTTCTTACTACGGGCATCAGTCTTTTGATAATGCTCCAATCTTAGCAAATTCTTTTTTATTACAACTACACTAAAGCTCACTACTTTATGGACAGATTGGTGCCAAATTTTCTGTACAATTTATTATCAAGTATTAACAATAGGGAACTCTTATATTAAGAGTGTAATTCTGTAATTATAAATTATAATTTTATAAGGAATACTTTATTTATTATTATAGTTGTGATATAGTAACTTCATTATAATTTTTATGTTTAAGCAAATCTAAAATCTATGCAAATAAATATATTCACTGTACAAAATCTATTTATTTAGTTAATTTTTTCATGAAGTTACATAGAGGTACAACTGACATTTTTTTTTTATTCTAAGAAATGAGACAATAAATGTAAGTCAATAACTTAAGGATTAAAACACATACAACTTTGCCTCAATGCCTTGCATCTTATATATTTATGCAGATTTTGGTTTAAGTTTGACTCTTTCCTGAACAGCATTGGCACAGCATAAAGTTGAAAAAAATTTAAGTAAGTTAAAGGAATATTATTCAAGGTATGTTCTTCAGAGAGTGACTTGTCTATACTCCGAAAGAGGATGTTTAAGATTTTATTTTGAGTGACATGTGAGAACCAATTAGCATCGCTCTGTGTTCTAAGTGTTTTGTCTCTTGAATGCTCTGTGCTAAAAGGGTAACATAAAAAAAAAAAAAAAAGAACTATGATGGAAATTCTTCTCAGAAATATTCTGTTACTGTTCCTTTATATATAGGCCTTCTCTGCTGAAGAGTGTAGCATAAATAATATTAAGTAGAGTAGATATTTACTAAGTTTATTTCTATAAAAGTAATAAATGAGTTAATTTTACCAATGAGAGAATGTAGATCCTGGGTATTTGGCTTTAAACCTCTCTTCATAGAGATATAAAATAGCATCATTATTATATTTTACGTAAATGCATTTTTTGGTTCAATACCAACACCACTCTGTTTGGCATAATATTTTGCTTTCCTCATCACACATAATTGAATGCCACTAAAACTTATGATATAAATCCTTAAAAGAAAGTATTTCCAATCTTAAAATCATGTTATAATTTTAAAATATTTTATATAAGTATAAATTATCTTTTGTGATGTAATCTGTACATTTCACTCTGTAGTTTAAAATCTATGTTTAGATATAACTTTTTCTTAATAAAATTGATGTACATTGATGTACAATTACTTCAGGAGGTTAAAGTAATCTAACTAATAATAAGGACGAATGTATTAGGTAAAGTGGGCTATATAAAGTTGGGAGAGGTGATATCAACATAAACTATTTTGCAAGTTGCAAACATACAGACAGTTGTGGAATTGTGAATGAAGACTTCAAGGCTCAGTTAGAAGAGCACAGACAATATTAGAGACAAGTAATGCTGCTTCCTTGTTTGCTTTTTGCTTTATTCAATGTGCACAAAACAAATATCTGCTGATCGATGTATACATACTGAAGTTGATAAAATAGATAGCAGGACAGTAAGTGATTTTTATTGTTGACAATGTCAATTTTATAATCAATAGCAGTAGCAAAAGCTGCAGTGAGTGGCACTGACTATTAACGTGGACAGAAATAAATTATGGAAACTGTTTTTTATAACTTTGTCTATTTTCTCTCTCTCACATAGCTGTGGTCTCATGTAGTGGGTTCATTCATTATTGGTTGTAGTGGACTTAACCTTTATTAACCATCCAATTTTCAAAAATTTCTACCAAATGATTTACAAAGACAAAAATCTCTACACTGGGCTCTGTTATAGATAAAATTTTGTACACTTATAAACTTTCCAACAAGAAGCTTCCTACACAACTTCTGTACCTTACTATGTTTGTATGAGCCTCCGTGTAAAAAATAAAATGATTATATTGGTTTTGCTACGTCAGAGTTGAGTGAATTATATGGACAACATATAAAATGGAAATATGCAATGAATAAAATGCATTTATATAAATATATCATTGTTTATATACTAACCTTCACATATCTCTTTAAAACTTTGTGAGCATGTTTTTATATTACCCCTCTCACTTGTTTTTTAAAATTTTATTAATGGCCCCATAACCTTTGTTCAATTGAAACAATCTTTATTGAAGATGCTGAAGACTGCACCAGTTTAGAGAAGCAATCTGGCATCAGACAAACCTGGAGCTGAATCCTGACTGTGTCATTTACTAGCTTTGTAGAGTATGCTATACTATTTTGTTTGTTTTTTCACCTGCAAAAAATAAGGATAAGAAGAAGAAGACATTTGTATATTTTTATTTTATGTTTAAAAGAGACAATGCATGTAAAGTCACTTACCACAGTACCTGGCATAAGAAAATACACAAAAAATGATAGCTATTAAAGCAATCTTTATTATTTTTCTTATTTATTAGAACATAGCTCATTCACAACTAATAACGAAGTCACAATTTATAAACAAATGTTTGAAATTAAAAAAAGTATTTAGAATATTTGGATCTTATAATTTGGATATGAAATACAATGAAATCAAAGTACAGACAATAATTAATTGCCTATTTTAATTTACTGGCTGAGTCATAGCCCAACTTTGTTAAAATGTACTCAGACAGACAGACAAAATATGTGCATTTATATAGAACACTTATCACCTTAGTTTTGTATTATTCATCCTTCCTCATTTGTTATCTAGTACTTGACATGCCTTTAATGCATTTTTAGTTGGGTATTTTATTAATTGAAATTTCAATTAATCTAAAGTTGTCCAAGAAGATTGGATCTGCCAAATGTGTTTTTTTCTTTGAAAACTACATTGTGCAGTAATATTCATAGCTACACCCACTCTCCAGCAATTTTGAGTTGTGTGGAATGACTCATACAGACATATGCATGTGTATTTTTATCTGGCTAGAAAATGTCATGCCCATCGAATTCTGTCTTCCAAATACATGCACTTCTGGGCTTCAGACCTCTTTCTCACATGCATGAAATGCAAGATACGAAATGCTATTCTGTATGTAAGTTATTTTTTAAATCACCCAATAGAAACTATTCTGTACATTGAAAATATTCTTTTAATGAAACCTACCATTGTGTTTATAACTTTTAATAAAATATTTTTATACCACCTAAAAGAAGAATAAACAATGGTCCCATTATTTAGAATACAAACTGTGATGCTGCTTGTAAATTGAGAGATTTTTGATTTTTTTTGTTTGATTTTACATAGCATAAAATAATAACACCAATATGTGTAAATTAGATATGTTTAGATTTTTCCAAGAAAGTTGAGTGAAGAATGATAGATTGATCAAAAACATTTTTGAATGACAAGAAATTTTTAAAGTCAAAACTTCAAATTGATTAATGAAATATCTGCTAATTGGTTACTAACATATTATATGAATATGAAGATTAATAAATAGAAACCTCACTTAAATTGGAGTTGAGAGGTCCTACAGTGGGAGCTCTTACACCCTACCATTCATCGTCAATTAATCCAAATAAGAAAGAATGTACATTACTTCTCTGTAGGAAGATGTTTTTCTACCATACTATTGCAGCAGGAAGAAGGAGGACCTTCTTCTAGCCCAGCAACCACTCAGCCATTGAAAGACAACTCAGTTAATGAAAAAGCCACTATACACTATACTTTGAACTCCCATTTTCCTCCAATTAACTCTGTTTACAATGGTTCCTCTGAACTCTGCCTTTCCTTTATAAAAGGATATTCTCCTCCTTTCTTCTCTGGACTTGAGCATGGTTCACCCTTAGACTGCGTATCCCAAATGGCAATTATTTATTGTTCCTAATAAAAACATTTTGCTGGAGAAATATCAGATTGTCTTTTTTTTTTTTTTTAAAGTCAATATGTCCCACATTAGGTTGGCTTGACTATATTATTTCATCAAAACACTACTTCTAGGTCAGTCTTTATATTACTTTTGTCTTTTGACTATCATTTCATGTGATTAGCTATAAAGTTCTTTTGACATTTGCCTCACCCCGATATCTCTTCATATCTTGAGCAAATCAAATTCTTTGGTTCAAGATTGTCCGTCTACATTAACCATTGAGTTATTTGAAACAAACTAATCTAAACTATCTTGTTCTATGTTCCAATTTCCTTAATTTTGCTTATGTAAACCAAAAATAAATAGATAGCTTATTTATTCAGACAGAATACCATTAAAACATTGTGTAGAGACTGTTTCCCCCAACGTACACACATTCCTCCTCCTACCTCTACCAAAAGTCAAACTTATTTGATTCCAGGCCAAAGTCAAATTTATTTGCATGAGACTCAAATTTCTTTGTATTCCGGCTACAACCACTTTTCCAGTGTAGTTTCCACTATACTAAAGGCATAATTCACTTTTCTTTTTGAACACTCAAGACTTCTCAGCTTTTGCACATACATAGATAATCCTCTGCAGAAAAGCAATATTGTTAATTTGGCTGGAGTATTGATTGTATAGCTGGAAATAGGAGAAGTTAGAGCTGGAAAGATGAATCAGATTCAAAATAGGAAAGGTTTTGACCCTTTCCCTATAAAATTTGAGTTGTTTTTTATTAAACAATGGAAACATATGATATTTTAGTGAGGAAAATGTGAGAAAGATTAGGAAAGAAGCACTATATGAGAAAACATAGAAGGAATTACAAAGTGATTAAATACTGAGTGAGGAAATGGCATTTGAATGAAAAGGAGGTGAATTTTATCAATATATTGATAAAAGCATAAATGTATATCCTAATTCCCCGCATTCCACCTGCATAAATTTGGACAAGTTACTCAATTACTCTAAGCTTTACCTCATTTTACAAATAAAGATAATCAAGTTACTATTTAAGATTTGTATGAGAACAAGGATGTAATGAAACAATAAATACAAAGTATGTAGCATAAACCCTAGCTCATAGTAAGTATTCAAGAAATATTTCCTATTTTATTATTATTATTATTGTAAAATCAAATAAATTTGACAGCTTATTGGCTATAAATGTCAAGACAAAAGAATAAATAGAAAATCATTTTAAGATTTCTAGCTTGAGTGCTTGGTATAAGAATACAGGAGGCAAAAGAGCTCTAGAAGTGAAAATAAGAAGCTATTTTATTTATTTCTATTATTTGAAGAGTTGGTGGGATGTGCAGGTAAAACTTATTCAGTAAGAAGTTACATCTGTAGTCTTGCTGCTTAAGAGTGAGCTTCCAACTCACCATGTTGTAAATAAACTATGATAAGATCTGATCAGATAACTGTATTTTTTATTTTGTTTTTGGTTTTTATCCAGTGGATAGTTTGCATTAAACTGATCATCATGATTATACAGGAATCTAAGTTTATCTCTAATGAAATCTAATTAAAGAGATAAACTATTTCACAACCAAGGCTTGTAGTTTCATGGATACAGACTCTGAGTCATTTTCTACATGTATATAATCATATCGTATGTTTATTCAGAAGAGAAATGCAAACATAATTTTGTGCACTTTCCTCTGTATAAAAATGTTTAAATTACTTCAGGAACATTAAAGATGATTCAGAGAATCTCCTTACAATCAATTCAGGAACTTTTCTCAATGTTGATCACTCTAAGAATCAAACTATGTGCTTTGGCTTTAGCTGTGTTCTCAATGAAAATAACATTATGTGTATCTTGGCGATTTGCCAACATATTCACTGCAACAATTATTCTAAAATATCCCTTGTTTCCTCTATCTCCTCATTCCACCTTTTTACCTGTTTCTATCCTTCAAAAATTATCATCCTTCCTCTTTCCTTCAAAAATTGTTTCATTTCTCCATCTTGCCTATTTTACGTAGGAAAATTGATATGATCTCTGTTATCTTCTTCAATTTCTCCCTTGCTTTAACATAACCCATGTTATGGTTTTCTGCCCATCTATAAGGAACACATTTTGAAAATGTGATATTCCAGAACAACTCTAAATCTGGCTCTCTAGTTATCTCTTTATTTTAGCATCTTCAATCTCATTGTCTCTGCCCTTAAATATATCTGGCCTATAGTTCTGAATCATTGCACAATGAATTTTTATCTCATAATAAAAGTACTAAAAATATTTTCTATCAAAGATTAAAATGAACAAGATAACTCAATAAGGAAGCAAAACAAATAAGTTATTTAGTCCTCATTCCTATCCTTAGAAAAAAAAATGTTTTTTCTTTCTCTTAACAACTATAGTTCTTATTTTCTGTATGTCTTGAAAGATGCTGGTTCCAACATGCCTTGCATTGTATTTATTTCTGTGTTCTCTGTCATGCTACATAGCAAGCACCTTGAAATTTCACTTCATTTTTCATACGTTTCTGCCTAAGTATTGACCATCATATAAAGACTGAATGATATGTATTTGAAGTAGGGTTGCATTAAGATCAATATTTTTAAAAGAAAGCATTGAAAAATGAAGGCTATATATAGGATAATAGTTAATATTTTATGTGAACAGAGAACCCAGCAACTCTCATTACCATGATATTTTCAGGCATGTTAGAGAGAAGGAAGGAGAAGTAACTTTATTGCAATCATTATTCTTGTTGAGTCCTATTATCTAATTATATACACCAGCTGATTTAATAATTTTATAAACGCATACAATGGCACTGGGGATTTGTCTCTCTTTCTTATCTCTTTCAAAGATTGAATTTTAACCATTAAAATAATTTCCTTCTTAGATGAGGGGAGATGGAGGAATTCTTATTCAATGAATACAGACTTTTAATTATGCAAGATAGAAAAATTCTAGGGATCCACTGTACAACACTGTGCTTATACTTAAAAATGCTGTACTGTATACTTAAAATTTTAAGAGGGTATATCTCAAGCATTTTTACCAGAGTAAGAAAATAATTTCTCTGAAACATGTAAACTTTTTAATCTTCACCAATTCACTTATAAAATGCAAATGTCTATATAAGATAGTGCATTTTATCTCCAGCGTTCTATAATAGTGCTGCTTAAAGTGTGGTCCCAAGACTGGTTCCAGTCTGTGAACTGATTTTTTACTGATCAGGTAAATACAAAAAAAATTGAGAGTATGCACTTAGAAATTTTTTCAGAAATTTGACATTGCCACAGTTTAAAGTTTTATTTTACAACAGTGTCTTTCTACAATAGGTCAGAAGGACAAAGAAAAAATATCTTTCTTCAAAGATTATTGAAACACAGCAGTGCTTCTCCCTGGGGACTTGTTCCCAAGATGCAGTAATGCTAGAACTTATGGATATAGCCTGATGCTTGAAAGATTTTCAGTACAAGAAAATGAAAATAATTACTTTTATAATGGAGAATATCTTTGTGGAATTCAATGCACCAGAAGATACCATAAGCTGAAAACTTAAGTAGGAATTAAAGACTATACGTAAATCATTTTAAAGTTGGTGGAAAATTATTCTATATAGTGGTTGTAAAGGGTGGTCCAGGATTATCATTAACTTTTAGAGCAAATTTTGGGTGACTATAGACCCCTTTGAAAATCTGATGAAACATATATATTCTTCCTGTGGAAAAAAAGTTTAAAAGTTGTATATAGACAAATATTTGCATATAGTTTTGAGATGTGTGCGGTTTGAATGAAGGTGGTCTGGTTAAAATTAATATGCAATAGGAGAGTAGATCTTAAAAGTTCTTATCTTAAGAAAACAATTAAATATGTAAAATGATGGATGTTAACTTCACTTATTGCTATAATCATTTCATAATATATACAAATATCTAATCATATTTCGAGCACCAGAAACTAATATGTTTTATGTCAATTAGACTTCAATTTTTTTTTAGAAAGCAGTACACAGGAAAGTTTTTAGCATTCGGATTTCTACTAAGTTTGTTTTAGCTTTGAATGAGAATCACTCTTTCACCATACAGTGAACATGATGGAACACGCTTGGGTTGCCACAGTTTGATGAGACACACAGGTTGGTGCTTGAGGAACAGAATACACTAAAATAAGGGGGAAGAAAGCAAGCAAGCCTTTGAATATTGAGAGAAAATATTGCTGCAGCAAAATTTTACTATTAACAGATACCTTGGGAAGAACTGTCATCCCTACATAACCTCTGCTCTTAATTTTCCCCATCCCCATCCATCAATTAAACCCTCTTTTTCTTCTGCATCCAATAACGTCCCCTTTTTACTGCCTCATTTTCTTAGTGGGCCTTACCCATTTTCATGAGTCATCATAATAATGATGATAATAAAAATAATAGTAATAATTGCTAACATTCATTGAGTTTGGGTTTATAATATAGCAGTCATCATACACACATATATGTGATATGTCCTCTTTATAATAGCCCCCTTAAAGGAGATATCATTTTATAGATGAAAAAAGTGATGCAGTGGGAAGTTAATTTGCTCAAGATAACATAACTGTTAAGTAATAGTAGAACAGAGATAGAATTTTTGCTGAGATTTCTAAGATAAGTTCATTTCCTTTCTTGTGTGCTCTCAGAGTAACCTGTGTTGATTGCATCATAACCTTTATCACAATTGTAAGCTTATAGTTCATGGGATTCTTCCCTAACTAGACTACAAACTCCAGAGGAAAAAGAGGCTTTCCTATTCATGTGTTTAAGTATCTCTAATAATGAGCACTGAACAGCTAGTACAGAAGAGGCATTCAATAAATATTTGTTGAATAGAAGTATAAATGAATGAATAAATGCTTGAATGAATAAATGAACCACAAAATTAAAGATTGTATAATCAAAGATTAAATAAATGAATCCCATAATTAAAGACTGTAAGTAGTAACAAAAATACTGTTACAAAGAAATGGCATCCTTGCTTCCAACTTGGTAAATGAAGGTTATTTCTGTTGTTTATGGAACAATGGAGCAACATTTTCCTTGACGACTCCAGCCAGATCCTAAAACCGTGAATTAACAACAACAGTGGAATGATGGACCATATGCCATTGATCTCCATTTCTCTCTTTGTATTAACTAGAAACTCCCACATTGAATATAAAGCTCTATCATAATAATAATAGTTTCCAAAAAAGAAAAATCAAACAAATACCTTGCAATATTTTTTTGTTTGTTTTGTTTTTTGTTTGTTTGCTTTTTTTACTGAATTGTCAATCTAATTCAAGTTAATTTAATTTTATTTAATGATAACCTTGCTTAATTATGTGAATTATGAATAAAGCATTTTTTCATAGGAACGGATTTTTACAATGGCCTATTCATTGGTATCCTACTTCCTATTCTTCTCTTCCAACCTTTATACAGATACCAGATTTTCTTTCAAAATAGATTGTTTTAACCATCGTACTTCCCTGCTCAAAACCTCAATTACTTTCTCACCTACAAAATCAAGGTCAGATTTCTTAGCCTTATGTTCAAGGCTTTCAGAGTCAGTCCGAACTCGCGTTTCTCTTATTTCTGACTCTTCTCTTATATTATCCTTCTGTTTTATATTTCCTAGCTATACCTTGCTCAGTCCAACATGGTACAACACAGAGTTAAAAAATAACACTGAAAATCTTTCCTCTTCCTTTTTGAATCTCCTTATTCTACCTGTCTAATAGAACTAATATAAACTCCATCATCTCTTCTATGTGCTCCAGATAATGCTGATTATTTTCTCTTTTCAATTTGTGGGACTTAGTTTTGACATCATTTATTTAACATTTGGTTTTATACTATCTGTAATATTCTTTTCTTGTATTTTTATTTTGTATTTATTCGTGCCTTTTTTTACCCTCATGGTCAGCATCATAAGGGCAGACACTGTGTCTTAGACGTCTGATATATTCCATACGATTCCAACTTTCCATTATGCATGTCTAACAGATATTTATTGAATGCACATACTTATGCGCCTGGGGTAAATGTTTGATTAGAGGTACTCAGAACAGCATATAATTCCAGATAGGAAACTTGTCAGGCTGAGTCATTCAGCAGCTGCCACATGTTTGCAATGCATTTTTTTATCTCGGGTGTGCAAATTAGGGAAAAAAATCCCAGTTTAAAATGTAGTGGATAAACGGGTTTTGTGCCTTCTTGTAATTTAATAATTCATTTTAAAAACTACTGCTGTGCATGATTCTTTCCTTTGATTTTTTATAGATAAAGTGTTTTTTGCTACAAGTAACAAAAATGTCTGTAATAATAAGGAAACAATCATATCTAAGGAAAAAGGCAAAAAGAAAAGTTTAAAGATAGATTTGGTTAATTTTTTAAATCAATAATGTCATCTGGGGTAAAGTTCTTTTTCTTTCTCTGTTCTCATACTAGTGTAATCCCCTCAAGCTGAGTGACTTTTTAATTGCAAAATGGCTCTTACAGATGCATGACTTTGTTGAAGATAGCACAGTGTTCAGAAGGAGAAAGAGAATCATTTCTTCTCTGGTGACTTTATTTAGGAGTAAAGAAGTCTTTACCAGAAGCTCCTAACAGATTTCCTCTTACTAACTGAAGCTGAATTATATGCTCAACTCTAAAGCAATAAATGAAAGGAAGGATGAGACTACTACATTTATCTTGGTTCTGGAAAAATTCTGGTCATATCGATGTGAGCAGATGGATATGAGAACAAAACTGAGGCTTTTGTTAATATCTTAGAAGTACAAATGTCTCTGAGTAAAATAACCAACAGTGGGCCTTAAATTCAAATATAATATTGACCGATGACCCTTTTCAAAAAAGTAAGCAGTGCTTCTCCTATGTGTTTTCAAAGGATTGAATAGGCCAACGTATTTCCTGACGCAGGGCTTTACCATCCATCTGATCAATGGTTTGACTCTTCTGCCAAAATACTTTAATATTCTTAATAACCATAATTTATATATATTGTTTAAATTAAAATATTGGCTATGAGTAAGTCCAGAGGTTATTCTGGGGCACCTCTTTAAAACTACTTTTTTTACTAGCTGTCTTCCTAAGCCAACTTGTAAAATAGAGAGACTTTATGCTTAGTTTTATGCTGTGTTTTGAGCCTTTCTTTCATTTAACCAGATGACTTCAAATCTTCTGGGGGCCCAAAGCTGTCTCAAAATCTGCTCTTAGGTTTCTATTGCCGGTCAATTATGCTGGAGGGTGAATTTGAACATATATTCCTCTACTTGGAACATGTGAATTAAAAATTAATCTCTAATGGTAGAAAGAAGGAATTTTTGTTTCATTGCCAAAATTATAAGTATAAGCTATGAAAGTATGTTAGATAATTTAAGAGAATTTAGAAGTTTTCTGATACCCTAAGCTATTGAATGTTTTACATTGTTATCCTAATTTGGGTTCATATATAGTATCTTTATCCACCAGTTTATAGCAGTTTTACTCCAAATGCATAGACAAAGTAATTAAGCTAAGCATACAAGAAAAAATATATATTGTAAGGTATGTTAAAGCCACTTGGAAAGAATTTTGTTTCTGATTAACTGCTTTAAAAAAAAAAAACATTTTCTTAACGATTATAAAAAAGCTAATGTTAAAATATTTCACTTTATTTTTTCTTCTTAAAATGTGTTTCAGCTTACATCATCTGCTTAATTGAGCTGAATGCTACACTTACAACACCCAAAGTACTGAAATGTTTAGAATTGCCTGATGAGTTAGTTTTGTGTGAACATTAAAAAAATTGAACTCAGATGATGTCAGATTTCTGACACGTATTCTGCCTCACTAACTACATTATTCTTTTTCTACATTACCTTTGGTTAGAGTGATAAGAAAAACTATTTGTCTCTAATTTGTCAAGGAGAAGAAATACTAATTAGAATAAGGTTTTTAATAGAATATATTATAATTTCTAAGAATATATTATGATTTTTTATTAAGTCAAATTACAAGAAGTTAAAAGACATATTATATAGAGTTTTAGCTAAAAGACTAATTTGGCACAAGAATCCTTTGTGAAGTCCTCTTCAACTCAGCTACATCTAGCACAGTATGAGTCTTTCCCAATTTGAGCCCCACAAAGTATTTACAGGACTCATATTTCTATTATTTTACTTACCAAAGTGCACAATATCTATTTGTGTATTTTAAACTATAAACCTTTGGAAATCAAGGAACATTTTTAAATAATCTCTGAGTGCCCAATACTCAGCAAAGTATCCAACTCACACTAGGTGCTCAATGCTCATTAGAAACGCTTCACTTACTTTTGGCTCCTTACTTTGTATTACTCTGAGTAATTGGTTAAAATCAGAGTTACACTGGACTTCCTATGTAAGGGGATAACAGTAGGAAGTTCATGATTTTTCCTCTTTGCAGTCTAAATTAGGCTATAGATACTCTTGCATTCTTCCTTTTCCTATCTCTAGATTCATTAATTCAAAATATATGTATTAGTTAACCACTATATGCCAATTACTATTTCAGACTCTGGGATTAATCTGTGAATGAAACAGAAAATCTTGCTTTCATGGAATTTATGTTCAATTTGAGGAGACAGACAGTATAAGTGTCATGAAGAAAAATACAGAAGATAGTTTTAAGAGATGCCATTTTTAGACAAAGTGGTCAGATTATTTTTCCAAGGTAGTGATAATTGATCAGAGAAGGTGGATATCTAGGGAAGAATATTCTAGACAGAGAACAGCAAAGGTAAGTGCGCAGGGAAGAGCATTTGTAGTATGCCTAACAAATCATAAGAAGACTCTTGTGACTTTAAAACAATAAATGAAAGGAAGCATAGTAGGAAGTGAGGTCAGAGAAGTATTAGACTTCTTAATATCCTAGGATTGAATGCAATAGTAAGGTTCCTGGATATTATTCTGCTATATACACATATATTCATATATTAATATCTTTGGAGATTATTTCATTTCATTTATTTATTTATTTTTATTTTTAATAATACACTTTATTTAAACCAACATTTCTAATCCTTTCCACACATGATCAATATTTAAAATTACTAGTGAGATAGTTTTACCTTATTTGTGATCTGGTATGTATTCTATACTTACGGCATACCACAATTCAGAAAAGTCACATTTCAGATGCTCATATTCACATATTACTAGCACCTGTTGTTCTCTAAATTTTTTCTCTATTTTTATTTTTTAATTGGAGTTGATATTTAATATTACTTTCTATTGGTATCAGATGTACAGCATACTGTTTAGACATTCATATAATTTATGAAGTGATCCTCCCAAATAGTGCCCACCTGGTACTATACATAGTACAATATTATTGACTATATAACCTATCAGAGATGTGCTTTACATTCTTGTGACTACTTTGTAACTACCAATTTGTACTTCTTAATCCTTTCATCTTTTTCATTTTTTCAATCCTTTCATTTTTTCAGCCCCCCAACCTTCCTCCCATCTTACAGTCACCAGTTTATGTCTCTTCGTGAGTCTTTTTTTGTTTTGTTTGTCTGTTTATTTTGCTCCTTATTTCTGCATATGAGTAAAATCATATGATATTTGTCTTTCTCTGTCTGACTTATTTCACTTAGCATAATACCCTCTAGGTCCATCCATGTTGTTGCGAATGGTGAGATTTCATTTTGTTTTTATGGCTGAGTAATATTCCATTACTAGCTGTACCACATCTTCTTTGTTCAATCGTCTACTGATGGGCACTTAGGTCACTTCCATATCTTGGCTATTATAAATAGTGCTGCAGTGAACATAGGGGTGTATATATCTTTTCTAATTACTATTTAAGTTTTCTTTTAGTGAATAGCCAGAAGTGAAATTGCTGGGTCATTCAGTAGTTCTATTTTTAATTTTTTGAGGAACATCCAAATTGCTTTTCATAGTGGCTATACCAATTTGCAATCCCACCAACAACGCATAAGGGTTCCCTTTTCTCTATGTTCTCGCCAACAAATTGTTTTTGATTTTTGATGACAGTCATTCTGATAGGTGTGAGGTGTTTTTAATTTACATTTCTCTGATAGTGACACTAAGCATCTTTTCATAGGTCTATTGGCTATCTGTATGACCCTCGTTGGAGAAATAGTTATTCGGGTCCCTTGCCCATTTTTTAATTGGATCCTTAGTTCTTTTTCGGTATTGAGTTGTGTGAATTTATAAATTTTAGATGTGAACCCCTTATCAGATGTATTTTTGGCAAATATCTTCTCCCATTCAGTAGGTTGTCTTTTCATTTTGTTGATGATTATCTTTTCTGTGCAAAACTTTTTTAGTATGATGTAGTCCCATTTGTTTATTTTTTTCTTTTGTTTCCTTTGCCCAAGGTGATATATCAGAAAAAAATATTAAGAACAAAGTCAGAGTTTGCTGCCTATGATTTTTTCTAGGAGTTTTATAATCTCAGGTCTTTATTATTGTACATGGTGGAAAAAGGTGCTCCAGTTTCATTTTTTAGATATATTTGTCCAGTTTTCCCAACACCATTTATTGAAAGGACTGTTTTTACCCCATTGTTTATTCTTGCCTCCTTTGTCATAGATTAAATGACCATATTGACATGGATTTATTTCTGGGCTCTCTATTCTGTTCCATTGATCAATGTGTATATTTTTGTGCCAGTACCATACTGTTTTGATTACAATAGCCTTGTAGTATAGTGTGATATCAAATAGCGTGATACCTCCAACTTTGTTTTTTTTTCTCGATTGTTCTAGCTATTTGAGGTCTTTTGTGGTTCCATAGAAATTTTAGGATTATTTTTTTCTAGTTCTATGAAAAATGCTATTGGTATTTTATAGGGATTGCATTAAATCTATAGAGTGCTTTGGGTAACATGGACATTTTCACGATGTTAATCCTTCTCATTCATGAGCATGGTATATGCTTCCATTTATTTGTATCCTCTTCAATTTCTTTCTTCATTGACTTATAATTTTCTAAGTACACGTCTTTTATTTCCTTGGAGAAATTTACTCCTAGGTGTTTTTTGATGCCATTTTAATTGGTATTGTTTTCTTAATTTCTCTTTTTGATAGTATATTACTGGTGTATAGAAATGCAATCAATTTCTAATGTTAATTTTGTATCCTGCAACTTTACTGAATTAATTTATCAATTCTAAGATTTTTTTTTGTTGGAATCTTTAGGGTTCTCTCTATATAGTATCATGTCATCTGCAAATAATGACAGTTTTACATTCCTTTCCAATTTATATGCCTTTTAATTATTTTACTTGTCTGATTGTTATGGCTAAGACTTCCAATATTATGTTGAATAAAAGGTATGAAAGTGGATATCCTTGTCTTGTTTATGATCTTAAGAAAAATTCTTTTAGTTTTTCTCATTGAGTATGATGTTAGCTGTGGGTTTGTCACATATGGCCTTTATTATATCAATGTATTTTCCCACTATTCCTATTTTGCTGAGAGCTTTTATCATAAATGGATACTGGATTTTGTCAAATGCTTTATCTGCATTTATTGACATGATTATATGATTTTTATCTTTCAGTTTGTTAAATATGGTATATCACATTTTTTGATTTTCAGACATTGAACCAAACTTGAATCCCAGGAATAAATCCCACTTGAAAATGTTATATAAACTTTTTAATGTATTGCTGAATTTGTTTTGCTAATATTTTGTTGAAGATTTCGCATCTATGCTCATCAAGAATATTGGCATATAACTTTCTTTTTTTGTAATTTCATTGTCTGATTTTTGAATTAGCATAATATTTGTTGGCATCATAGAATTAACTTGAGAGCCTTGAGTCTTTCCTCCTCTTGAATTTTTTTTTCCAAATTAGAAAAGAAAAAGTGATACTTCTTCTTTAATGTTTTGTAAACTTCACCCACTTCAGCTGTCCAGTCCAGGACTTTCGTTTATTGACAATTTTTTGATTGCCAATTTGATTTCGTTAGTAGTAACCGGTGTGTTCATATTTTCTGTTTCTTCTTGACTCGTTCTTGGAAGATTGTATTTTCCTAGGAATGTATCTATTTCTTCCAGATCGTCCAATTTGTTGGCATTTAATTGTTTATAGTATTTTCTTATAATCTTTTGTATTTCTGTGGAGTTAGTTTTATTTAGTATTTTATTTGGGTGGGTCTTCTCTCTTTTTCTTGATGAGTCTAGTTAAAGGTTTATCAATTTTGTTTATATTTTTTAAAGAATCAACTCTTGGCTTTGCTGATATTTTGTACTGTTTTTTTTTTTTTTTTTTTTTTTTTTTTTAAAATTTTTTTTTTTTTTTTTTAATTTCCACTCTAGTTTTTATTATTTCCTTCTTTCTGGTTCCTTTGGGGTTTGTTTGCTGTTTTTTTTTTTTTTTCCTAGTTTCTTCAGTTGTAAGTTTAGATTTTTTATTTGAGATTTTTCTTGTTTCTTGAGGTTGACCTGTATTGATATGAATTTTCCTCTTAGGACTGTTTTTATTGTGTCCCATTGATTTTGGGTCATTGTGTTTTCATTTTTATTTACCTAAAGAAACTTTTAATAGCTTTCTTGATCTAATTGTTAACCTATTCGTTATATAGTAACATGTTATTTAGCCTCCATGTGTTTGTATGTTTCATGTGTTTCAGTTTTCTTCTTGTAACTGATTTCTAGTTTCATATCACTGTGGTCAGAGAAGACGCTTGATATGATTTCAATTTTCTTAAATTTATTGAGGCTTATTTTGTGGTCTGTTTTGGAAAATGTCTCATGGGCAATTGAGAAGAATGTATATTCTGCTGCTTTAGTGTGAAACACTCTAAAAATATCAATTAAATGTGTCAAGTCTAATGTATTATTTAAGGTCGCTGTTTTTTTGTTGATTTTCTGTCTGAAGATCTATCCATTGATGTCAATGCGGTAAGTTAAAGTCCCTTATTATGATGTTATTACTGTTGATCTCTCCCTTTATGTCTGTCAATATTTGCTTTATATACGTAAGTGCTCCTTTTTTGGGCATATAAATAAATGTTGTTAGGGTTATAGCCTCTTTTTACTTTGATCTCTTAATCATTATGAAATGTCCTTCTTTGTTTTTTTATTATAGTCTTTGTTTAAGAGTCATTTTGTCACATAAGTATTGCTGCTCCAGTTTATTTTTTAAATTCCAGTTGCACGAAATATCCTTTACCATCCTGTTATTTTGTGTGCATGTGTCTTTTGATCTTATGTGGGTCTCTTGTAGATAGTATATGTATGGTTCTTATTTTCTTATCCATTTGGCTACCTTATTTCTTTTGCCTGGAGCACTTGATCTATTTACATTTAAAGTGATTATCATAGATATATACTTATTGCCATTTTATTATTCATATTTGTTATTTTTTTCTTTCTCTTCTTCTTAAAAAATTCCTTCAAGATTTTTTGTAATACTAGCTTGATGGTGGTGAATTTTTTTTTATCTTTTTTCTATCTGGGAAGCTCTTTTTCTCACTTTCAATTTTAATTGATAGCCCTGCTGAGTAGAAGAGTCTTGTCGTAGGTCCTTGCTATTCATAACCTTGAGTATTTCGTTCACATCCCTTCTGGCCTACAAAATTTCTTTTGAAAAATTGGTGAACTATTTTATGGGAGTTCCCTTGTAAGTAACTAGCTGCCTTTCTCTTGTTGTTTTTAAGATTCTCTCTTTGTCTTTAACCTTTGGTATTTGAATTATAATGTGTCTTGGTGTGAGTCTATTTGGGTTCATCTTGCTTGGGACCTTCTTTGCTTCTTGGACTTGCATATCTGTTTCCTTCACCAGGTTAAGGAAATTTTCAGTCATTATTTTCTCAAATAGGTGCTCAATTCTTGTTTTCTCCCTTCTTTTGGCATTCCAATAGTGCAAATGTTGTTACAATTGATGTTGTCCCAGAGGTCTATTAAACTTATTATTATTATTTTTTGTTGTTGTTTCAAATAGATATTTTCTGCTACCTTGTCTTCTGTATTGCTGATTTAATCCTTGGCTTCTTTCAATCTACTATTGATTCTTTCTAGTGTATTCTTTATTTCAGTTATTGTAGTCTTCATTTCTGACTGGTTCTTCTTTATGTTTTCTATGTCCTATTTTATGCTTATTATCTCTTTGTCAATGTCCTCACTGAGCTAATCTATTCTTCCCCTAAGTTTATTGAGCACCCTTATAACTCTGTATCTGGTAGGTTGCTTGTCTTTAATTCATTTAGTGTTTTTTTTTTCTGGAGTTTTCTCTTGTTCTTTCATTTAGGACACGTTTCTTTGTTTTCTTATTTTGGTTGTTTCTCTGTGTTAGTTTATAAGCATTAGGTAGATTTGCTATGTCTCTCATTCTTAGCTTTAGTCCTGTCTAGCCCAGTGGTGCAGTCACCCTGATCACCTGTGCCAGGTGCTCTAGGAATCACCCTTGGATGGTTGTGTGTACCCTCTTATTGTAGTTGAGCCTTAATTGTTTTGGCACCTCTGAGTGGGATTGGCTCTCAAGCTGATTGGCTTTGAAGATTGGTCATGCTCACAATATATGATCTGTTGTTTGGGGCTGACCCCATGATGTGGGGTTAGTCACAGTTGGTTTGTATGCCTGTTGAGACTGCTCTTTGGATGTGCCATTTGTGAAGCTAATCGGGTGGTCCTCTGTTAACGTCTAATTCCTGCTTACAGGTGTATTGGTTATGAAGCCCCTTGGGAGGAACTTCCACTGCTTCTGATTGGCCCATGGCTACCTGGTGGGAACTACAAAGCTATCTATGTTTGGTCACTGCCTGCGCTGAATCTGGAAGTATGTGAGAGATGCCACAGGAAAACTGAGGCTGACTGCCCCAATAATGGGCCTGAACCAGCCCATCAAAAGGCTCAGGGCTCCCCCAGGACTGAGACTGTCTACCAGCTATCATAAGGCTCAGCAGCTGAATGAGCCTTGGGGGTACCAAATTTGAATGAGGTGGGGTCTCAAGGAGTCACCAGTGTAGGGCAAGTAGTGTTCCCCAGGTTTGTACAGATTCATATTTATTCCCAGTGCTGAGCCTGTGGCCTCTCACAAAAGTCTCAGCTCACACCAACTCCGGCCTGCGGACTCCCAAGATTTGTTCAAGAAATATTTCAGGTAGGCAATTTCCTGCCATGGAAAGTATTTCTCATGGCGTGCAAGTGAACATCTGTGGATTACTACTGAAGGAACCTTCTGTAGATAGTGCGATGTAGAGCTGGTTGCCCAGTAATCACCCGAAATTGCTACAGGGTAATATGCAAGTTGGATGCTGCTGGGTTTCAGATAGTTACCAGGGCAGAGTGAGCAGATCCCATCAGGCCAATGCAGATTCAATTTCGGCTATGTGGGAGGAGGGTTTAACACAAGCAAGATGGCGTTTGCCTGCAGGCTACATAGGAATAGGGCTCAAAAAAGGGACAATAGCGACTGTCTCTCCAGGTCTTGCTCTAAAGTCATACAACTCAGTCTTTCCCTGTGTATCTCTGGCACTTCCAGAGATGTTGTCTCTCCACTGGAGCCCAGGGTGAATGCCCATGAGTGAGTCTGTGCACAGGCCCTTTAAGAGGATGTCTGAATTTTCAGCTGCCTTCGATCTCACCTGGACAGTAGGAATTCCCACTAATTTTCATAGCCAGATATTGTGGGGCTCCTTTTCTCTGCATGAGAACCTTGGGCTGAGAAGCCCTGATATGGGGGCTGGGAGGCCTCTGCAATTGACATCTCTCTCCCGATACTCAGTCACCACATGTGAGTGTGGAACCAGCCTGTTTGATGTCTCTGCCCCTTTTACCAGTCTCAGTATGGCCTTTTCTTTATATACCATTATAAAAATTCTGTTTAGCTAGTATCAGATAGTTCTCCAGGTTGACTGTTTTATAATTTAGATATAATTTTAATGTCATCATGGGACAGGAAGCATACATAGCATTTACCTACCCCACCATTTTGACCAGAACTCACATTATTTTAATATAGTATGGGATACCACTTATAGTTGTGAACACAAGACTGACTAGGTATAATTTAGTTTTGAAAGAATTACTCTGGCTTTTCTGTGAATTATAAACTGGAGGAAGACAAGAATGAAAACAGACATACTAATTAGAAGGAAAATTGACATAATCCAGTCATGGCATGGAATGATTGTAACTTAGACTAAGAGAGTTAATAGTAGAATGAGTGATAAATGGTTAGTTTCTAGACTTATTTTGAAGATGAATATATGAGAAATATAGATAGGTTATATCAAGGCTGAGAAAAAGAGAGACTAAAGGGTGGCTATACGAGTTTTGGCTTGAACAATTAGGAAAACAATAGTATCATTTACTGAGCTAGAACGTGTTGTGGGACAAACAGAAGGAAAGCAGAGAGGAGCTGGTTTTGAAGTAGAGCAGGAATCATAAATTTGTCTAGGGATGCTTTAAGTTTATAATAATTAGATACCTAAATGTAGTGTCCTAGATTTCAGGAAAATGGTCAATCCTGGAGGTTTATATTATAGAGTCATTAGTGCCTTCAAGCCATGGTATCGGATAAACATACCTATGATTAATTATACTAAAAGAAGATGAGCTGTAAGAGAACTCAGCCATGAGATGCTCCAATGTTGTCCGAAAAAATAAAATAAAATAAAGAAAATAAAAATAAAGAAATAAAAAAAGAAAAGATAGCAATATTTAGTTGAAACCTACTTTCCTTTTAGCTTTGAATATTTTCTTTCCATTTTCTATAAACCTTACAATATTATCTTGTGAACTAATTTATGTATTGGAATTATTTAGTCTGGGACTAACACATTCAATATCCCCAACTATGAAGTGATGTGTAAATGATCCATTGTGGAAAATGCTATTTCTGTTTCCATCAGTCAGTTACCAAACTTACCTTGCACTTAACTCTTTACCTTACAATACAGGTAAGTAGCTACACAGTGGATGACCCAGATATTTCTACTATGTCCATTAGATTTATTCACACCCAAGTTCTGAAGGACATTTTACCTATTGACATTGATTGTGCTAAAATTTATAAATTTTTAAAAAGAATCACATATGTAGTGGACGGGGGACGCGTTGAGGGGGTTGGGAAAACGAGATGAAGGATTAAAGAAGTACAAATTAGTAGTTGATAAATGGTCATGGGCATGGTGAACACTGCATAGGGAATGCAGTTAGCTAGGTAGAAAACCAGAGGAGAGAAGGAGCAATTAAGGGGATCATTTTATAAACTACATAAATGTCTAACCAATTAATTTATTTATTTTAATTAGTATACAGTACTGAAACTAATTAAAATAAATTAATTAATTTAAAAAGATCCCGGGGCTTTACTTGTATCAGGTAGTGTTTATTGTTGTTATCATCTCTCAAAGAAAGTTGGAAAACAGTCAGAGAAAAACAGAGTAGAGAAACTTGTCCTAGGTAAATGAAAATGCATTCAGCTCTCAGTCTTGGCCAGCACTTCCAGTCTGCCTGTTACCACTCCATGCTCCTAGCAAGGGCTTCATTAGGTTAGACAAGTTTCTCTGTGCTTTTCTGCTGCTTATCAGGAAGTCAGAGAACTGTCAGATTAAGTTTCCAAACAACTTCTTTTTGTAATAAGGAAGAAATAGAGGTTGAGTAAATCCCAATTCTGATTTTAACAGAGGCCAGCGACCAGCTACCACAAGCATGGCTGTTTCCTATATCTCCCCAATTTAGGAGAAATTTCTGATTGAAGGAAATAGTAAAATGAACACTACAGAGAGTCATTTTACTGTCTATTATGTAAAAGGTAGGAACACCATTTAGAGAATACATTTGAACATAATAAAATTGGTCTTTTTAAAGTGTGGCCTCAGTGATGAGACATGTATAGTATTACTAAAACAAAGTAGAACAAAACAAAACAAAAACCTGGACTTAATTGGAATAAAATCCTGAGTGAGATATAACAAAAATTTAGTGTCTTTTTCAATAGAGCTTAATTAAATCAGTTTTTAAAATTTGTCACTGAACTAAATAGTTATCAATTATATCAGCGTCAAACAAAAATCCAGGGATTAGATGTTAAAATGGATGGCCAGATAGAAGTGGATTAGGGGTCATTGTAATTGACGTTTTACTGAATCGGATTGAATGTGATATACAGGCATACCTTGTTTTATTACATTTTGCTTTTTTGTATTTCACAGCTGTTGCATTTTTTTGCAAATTAATTTTTCTCCAGGAAAAACTTACGATTCACTTAATTGCGTTTTTTGTTTTCTTGCGGTGGTCTGGAACTAAACTTGCAATATATCCAAGATGCGTCTGTACCCCAGGAATGAGTTTTAGGGCAGACAGTGTGAACAGCATTAGTATGCAAATTATTCTTAAGAAGGAACGTGAGATATTTGTCAGGAGCACGTTCTTCAGGAAACTCGCTAATAGAGTAACACCTTATAACATGTGTTAGCTTTCACTTGAGCGGAGAGGCAACAGAAAGGTAGGGGAAGAACAAGAAATATATTAAATAATAAAAAATACATAAAAAGAAAATGTTCAAATATCTATCTTGGGGTGCCTGATTTCATAGTGTCAACAGATGGTGTTTTTTCTAGTTTCCAACAGTGTCCTAAATGAGAAAGTTTTTCAGATACTCAGCTGGAAAAAACAATCAGAACTTTTTAATCTAAAATTCAAGTCAAATCATAAAACAAAACAAAACAAACGAGTATTTAGAAGTGAACTTCTATTATGTTCCTAACTCATGAGAGTACTGTGATAAAATTACAAAATAAGATGCTCTACTCATGAAATTCTCAAATGGCAATGTTCCACAAGGTTTTAGTAGGAATGCATGCAAGTGATCAAATATGTTTAGGAATTTGTGTTTTTGTTTTTCTTTGGATATTCGAGATGTATGAGAAATTGTGCTAAAAAGAAATCAGTTTAGCTTTTTTTGTCCCAAGATTTCCATTTTTTTCCATACAGTACATTTTTTTTCTAATGGAACACTAAATAATAACTCCCTGAATACCTACAGACATGGTTGTCATACACTGGGACTAATTTGTTATAACTTTCACTGCATGATTAGGGAATACTGTCCACCTCCTCCTTTGTATTTAGCACCTAGCACAGTGCCTGCATGTGACAGATGCTCAATAAATATCTGTTGAATTAAATTGAAAGAGACAAGTTATTATTTGATTGATATTTAGTTGGGGATATGATCTTAATAATAAAGTAATAATAATAAAATAATAAAACACACATGCGTACTCACACCTTGAGTTGATATTTTGATTGTTAGTTTATGCAGTAATATGCAATAATTTTAATTGTATTATCTGATTTTCGGCCCCTAAATACCTGTGAAATAGCCAGAAGAAAGATGGCTAGCTGTCCATTAGAATATCTGCTTCTCCATTTGTAATATAAAGCGGTTATCTAGGTAGAAACCATATTTCTCAGTCTTTCTTCATTCCTTATATTTAGATGTGACTATTGTGCACCAATGCAATATGAGTGTAAGTGAAATCTACCACTTCTAAACTATGGCTTTAAGCAGTGTGTGTGCCCTTCTCTGGGCTCCCATCCACCTTCCACTGCTGTATAAAATTGGCAGAGTCCCAATGTAAGAAACACCTGGTTCCGTGTACAGGAGTCCCCCTTAATCATGGAAGATATGTTCCAAGACCCCAAGTGGATGCCTGAAACTGCAGATAGTACTGAACCCTATATATACTATGTTTTTCCTATATATACATACCTAAGCTAGGGTTTAATTTATAAATCAGGCACAGTAAGATTAACAAATAATAATAATAACATAAAACAATTATAATAATATACTGTAATAAAAATTTCATGAATGCGACATCATTAGGTAAAATACAGGTTACTTGAACGCAAGCGATGCGATGCCCTGACAGTTGATCTGATAACTGAGAAGGTTACTAAGTGACTAACCAGCGGTTAGCCTATACAGTGTGGATATGCTGGACAAAGGGATGATTCATGTCCTGGGAAAGATGGAGTGGGACAAAATAAAATTTCATCATGCTACTCAGAATGGCATGCAATTTAACTTATGACTTGCTTATTTCCAAAATTTTCTATTTAATATTTTGGGACTGTGATTGACTGTGGGTAATTGAAACTGAGGAAGGTGGAACCACGGATAAGGGAAGACTATTGTATCGCATAGAGAGAGCTGACCACCAACCTGAAACAATCACATTGGGCTGGTACATGGACAAGAAAAAAATTAAACTACCAACGCTGGGTGTGTTATAGCAGTTACCATTACCCTGACCAATTAAAAATAGTTATTGCTATTATAGCATATTTTAGAAGTTGAAATGTGGAAGATTTAAGTGACTTAACCAATGACAATTAGTGAAAAGTTCAAGTTTCAAATCAAGTCCTTTTCATTACAAAGTCGGTGTTCCTTTGAAGACTCTATGCTGCCTCCGAGCCAGACACAAATCTGGATTGGCCAGAGTTATTGAAAGATGAGCTCTTCCTTTCTGAAGTTTTGGTTTTAGTATTTTGCATTTTTGAAGCTGATTTGACAACTTAACATGAGAATGGGAATTTTAATAACTCATTTTCAGCTCTTTTAGTTGATAAAGCATATTTTATATGGCTCATTTAATTCTCATAATAACCATGCATGGTGTATAGAAGATTTGTCCTATCTCCATGTTATAAGTAATCAAATTAATCTTAAATAAATGTTTGTCCAAAATCTTATTATTTAATTTAGAACAGGAGATTGAGGACTCTAGCAAGTAGGTGTTTAGGAGAAAAAAGAAGTAAAAAGAGAGACAGCTTTAGTAGAGTTCCTGACATTATGAGTGTTTAAAAAAATTTTTGAGGATATAGTCAAGAAAGTACAAAATAATTAAAACTTTAAGGAAAAAGAAAATACTGTAAAAGAAAGAAAATGGAATAAAAATTACCTTACTTGGCTCTCTAGAGTAAAGTATTTATCTAGCTATAATCATGCATGTGCTATTTATCCATTCAACTAGAACTAGTTATAAAACCAAATAGGGCCTATGAGATAGAGAGGAGAGTTGTAAGAGACCTAAGTTCTCATAGCAGGAACACTTTGAATAATATTTGAAATCAAATAATCAGAAAATATCAGTCTATGGATGTTGTCTGTATACAGAGAAATAACTGCTAGAGAAAACATTTAAAATGGTTAAATGTTGTGGCCTCTGAGGTAGTGTAACTTAGAGGTGAGAAATAGGGTTTAGATTTTTAGTATAGATTTCAGATTTAGAGTCAGTATAATGATTCAGATCTCTATAATACTGTGCATTTTAATAACATGTATATATTACTCTGATTAGAAATAACATTTATTTTGTGACTTTAGTCAATTCAAAATGATTAATACTAGTCAGAATGATATATATACACACATAGAGATCTGGTATCCACTCCTTTTACCCTGAGGCAAGCTGTGCAGTTAGCTTACCTCTGACATGGCTGGGGAATTTTAGTAATGAAAAGAAATGGAAGCACCTCTTACACAAAGATGCAGGTATGTAGGAAATGGGCTGTAAGGGGGCAAGAACAGATTCAGAGAGAACACTTAGCAGTTTGGATCTGAACAGCATAAATAATGAAATTGCCATTTATGAAGCTGGAGAAGACTGTATGAGAAACATATTTGGGAGATTAAAACCAGAAGTTCAGTATTGTACATAATAAATTTGCTGTGCCTATTAAATATCCTAGTGGAAATGTCAAGTAAATGCTTAGATGTATGAGTCTAGAATTCAGGAATAGTTCTAAGACAGAGATATAGACTGGAGAGTCATTGTACAGATGGTATTTAGAGTCATGAATGGATGAGGTCACCTCAGAAGTGAGCATAGAAATACAATCTGAGGGTGGAATCCTGGTCATTCGGAAGTTTAGAAGAAAGATGAGTCAGATCTAGCAAAGGGGACAAAAAAGTAATGAATAGAAATGTAGAAAGATAACCTAGATGAAGTGGTATCCAAGAAGTCAAGTAAAGACAGTATTTCAGGGAGACAGGAATGAACAACTATTCCAGACGCTGTTGAAGAATTAAGAGGATATTGACAAGTAAGTGGATCCTTGCAACACAGAGGCCTTCGGAGTCATTAACATGAGCTCTTTAACTAATGTGATTAGGGCCAAAATGAATCCAAGAAAAAGACAGGAATTCAGATAGTGGAAACTTTTTCTAAAGATCGTTGAAAGAGAAGAAAATTTATTATGCTATCACTATAGGAGAATAGAGGGCCAAGAGAAGGTTTTTGGTCCTTGTTTGTTGATTTTTAATAAAGTATGTTATAGTATGTTTGTTTGCTGGTGGAAATGAGACTATAGTCAGGAAAAAATTCATGTTGTGATGCAAATGGGGAAAATTGGTGGAGTTATGCCTTTGAATGGATGAGAGAGAATAGAAGCTAGTGCACTGGTAGAAGACCTGAGTACATGGAGGAATTTAGAATTGGTGGTAGGAGCATGTAAAAGCTCATCTTTTTGCTTTTATTTGCTCTGGAGAATGAGAAGCAAAATAATTAGCAGAGAGTGAGACAGTGAGCAGTTGTGGATATTTGAAGAGAGACAAGTAAATAGGAAATAATCATGTAGCAAAGTGAGAGAGAAAAATAGTAGGATTGCCCTGGAGCACTAGGAGTCCAATTGAGGTTTTTAGTCATAACATTGTGTATTCCGAACTGGCTTTGCACAGCTGTTTAGGTGCCTGAACATTAGACCTAGTATGATGAGGATTGGGCTTTTCCAAAATTAGTTCAACAATGTAAGAGAGGAGTGAGAAAAGGTCTGTGCAGGGGAATGATCATGATGATGCATCAAAAAAATTGAATCAGATAAGAAAAGACAAGAGCATGGTCAATGAAAAGGTAGTAGAGTCAATAGGTCTCACAATTTATGAAATTATGGAAACTGAGGAACAAAAATAAGGGGTGAAAGGTAGGAAATAGAAGCAACATGAAGGAGTAAGAGTTCGTGTACTGAAGACATTGCCTCAAAAGAGGCTGGGGTATTTAGGTATTCTAGAAGACACTGGTCTAGATGTTGCAATGAGTATCAAATAGGAGGCCTATCCACCTCCAAGCTGAATGGTACATGAAATATAACAGAGATAATGGCCACAATTTATGAAGGCTATAGGCAATGTAAACTTCTTTATGGATGGACAGATTTTAGACTGCCTGATAAGTAAAGGAATACTAATTTATCCTAGAATTTTTAAAGAATGTGGCTATGAATATATAGTTTCTAGAAATAGTATTTCTAATTTTTTTCTAATAGTTTTCTATAAAGTATAAAAAGTGTAATTGATATAATATAGGTACCTTTATCTATGCATTTGGTCTGTTCTATTTTACAAAATAATAAAAGGTAAACAGAACAGATTCCAAGAAACATTAATATTAAGCACATTAATACTTGATTGTCAAGCATAGCTACTTTTTCTCCGAATTCCATTGTTTAACTTAAATCTTATATGTTAGCACACGTTTAACATATTTCTTTTGTCCCTTAAATATGCACCACTCACTGTTTTGCAAATGACTTCATAGTATTTTGTTAGCAATAACTTCCTGCGGCTCCTTTGCCAAGTATTTGATATCCAGATGCTTGTGAGCACAATAATGTGTTGGCATAAACTAATTATCTGCCATGTGCAACTATTTATACATCCTCACTATGTTAGTAAGATATGAAAGCCATTTACAATTCCCTTTAAATAGCCACATGCACCTGCAGGCAGTTTTGGTCCAATAATACAGAAATGAATTTAAAAAAATAGGTTAGGCATCTTTGCTCTTTGTGTTTTTCAAGAGTTCAAATGATTATGAACAAAACATTGCCTTTCACTATGCAGCATTACAAATACTGTAACAATTTTCTTTGTAAATTACAGAATTAATTCTAGAGTATGATATCTTGGAAGCAAAAAAAATGGAGTTCTATGAACTCGTAGAATTTAGGCTAATAAGGTTGTTACATTAACTTTTTTTTTTAATTTGGGAGAATTGGGAAAAATGTGAAGTTGGTGATTTGACGGTGGTGAAGATGAAGGCAGTAAGGTGGAAGGGCATAGGCCTGAGTTTGAATTTTGTGTTTATAGGGCCAACTTACTTTTTAGGCACAGTAGGCATGGTACCTAGGGCTCGTGATATTTTTTTTTTTAGAGATTCACAAAAATTTTTTAATTTTATATTTTCTTAAAATCAAAAAGAAACAATTAAATGTAATAATACATAATATTTAATATTGGATCCATCCTGAATAATAATTGTATTTATACTCGTACAATTAAAACTTTATTTAATTTTAATTAAGTAAATTTTTTAATGAAGGGAAGAGCCCACAAAGGCAAAAGTGACTGGAGTTTGTGAAAGTCATAATACACTTCCGAGTGGCTCTGACACCTTGAATGAATAACTTATAATTACTTAACCAGGTTGAATCTTATTCTCCTAATCTTTAAAGCAGAGCTAATATCTGAAAGGGCTGTTTAGAGAAACTGGTGAGATGCTCTGTATAGTATCATGCACAGGGTACAGGCTCAATGAATGTGAATTATTTTTGCTTTACTAAAAATAAAGAATTTTCTTCTATTACAGAAACCAAAATGCCACTTGAGCTCTTTCTCTCTGTCTCTCTGACTCTTTCTCACTCTCTCTTTCTTTTAACACTGCTTGCTACATTGCTACTGAATGAAGTTGATTAAGAGGCTTGGCAAATTCAATCAAAATAGTTTTCTATAAAGATATTTAATGACTTTATAAATTAACTGCTTACTTTAACTACTCAGCCATTAAACTGAAATATCTTGGGCTATACAATCAGATTCCTTAGCTTATGCAAAGCCCACATACTACATGGACTTTGTGTCCATTTATATTTATTTTTCATTTGGATGATTTATAAATGAGTGAAAACCCAAGTTTTTTACTAAATTCTTTAAAAATGACTATAGACAATTTAAAAAAATAAAATTAAAAAATATTTTTAAGAATTTATGAACTTTTTAGTTCTACCATATGAAATATGATAGAATTCTTATGAAAAGTAATTTAAAAAAAAATAAAGTCATTGCATCTCTCTTTTCCCGGCACCCAGTGATGACATCCAGGGTTTCAGACAAATGGAAAGAAACAGAAACATTTCTTATTTTATCTGCCGCTTTTTGAGAAAGAAGATGAGGAGTGAGAGAGGAAAGGGGCCTAAATATTAATCTTCTCCAAGTAGACACTTATGTAAATGTCAGTCTGTAAGTGGGGACAATGTAGACCTTCTCAAGGCCAGATGGTAAAAGACTCTGTTTGGTTTCCCATTCTTGCAATGTTCTAGCCTTCCCAACTTTGGTTATTAACTCATTAATCATGCCTTCCCTCAAGTAGAGAATTTAATAGATTCTAATAATTTCTTGTCTAATTGCTTAAACTTGTTAACTTTCATCTTTCTCGTGAGCTCTGATCTATGGCTGTAAATCTGTGATCTTTCAATTCCAGTCTTACTCATACTAGCATGTGCCATGGTGAGCTTTCTTTGAGGAAGAATACTAAGAATTAAAACATCTCTGGCTCTGACTTGGGTTAAAGAGTTGTTTTCTGTATTACCTACAAGTGTTCTAACAGTAAAGCACCTTATCTATTCCATGCTCTCCTACCTATGGTTTAAGTTTCTTTTCCCAGGAAGGCTTTGTACAAGCTCAAGAGCCTCACTCAGATGCAAGTTAAGCCTTCCTTTTCTGTACTCACTCCAGCCAATTTGTGTCACTACTGCTATCTTTAGCCCTATGCCAACACTAAAGTTCTAGCAACATTTCCTCAAATACTAGCCGCTCTCTTCTTATTTTCTCATTTTCAAACTCCACAGTTCCTGTGAACAGTTCTAAATTACCTAAGTACGTCAATTCAGTTTGGTCCCTCAGTGAGTGTCAAGTTCTTTTGGTAAACATTAATGGCCACTTCTGGTTAGAGAAAGTTTCCACCCTGTAACCTCTCTACCAACTGTTAAGTCACAGTGAAAGCAAATCTGCCAAACAGAAGACATTTATTAACAAGCAGGCATAGTCACAGAACTTTTTTAGCTTAGTTAAGATAGGTTCATTTTTTTTTTTTTTTTTTGCCCGCAGGTTCATGGACGGGCATCATCCCTGAAAAACACTCAAACACTCACTCTGCATGGGACACAGAGGTTCTAATGGCAGGATCTGCAGGCTTTGTAATTGGATCTGGTGGCAAGATGTTTCCTAGAGATGGAGTTTTGATTGTTGGTCTTCTCTTATTTTTTTTCATGTAATGACATTAGGTTCTCTTAAACTCCTCTTAAACTTTCAAATATCTCGAATTCCATTACTATCACCAACAAAGGTTTCTTTCTCATAGGTTTTATGCAAATTAATTAACTCAAAGGATCAATTCATATTGAGACATTTCTTAGGCTGATTAACCCCCTCTAGAGTGTTAGTTAAATTTAACTTGTCTTATGTATATGAAATATAATTAAATATTTAATGTTAATTACACCTGGAAAATATAACAAACAAACCTAGTGGGATGAGAAGATTCTTCAGTAATTTCATAGATGACTTAATAAATAAAGTCAATGGGATCTTGAAGTTACTCAGCTTTATAGATTAGACATAGTCCTAAGTAGAAGTAGATGATAAGTTTTAGAAGACGTTTAAAGTCTCTTGTAACACTTGAGTCTATGATTCTCTATAAAGTCAGCATTCTTAATCCATTAGACTTTGTCAGCCTCTCCTAAGATTCTGCTATTTGATGGGCAATGCCCTTTTTTCACTGTTACATAAAAACCTAAGAAAATGCAAAGTAAAAGAAGATGAGAACAGAGCTGGAGGTGTACAGAGTTCAAGATTATGATTTGAGGTCCCAAGAGACAAAAAACAAAACAGTAACTTACTTTTTAAAGATTGGGGATATTAAAGAGCTAACAAAACAGGAATCGGGTGTGGAAAAATAAAATGAGATCCCATGTACCATAACCAAGTAGTGGTTGTGACTTAATCTTAACCAAATAACTCTGTTACAGCTATGGAGGCAGATTAGAATGGGAACTCCAACAAGGCTGACTTGATGTCTGTTCCTCAAACTCTCATTTCAGGACACTCTATATTATTTTCCTACAATTATTTTCTGAGCTTAAGGTGGGATCCATTCTTGGGAGCAGTTAAATGACCTACAAAAAAAATTATAGGAACAAAATGGCACTTCCTTGTTTTATTTCTCCAAAGATTTGTGTTAATAACAGGTCTTTACAGTAATATTTTCAGGCAATCAATTAATATTTCTACTGCGCATTTCAAAAAGATATCTCTTTCTCTCTCTTTCCATAGCCATCTCTATGTTTTATTCAGATATTCATAACTTGTACCAAATAACAGTAGAAAAGTAAAAGCCCAAGAGTTCACGTTTATCTGTAAAAAGACTGGTGTGTTAAAATTTGATTTCGTAGACAGTCGATTGCTTGAAAATTGGCAGGCAATGATACCTGAATAAAAAATTCAAACTCTCTTCTTGAGATTCAATTTCATTTTATCTCTGCTTGCAGACATTTTGATAGAACTTCAATTGATGTGAATTATTGTTGCTGTTGTATACTTTAGTGCAAAAATTAAATAATAGAAATGTTTTAGAACAATCCTGTGACAAAAAGCATAAACTATGTTGAAACAGCAGGAAATTCCTCTGCTAAGTGTAAGTAACAATGGACAGGTAACAAAAAAGCATAAACTATGTTGAAACAGTAGGAAATTCCTCTGCTAAGTATAGGTAACAATGGACAGGTAACATCGACATAAGCATGCATCAGATTATCAGGTAGGAAGAGGTTTATCTCTAAAAAATGTACTTTTTTCTTTTCTATGCCAATTTGTTTCAGGATCTTATGACCGATGGTTAATTTCTTCATGCAGAGCAGTGTTCATTTGACCTAATCATCCATCCATACATTCATGTATCCATTTTTTCAACACATTTTTCTTAAGAACTCATTACTGTGCTACGCAGAAGGTAACACAGAAATAAATCATAAGCCTCCTGCCCTCAAGGAGTTCATATTCCACTTGGGGAAATAGGTGAACGTATTTTTGCAACATAGTTTGATAATGCAGGCAGAAGACAGTATGAAGTCACAGGGAAAGAACATTCAACAATATGGATGATGTGCACAAGACCTTTTATTTTAGTTTTGTGTATGTGTATGCAGATCACATGTTCTTTCATCAAACTGGTTTTTCAAGGGTGGTGATCCTGTTTTTCTTTTTCCTGTTTTTTTTTTTTTTTAATTTAAAATAAGATCTAATATAACGTTTTGCATGTTATGAATTATATATAAAATTTTTTCTATTCTTTTGGGAAAAAATGTGATAACTAATTTATCAAGATATTTTTGATACTTATTTAACAATATTCCCACAGGATCTAGAAAGGTAATTGTTAAAGAAAGGCATAAAAGAACCACCGTGTTATAATAGCTAAAATTTTCTAAATTTCTACTCAAACTATATGTATAACTTTTTGACTTAGTTCAGAGATTGTCAAACTTTTTGTCTTGAAGCGTCTGATAGAAATGTTTTATGCTTTGGGGGACATATGAACTCTGTTGCAACTACTCTGTTTTGCCACTGTAGCACAGAAAAGCTAATAGACAATATATAAATGAATGGGAATGGCTATGACCACTAATCTTTTTATATACAAAAACAGGTAGCGGGCCAAATTTGTGCAGTAGCTAATTTACTGACTCTTGAGTCTTAATTGATTATTTCAGATTATGCTGCAAATATAAGTATATACAAATGTACAAATATTTACTTAGGTATATATTTATGTTATGTAAAATAAATTTATCTGAGCATACACTTGGATTTAGAGGGATGTGAGACAGCTAAAGATTTCATTTGACTCAAAAGCTTAGGTTTTAAGAATAACCGATACAAAAAGATTTTCCATTTGTAATAAAATACTTAAGGAAATTAGTATTTTAGTCAATATGGAGAATTCGTATAATAGATTATATAAGAAATAAAAGTTGTCTTACATTTTATCCACACAACCGTGTCATGATAAAAATCCTTTTAGAATACTTATAATCCTGCATCCGTATCGTTCATATGGGGCTGCTAATTAGTTCTGTATTCAAGCTAAATAAGAACAGGTCACCCCATTCTAGGCAGAGAATACTAAGGCAAGATTTGTTGGCACGATCACTTCTTGAAGACTGGAAAATACCTATATGTGGTCTTATCCTTTGAGTTCAAGAATCCATTGGCCTCTGTCATGACCAAATGCTACTGGGTGAACAGAAATTTTCTTCCTCATCGTGAACTTATATATGGTTATCTTTCATATTTCCTCTTGCTGGTCTATCTTGATTTAATGTATTCCTCCTCGGTATTAACATTAACTATGCCTTCTTTTCATTTCTTATAAATGCAGAGAGGCAGTGACAAGGTCTTCAGCTATTAGACTACGAATGTAGTAATGATCCAGGTTACTGGACTGCAGATTTATAGTTAAGGATACAGATGCTAATTTTGAAAGTAACATTATACCTCTAACCCTATGTTTGTTACACATTCATGTATTCCTTCATTTCTTAAACAACTATTTAACGAGTGCTTATTTTAAATCAGACAGTGCACTAATTTCAAAGGATGCAATATTAAGTAAAAAATAAGCACAATCCCTGAACATACAGTACAGTTGGTTAACAGTGGTAATCCAATAATTACACATGACAATAAAAAACTGAGGTGAATTCTCTAAAAGAAAGCTCATATAATAATGAAATACAACAGAGACTAGTGGGGGCGGGTGAGTTGTGTCAGGGAAGGCTGCTTCAAGAAGTGCTTCCTAATTTTTTATATAAAGGATGAATAGTGTAAATCAGGTGAGTGGGGGTGGGTGGGTAAGAGCTTTCCGGCAGAGAATGTGAGCTACAATGCTTTAAGGCAGGAGGAGAAATGGCAGTAGGGAACCTGGCACATTCCGGGAACTGAGAGAAGAGTAGTGTTGATGTAGCAGGGGAAACAATGGTTCGAGGCCAAGCAGGAGTCAAGGCACCCAGGCCTCTGGCCATGATAAGAAGGTTGGTCTTGACCTTATGAGAAATAAGAAATATCTGAACACTTTTAAGTTATTCAGTGACATGAGCAGATCTATATTTTGGAAAGATCACTCAGATTACTACATCAAGGCCAGCCTGGAGAGAGTCAGTATAAATAAAGGGAGAACAGATGAGCTACCATGAACAACATTTATAACTTCCTTGACACATCCTTGCATTCATTTAGTAATTTACTCATTTTATGTATTCTTCTCTTAATACTTACTGAATACCTATAATATGAGAAGCATGGTGATGGATAAAAAGAGAGACAAGTCACAGTTTTTGGTCCCACAAGAGCGCATTAAAACTAGATATATTTTTCTTCTCATATTCGAATGTTAAATTGTTGCAATGGTTTGTACTTGAATGATGTTGATTGACTAGATAAGAGCAGTTTGAACCTAGAAATTCTTGCTCCAGTGAATTGTGTAATGACAAGTGAATTTGTATTAAAATCCATGACTAACTGCCTTTTCTACCTTGTTAGAAATCTCTGAAAATGGTTTTAAATTTTCACATTGTATATTTAGGTCAGAGTCAATTTCTTTCGTTTTTCTTTATGTAGTAGTGATATGGAGCTATATTCCTAACATGAATTCCTCTTTAGAACCAGTTTTCTTATCTATCTCTCTTTCATATTAGCAGTTGCTGCACCAGTCAGGACTCTTTTCCTCAGCCTTTCTCTTTTTTATCATTTCTATCCCATTTCTGGGACCTGTAAGATGTTTCAGTAATGGGAGTTCCTGTTGGACCTCAATGAATACCATCTTCTCATCCTCATCACCACCACATTCAATGTCTGTACTGCTGTGGGGAAGAATGACGTAGAGGTTGAGAAAAACTGTTAAGAATAACCTCAGACATTGTTTCAAACTGTCTGGGCGTTTAGGTGAAGAAAGAAGGTGAAGAACTGTTAAGAGATGGAAACATAGGACAAATGTTACCGAAGACTAAAGAATTCAATTGGTTCAGAGTCAGGCAATCACAGACTATATACTGTGATTTCAGGATTTTTAAGAAAATATCTCCTGCCAGAAAATATTATATGTGCCCCACCATCATTCAATATTTGGTATTTAAAAAACATGCACAACAAAATTTTCTTTATCTTCATCTTTTAGCTGTCGGGATAGACAAAGTTATTTTGTGGTTAAACACTACCCTAAATTTCAGAGGCTTAAAACAACAAATACTAATTTCTAGTACATGCTATATGTCCAGTACAGGTCAGCTAGGAACTCTGACTGTATTGTCCTTACTCAAGAAACCACTGAGTGACCATCATTTGGAGTATCACTGGCCACAATTCATTAACAGGAAGGAGACAGCATGGTGAATCTGACACTCTCTCATTCAGCCTCCATCTAGAAATGGTCCATGTTTCTTTTGCTCACTTTTCACTGACCAGAGAAAGTTCCACTACCACCTCTAATTTCAAAGAAAGAAGAAATTCAATGTGGTCATACACCTAGGCTGGAAACTGACAGTATTTGCTGGATAGCACTAATGTCTGTCATAAGTCTCTTTTAAAATGTCTCCCCTCAAAAAAAAAAATCCTTTAAGGATAATTCATTAATTCCTAACTTATAATGAAAAAATTTCTCTTATTTTTTGCTCCCAGCTGAGTAGCATGAGGATACTACTGGAAGTCGCAAAAAAAGGAAGAGTAATTTGTAACCATATTTTAATTTAGGGTATGACTAGGAGTGCAGTTAGAAGTGCCTGTATTGATTAGTGACTGGCTCTCTAGATATTACAGATAGGAGTCTCTTCAGTAGAAGACCCAACATGTGGAAATAAATAATTATTGCAAGCAAACCAATAGCCAGTTCAAAAAAGAAAGTTATTTGACTTATCTATTCAATTCATATGAATCAGTAAAATACACTTGAGTAGATTTAATAGTATGACTTATATGAGAACTACACACAGAAACAGACAGAGATGCCCATGAATTTGTAGTGCAGGCACTCACATCCCCATTTGCCTAAATAGACCTTTCTTATTTGTATGTACTCTTACAAACACATTTTTTCCATAAGACAAGTGTGGACACAAACACAAACTATGCTATATATAAATATTATTAGCAAATGAGCGAAAAGGAACAATAGAGAACTAACAAAAGATGAAAACACAGTCTGAACTGGAATAAAAAAGGAGGGCATGGTGTATTAAAAGGAGGACAGGGGAGAAAAAGGTGAGGGGGGAGAGAGAGAGA
>NW_006442508.1:5330827-5336950 GCF_000325575.1 Pteropus alecto | reverse complement strand
GAGAGAGAGAGAGAGAGAGAGAGAGAGAGAGAGAGAGTATGAATATGGGAAACAATGTATTTATGTGGAAACAAAAAATGCGGGTCCATTTGGAGGGCTCTGACCATTTGTTCTGCCAAGTTGGGCACCTGAATGTCAGTGGCAAAGAAAGGATGGGAACATCTGGAAAAGATAAGAGAAAAGATTCAATTAATTCAAGGATGAGGACTACAAGTAAGTCTCATGTACTAAATGTCCAGGCAGTGTACTGACAGCTTTCAAATCCTTCGGTAATATCCACAAACACCATGTAGTGTTGTCTTTGATCCAATTGTTGTTATGTGTACATACATCAACTCAAAGAATATGTACAAACTATATGAGGTGGGTTCTACAATTACCTTTATTCTATAAGTGAAGCAAATCATAGTGAGGTGAAAGAATTTATCCAAGGTTGCATAGTGAGTAAGTAGAATTACTATTTGAACCTGTGTTTATTACCAGACTCTGAGAGCTGAACCACTACTCTCTGTTGCATTTCATTTCCTCTGGAGAAAGTACTGTGGTTCTCATATACATATGAAGGCACAGATACTCATGTATCCTCTTATTTATGCATTAGTTTCTTCATTCATGCATTGATTTATTCTTTCTTTCATTTATTTTTAATAATTTCCTGAAAGATTATATACATTTGATTCTGTGCTAGGCACTTGGAAGGTAAAGATGATTAAGATCAGGCTCATTACCTTTGAAGAACTTATAGGCTAATAGAGTGAGAAAAGTTAATAAATAAGTTCAAACGCATATTCCAGGTTTCATTTTAATGCTTGTGCTAAATTCAGCAGTACAAAGAAAAGTATGAATGTTTTTATCTGGAAAAGTAAGAAATAGTTTATAGGGCTGAGGCTTGAAGTGTTCACCATGTAGATAGTACGAAAGTGGAATTCCAGTTGAAAGAGGCAATGAGAACCAAAAGCATAGAGATATGAAACCATTGGCTGTTGAGAGAAACATAAACATTTTCATTTACAGAGGACAGAACGACTTTGAGAAATGAATGCTGATTATGGATGTGTATGTGACAAGGTATGTATGAAAAGAGCAGAGTTGAGGCTGGAGATATAAACAGGGGTCAGATGTGATATGCAAAAGAGTTTGCACCTTACGCTTTTATCAAGAAAGGATTTTAAATTACCCAGTGACACTATCAAATTAGTTTTGAAACACTCTTGTTGGCTCTGTGGAAAACCAACTGGAGAAGGCCGAGATTGGAGGATAGAAACTAGTTAGCAGGTTACTGCTTACTGGTACTGCTTATTGGCAACAGCCCAAGTGAGGACAGAGCTGAGGCTATGAAATTGCGAATGCGTTGAATGGATCAGATAATGTATATATAGAAGGTATTTTGCTCAGCTATAGCAAATGGGTATGTGAGGTGTGTGTGTGTTGGGAAGATGGGGCAAGATACTGAGAAAACATAATCTAGAATGACTCCCAGTTTCAGGATTTTGGTGGGGGGATGGTGATAAGACAAAGAACACCAGATGAGATACCTTTTGAGGAAAGGTGTCCACCAGCGATGCACAGTGAGCTGTTAGAGACAGAGAGAGCTTTGAGAGTTACCAGAATATTATAGCTGAGACTGCCCAAGGTCATGGCATTTTTAAGTCTGGTACCAAGGATGCCAATTTACATTCCAAAGTGTACAACTCTACAAATAATTCATCAATTATTTATTGTAAATCTATGATCAAGTTACTCTGGCAAATACTAAGAGATCTCTAGCAAGGAGAAATAATCTACATATTGTTATTTAAAATCATTTAATATCCATAATTAATTTTCCATTGTATTATTCACTTTTTCTTAGAAATAATTGGTTTCTATTTTCTCTTTTGTATCTCTCTGACTAACCATGAAATACTCATACCCTGAATATATTTTTCATTTATTTCTTCACAATACATATATCTTCTCTTCCCCTTAAGATGAAAGAGTTTTAATGCTAAAAATAATGCTATTGGAATAATCCTTCAATTGGGACCATTCTTATCCCACCTAGGAAGTACATAAATGGGCCCAAATTAGGTTCTGGACTCCCTCTGTTCTCCGATTTTGTTGTTATTGTTATTGGCTTCTTTTGCACAATTTTGCATGATGAGGTGTTATTATTTGGAAAATATCCATGTAAGATAGATATTTTTTCATTCTGGACACTTTTCCTGGTCTTAGACCTAGCGGCTTTTTGTGTTATAGAAACTACTTAATCATATTTTTAATAATATTAATAATCCACTTATTTCTATATGGCAACTCAATTTGTAAATTATTAATTAAAGTAAAAGCTCCCTATATTACATTATTTTTCTTAAACTATATGTTACTACTTAGTAGAAATAGTTTTGTTCTGAAAATAAATTTTTAGAGTACATGTATAGGCCTTGGTCTTTAATTTGTTTGCAATTAATGTCATACATTATTTTATGACTTTCGAATTTGCTGTAAGCTCTTTGAGGGTAGGAACATGCCATAATCGTCATTATATTCAGAATGGTACCTACCAGAGAGTCTTGTAAAAAGCAAACATTTAGTAAGACTTGTTAAATGAATACATGGCTGTTATTAACAGATTTACATTATTGATAACACCAAGATATCAATAGCTAAATATTTTGTCCAAAGTTTCCATGGTGAGACTGCACATAAGAAGCTAGAATTTTGGCTTTCGTGAAATAGCATAGAGGTAGTAGAGTATAGTAGTTAAAGATGGAGACTCTGGAAACATATTGCTTGGGCTCTGCTCCTGGCTCCACCCCTGGGAGACCTTGAACAAGATTAAACTTTCTGTGCCTAAAGTTTCTCATCAGTGAAATGGAAATAATAATCAAACTCTTTTGATATTTAACTAAATTAATTTAAAGTATTTGGAATGGAGTCTACACTGTTATACAAAAAAAGACATTATAGATTTATTTTATTATTTTTACTACTTTGATTAATATTTACAATGCCTGCCTCACAGGCAAAAGCTGCCAATTATGTAACAGCTTATCCTTCAGTGAAATGCACAGTATACTTTTGAATGAAAGAGTTTGGGGCTGAAATTATTATCATTGTTTTAGGAAGCAATCAAATAAACATGAAAATAAATTCTATCTATAATTTCTCAAAAGGAAGGCAAAAGAGTTTCCTTATAAGTTACTCTATATGTGCTTGATATAAATAGTTAGACTTTAAAGTATCCTGAGTGCATGATATATTTCATTTACGAGTTGGATAAGGATTTATAAAATTACTTTATAAACAGAAGAATTACTTGGATTGAAGAATGTATGTGCATAGTTTATCTGAGCTAGTATATGTGATATATTTAGCTCTAATGAAATGTGACCTAGATACATTAATGTAACAGAGTAGTTTTGGAATTATTTGTTTATAAGGCTAATTACTCCCCCTTTCCAGCTGTTTCTTCTTTCAGAAACTTGAAACCTAGTGGACATATTAGAACCCTCCATCTAAATTCAATTTACAGGAAAAAATAAAACTTGAATAAGCCATGGTTTTAACTTGAGAATTACCAAATGAATATTTGCTCCAGCTTTTCCTTCTCTTTCTTTCCTTCTTCTTTCCTTCCTTCCTTCCTTCCTTCCTTTTTTTTTGAATGCTAATTGTGAATAGGTAAGAACAGACTTGCACTCCAAACATATTTTGAAATTAGTAAAGCATTCTGCATAAAAGTACAAGATATTTAATTCTGTGAAAAGAGAATAATCTATGCTTTATTTCCTAATTTCCCATCAGTTTATATTCTCATTTGAATAAATGACTCACACAGGAAAGTATGTAAAGTGTATATGAATTTATTTATGGAATACATGCTGATATATTAAAATTTGTAAATATAGTGAGATGCTATTCTTGTTGAAGTAATTCTGGTACTTCAAAGTATGTAAAAATTACTATGATCAAATTATGTGGTAGTGAGACTAAATGCATTTTGTGGAAATGTGTTTGTTCTTTAAATGTTATTCTCATTTAAATTCACATACTTAATTTTATTAGTTCAGATACCTATCTTTCTACAGATAAATATCTATGTGCTTGCATGTGTGTATATAATATACACATATATATTATATATTCTTATATATACATTTTATCTTATAGAACTTAAAGATTCAAGTCCCTTAGGTTATAAAGAGTAGTGGTTGCCTAGAACAGTGATGCCAAGTCTGGGCAGGAACAAGGGAAGCTCTACACAATATCTGTTCAAAAACATGAACAGTTTTGTAGTGAATTTTTTTTAAACTGTACAATATTGTGAAGCATAAAAAAAGAAAAATCAGACAAAACTAAGATACCCCAATTTTTCATCTTTCTTTTATTTTTGGTCCTCATGTGGAAATCTCTTTAAGAGATTTCAGTTTGGGGGATAGAGATAAAACATGACCTCCCCACCCCAAATCCACATTGTGGGAGAGTTATTCAGACTAGTTCAAACAGAAGGTTGTGCACTGCCCTAGCTTTGGCAGGAATGAATTTACCTGCCACCAATTAGTTGTCAATTCTATAGAACTGGTTGCCTTAGGACATGTTCCAAAAAAAAAGTGGGTAGGAAGAGCTTAGTCATGACTGACACAGCCTGGCTCTCAAATCTCAGGCAGCTCACTGTGCTCCATCACTTAGAGGGGAGAAAAAAAATCAGGCTGCAATTATCAGATGTCTGGAGAAGCTGGACAATCCTAGAAGAAATTTGGCTGAACTAGTTATAGAGTAAAATATTAGTATAGATATAGCAGTAAGTAGAGGTCCACTGCAATCAGCTTTTCTGATTTCCATTTTTTTTTTTAATGTGCTATCCAACAGCAATAAAATTACAAAATATTTTGTGCGGGAAAACTAAAAATCATGGTTTTATAATTGATTTTTTTGTGAGTATCTTTCAAATAAGTGCATATCCAAATCTATAGACTATTCTAACATACAATTTTTTAAAATCCAAATGGTAAAAGTCATCCAAAATAGTCTGAACTTTGTGAAGCTACATATAAATGGGTCATATAACAATGAGGTTGAAAATTTAATAAGGATGTCAATTTAATAAGGCTAATTTTTGAAAAACAAACAATTCCAGAAGATACAAATTTTGAAATAAAGCGATTAAGCTAAAATACATAAATAGGCATTAGAATCCAGGGGAAACTATAGTATGAGAATAATCTATGAAGACATTTGTAAAAATTGTGACATTCATGAATGAGAAATGCTGTTGGAGCATAGCAGTTAAGGTTGGGAAGAAACCATATGCTGTTCAACTTTCATTATCAAAATATAAACAATTTAGTAGTAATATAAATGACAAAATGATAGAGATCTTAATAAAGATGGTCTCATAGAAATGGAAAATAAGTAAATGCTGTAACAAGTAAAGTGTATACACCAAGTAGATGATGTTTGGATCCCCTAGTTGCAAGGTTTTAAATGGCTTGCTTTTTATCTTTGTGAATTTCAATTAGACTGAAATGGGCAAGTCAGGAAGGGAATATTAAATGGTAGAGGAGAAAGCTGCGTGGTGTTCCATTCTTCACAGAGCGTGCTAAATAGGAGAGCAAATTTTTGTTTAAGGTGTAGCATATTAAATGCTCATTCAGAAAGGGGTAATTAATAGGTTAAAAAAAACAGCTTAAAGTATTTACAATGTAAAGGTTTTACTCTCCTTGCATCTAGCTTCAAAGCAAAGCTAAAATTTATGTAGATTAGCAGTGTTTGTTGTTATGAAAACTGCATCATCCAGGAAAAACATCTGAACTTTTGGTTCATAACTAACCAAATTGAAGTGTTTTGGCACATATAAACTCCAAATGTAATATGACAGAAACATATCAGCATACTTATATTTTTTCCCCTTTTAAATCGTCTAAAGTTTATAATTTCTTGAAGAAATAAACACCCACTCTGCTTTGCCTTAGTAGGATGTACATAACATTTTGTCTTATGTGCAATACAAAAAGGAAAATGTTTTTTTGTTGTTGTTCAAGTTTCACGATTAAATTTTATCATCTCAGATTAAATAGAAGAGAAATGAGACAGATCAAACACAGTGCTGAAAATATACAATGGGGCTGGGATTACAACAGGTCC
>NW_006442508.1:5329749-5330778 GCF_000325575.1 Pteropus alecto | reverse complement strand
GGGGAAGCCCTTAAAGGGGGAAACCTTACAGCCTCTGGGGAGAGAATCAGAGCTAGAAGAAACACAGCAGGTACAATTTTGCTCTGGAGAAATGTAAACTTTTTTAGAGCTGTTGATTGAGTTTGATCACCAGGTAGAGAGGCCGCCTTTGAAAAGAGATGGGCAAAAAGAATTGCTGAGTGTGAGCGGGAGGTTTCCCAAGGAGTATAATCTGCAAATGGACATTATAGACCGGCTCAAGGAAGTGTTCAAGCCTCCGAGCTTTGAGTAGATATTGGTCCTGATGGGCAGGAGTGTTAAGGAAGAGAGATCGAGAGAGAGAGAGAGAGAGAGAGAGAGAGAGAGAGAAGAGAGAGCGAGCGAGCGAGCGAGAGAGCGAGAGCAAGCGCAAGCTAGCTCAAGAAATCAAAGAAACTTCCTGCTGTCTGATTCCACGAATATGTATTGAACTTGGTCCTGCGTGGATGCGCTGATGACTAAGTAAAGGCGTGATTTAGCCCCCTTGCCTTCCAGCTGGAACAGTAGCTCTTTACCTCTCCTCCGCAGCCACATCGCTCCCAAGCCGGAGATGTTGGGGGACGAGAAGCAGAGCGAGAGGCAGGGCGCGGCCCCGTGGACTTAAGGCAACACCGAAACACTGCATTCTCAGCTCCTCACCCACACCCACCGACAGCCCCCAGGAACCTCGGGACCGCGGGATAGCCCTGGCGGGCGGCCGCGGGGCGCAGTCTCGGGCGTCGCGTGGACTCCGCTTCTCCCGCGCGGCGTGGATGCTCCGGAGCGATGCTCCAGGAGCACTCGAGCGCCTGCAGCTGCTGCTCGGGGCTGTGCGACTGCAGGTGCCTGGCGGGCAGTTACTCGGGATCGGGCGCGGGGTTGGGGGTCCCTGCGTGCCCTGGAACCTCGTTAGCCCTCCTCCCAGGCCTGGCTCCTCCTTCTCCAGGCGCGGAGCTCGTGCCCGCCACTGCCTGCGCGCACCGTGCCTCCGCTCGCGTCCCCCCACCCCGCCGGCTCCTGCCAACGCTTCCC
>NW_006442508.1:5160664-5329614 GCF_000325575.1 Pteropus alecto | reverse complement strand
CCTCCTCCTCCTCCTCCTCTTCCTCCTCCTCCTCCGCCCATCACCGCCACTACGGTCGCTTTCGCCTCCTTCTACTCTTCGCTCTGCCGCCGCCGCCGCTCGCGCTCCTCTCTGGCTTTCACCAGCTCTTCGCTCCCCGCTCGCTCGGCTGCTGCAGTCAGCCTCTCTCTGTCTCTGTCTCGGTCTCCGTTTCCGTCTCCGTCTCCGTCTCTATCTCTGTCTCTCTGTCTCTGCCTCTCTGTCTCCGTCTCTCTGTCTGTCTCTCTCTCTCTCTCTGTCTCGGTCTCTGTCTCTCTCTCTCAAGTTTCCAATCTTCTCGAGATTAGGGCAAAGGGAGCATAACACCCAATTCTGCTTGCTGTTTCAGGTAAGGTTGCACATGTTGGTCCCAACAGGGACCCTTTCCGTTTGTCTTTTCCTCCCATGCATGTCTCATCTCCCTCACCCCACTCTCCCATGCTCGGTGGAAACCGAGGAGGTTTAGGTCACCCCCTCCTCCTCAGTACATTAAAAGAAATTATATATATAAATTTCGATATCCATCATCAGAAACATATTTGCAAGTACAATAAGCTCCTATTCGCCCGCCCAGTTAGCCTGGCCCTTTTATAGTCTTCAACTTTGCACACCGTGCCTGCTTGCTGGTGCTGGATCCGGGAGCCTCGCGCTCCTGCCGGGATTGTAGTGGGCTCGGGAACAGCTGTCAAACGCGTCGTTTCGCAGCAATTGATTCGAACCTAGCTGGCTGCTTCCAAGACGTGTGGCCTTGGGCAACTGTGGATGGGCAGGGTGGGAAATTTTTATTTTATTTTATTTTTTTATTTTTATTGTATTTTATATTATTTTAGAGGAAGTGAAGAAGTGAAGACATGAGGACTGTAGCTCACTATAACACAAAGAATAATCGAAAAAGTGGGCTGCTGCCCCCCTTGCTTTTCTCGCTGTGGTTGCGGGGGCGGTCTTGCTTGAGGGGATTGTGGCATGAAAAACCTATCTCTTCTCCTCCCCTTTTTCACTCTCCCCTCTAACCCATTCTCTTCTCTAGCTCATATGTCAGTTCAGGGTCCCATATGTTGTTATTACGTGTGTGAGTACAAAATAGTGTTTGCTGACGATGGAACTGGGGGAAGTTACTGGCAGAGCAGAGTCTGATTACTTGATCATCTGGCTGTCAAAAAAAAGAAAAGATGAAGGAAGAGGAGGAGGAGAAAGAGGAGGAGGAAGAGGAGAAGAAGAAGAAAAGAAGAAGAAGAAAAGAAGGAGAAGAAAGAAAAAAAAATCCCTTATCCAGTCATCACGCCTACGCTCACTCCACTGGAATAATCTCGTAGCTTTAACTCTAATTCCAAACATAAATGAGTATTTTGGGCTTTTTGAATTATGGGACTGACTTTAATTTTCAGTGTATTTTGTTTTTCTTTCATAGCTTTACAAAGAGCGGCGATGAAGACGAAATTGAACATTTTCGATATGCAGTTGCTGCTTCTTGTTTTCTTGATGTGGGACCCAGCCAGGTGAGATGTTTATTGCATATGACTCTTTTAATTCAGGCTAAAGATGTGTTTTTGAATGGCATCAATGCAGGGGTGGCTTTTGAGAAGCTGGAGTATTTTGAAGAACTATTTCTAATCAAAAAAGGTTGTACTAAGAAACAACTATGAAGTGACAGAGACAATAAGAAACTTTGCTGCTTCTTTTTATCTATAAATACGAAAGTAAACAAATATTTTCTTTTAAAAAATCACTAAAGAAAACGATATCCTTTGATTGGCATGTTCTTGCAAGGACTTGAAGTGATTAAGATATATGCACTTATAATAACACCAAAATTGGGTAAAGAAGCCAAGAGTTTTCTTTTAAGCCAAACAAAAAAGCGCAAGCTAAAATGATTTGAGTGTTAATTTTTTTTTTCCTTTTTATAGTCTTGGCTCTTTTAGTCAACACAGAAATCTCAAATGATATGTAAGCCTTAAACCTCTAGGTGGAGGTAGTATACAACTCCACAATCACAAATAAAATAAAAGGTTGATTTATTAATCAACTTTTTATATTATTGATTTAGAGATCTTATATTCCTAAAATGGTTCTATTATATTCCTAAAATAAGTACTATCATAAAGAGTACTTATTTTAAACATGTAGCTAATTTTGTTTTGCTTATGTTCTATAAACATGAAATTTTATAGTTTTTAGTAACTTCATCATAATTATAGTCTTTGCTGATTTGTATAATCAATGGGTATCTTTTATTTCTTGACTTTAGGATATGTTTTCAAAATACCATGGGTCTGAAAATACAAGATTTATAAGAATGTTCATGTAACCATTCCATTTTTAGAAAACAAGTCTTTATTATATATTTATTTGCCTTTTAATTTTTCATTTTTCTGTGTAAGTAATTTTTCAAGTATGAAAATATTTTCTAGAATGGAGAAGAAATCTCTTTTTAAAGACTTATTTTAATTGGAAAAAAATCTCATTTAACATCTTAATATTAACTTTAGAAAGAAAATGTGACACGTGATGAAAAAATACTTTTGACCAAAAATATCTATGTGGAACTTTATGACTACCTTAGTGATTAGTTTTAAAATTAGCTTAAAACAGTTTAGAAACTTTTGAGTTGAAAAGTATGAACTAGTTTGCTTACATAATTTTTAGTGTTTATATTCATATTGGCATTTTAATATTTTCACTGCTCTCAAGTGAATATTTATTTTAACTTGGTTACCAATTTTTGATGTATTATAACTATTTTTAGCTACTAGCGGTATAATAATTTACATGCAAATGGACTCCGTCAATGATATTTTACACAATATATCTTGATCTGAATGTAGATTACACAGAATCTTTTATTTTAAAGTAGTGAACAAACTGTGGTCAATTAGTAACACTGAAAATCTTCAGTGCTTAATGTATTTACTTTTATTAGTTTTCTGTTCTATATTTTACCAGTAATGTTCATACCAGTATTTTATTCTGCTATAGGAAATATTCTTTTTTTGGCCAATAGTATAAATCTCTGAATCATTCTGGGGGGAAAATGGCAGTAAAAAGGGACATTTTGTTTTATATACCCAGTTGCTTCTGTACCAAATTGTTGGATGCCACAAAATCAGGTCTCTGGCTTTCTCATGGAGAAATAATGGAGAAAATCACTGTTTCTAACCCTCTTATGGCGATATTTTAAGACCATTTGTTCTTTCCATAAATTTATCACACAAGCATACAAAAGTAGCTGGGCATTTGAATCTTTAGTTGACCCCTATCACTCTCCTCAGAGGCCACTTACAAGGGGTCTCCTCCAACGCTCTCTGCTGCTGTGTGTGTGCTACTGATCCTTTCAGAGCCCACCTCCACCTCCTAGCTACAGTGGAGCCTGGAACACAGCCAGTGTAGTTCTCCTGATGTCTATATTGCACTTGGCCATTGGGTGGAGGTATACCCAAACTAAGGATATCAGTTTGGTTTAAAAGAGAAAAAGATATAAGGACAAAAAGAAAGACATTTATGAGGAAGATAGAGAATTTTGTGCTTCCAAGAAGGCATTTTTTTTTTCCAATAAATTTGCAAATCACTGAAAAATTATTTCAGGAAACTCTTTGGTTATCATACCTTTCTAAACACAGAATAGCATTACTAATAGTATCTGCATGTAATAATCTACAATCATAGTATATTCTAGGGAATAGAATTTAGAAAAAAAATGAGTAGTCTACACACAATACTGAGAGGGAGATATCTGAAATAATTTTGACAACAAATTTTTTAATAATCTATTATTTAGTATCCATTTTCCACAGCATATTTACCTTCCCCATAGATGTACTGGTACTTATAAAAGTGAACAAAAGGAGGAAAATGGATGGCAATAAATGGATGACTCCCTTAGGGAGACTTAAAATTCAAATCAAGGAAGAAGAGCATGTTAGCACTTGCAAAACACACATATGTATATATATCAGCTTGTAAAATTATCTGTTTAGGTTGGTGCTGGCTAACATCCAAGAAGATGAAGCTAAAAATAACATTACCATCTTCACAAGAATTCTAGACAGACTTCTGGATGGTTATGATAATCGTCTTAGACCAGGACTGGGAGGTAAAAATGGTTTTTCTTTTCTTTTCTTTTTTTTTTTTTAAATAATACCTTTATAAGTTAAGGTTACCTTTATAAGTTAAGGTTAATAATCATATTTTAATGCATTTTATGTATAAACACATTGCTGTGTATTGAAATAGCATAGATAATAAAAAAAAGTTGTAGGAAATAAACATTATCTGTGATTCCCTTTACACACACATAATATATTTAATGTATCTTTTATGGAATATCTAAAGTCATATAAAAGCCCAGATCTTCTATATAAATAGATTTTAAATTTGTTCTTTTATAATGGCTAAGTTTTTCAAACTTACAGTATATTAAAGGGTAACATTATTGGGCAGAAATGCTTCTGTCGTATCTTTGATTTCTTTCACATTTTACAGATGTCTGTTTTCACATCAGTACAGATATGCAGAAATGAGGAACATAAATAAAAGAGTATCTGGGTTGTATTTCGGTACATACTTTTTTTTAGGATCTTGTGATATTTCTTTGCACATGCATGTGACATTTCTCAAATGTAGTACAGGTTTGGCATTCTTGAAATTTTCAAAGAGATTTTTAGATATACATTAGCTGTAGGCTTAAATTATTGGACTCTGGCACAGTTTGACTTAAAATTAAAACATTCATTTTCAACTCAGAAAAACAAATGTTTTTATACATAAAAGTGCAGGAAATTAGGCTTGGATAATATGTTGAATTTTAATTATCTTTCAGCATAGCCAGGTAATACTAAGGAGATTAGGTGAACGTGGTGTATGTATGCCGTTCTGAGTCAAAATATCGTTACTCATTACTTCTAATATGAGATATGTATATATCTGTATGCACACATTTATTATGTACATGTTGTGCTTATTAGGATGTTCAGTTTCACAATTAATTCAAAATTAAGAGAAATTAGTTGGATACTTGATACTAATCAAATATTTATATAGTTAGCCTGGTTATTACCAGATTGGCAATTTAGCAATACCTAATTGCTTGAAAAAATGTTTAATGACTAAATGCTTGGATTTAGTTTAATCTATATATGTTTGGCAATTGTATGGTGAGCGTTGTCTGGGAGTCAGAAAAATTCAGAAAAGACCCAACTTGTTTTTAAGGAATAAGCCATTTAGTTGCTACTAGTTTTTTCTTGAATCCTGAGTAGTACCTTACATTTTTAAGAGCAAATGCTGGGATGGAATCATGTTCAGAAATATGACACATTGTATCTCTCGGAGAGAATTCAACTGTTTAATCTACACTTAATTTTCTAAAAGGAAAACCTAAAAGAAGAGAATATTTCCTTAGTAATCAATATGTCTAATGCACATGAATATAAGGAATTACTGTTCATGTTAACATATATGGCAATGAGCTATTTGCAAACTCATATAATAGAGCTATGCCTAATAAAAGGCTTTCATAATTCATGATGGTGATTTGAGATAGATTGCACTAAGGCAGACATTTTTCCTAAGCCATAGATTTTATTACTTTTAAATAAATTATATGCTCTCAAAAACGTAAAATACTTGAGCTAGACCTTGGATTTTGTTTCTGAGGTTTTAGGAGAAATAATTATGCTGTGAGTGATGGTTGGGTAGTAGAAACTGTCTGTTGCAGGACATGAGTTTTGCCATTTATCACTTCATTTTTCTTTTGTAATACCGCTTAAATTTTTTTTACTTCCATTGTCAGGACTCAGATATAGATCCTCGTCATCGTGTTTTTTTGGTTAATGCAATAGACTAAGTGGCTCTTCTTGCCTGGTGTCTTCTTTCCCCAGTTTTTTTCTGATATTGTACATATGATAATATCTCACAGTCATATTAGTCTTCTTTTATTCTTACAATGTTTTCCTTATGTCACTCTTTTCTCTTGATCAGATACCTTTGGTGGCTCCCCATTGCCTTCAGTAGCTGGTGGTGAGGAGTAGTGAAAAGAGTATAGCCCTTGGCAGCGGATAGATCTAGATTGGAATTTCTGCTCTATCCACACCCAAAAAGCTGTGCCTTGGTCAGATAATCTCTGTTTCTCTTCATTTAAAGTGGCCATGGTAGATCTCCATTTCAATCTTGTTCAGAAGATTACATGAAAAGTGTATGCAAAGCAGGTGCCACACACTAGCATTTGAACAAAGATCTGTTCTTTCCCTCCTCCCTTAGATTTCTAATTTGCCACTCAAGGTTTTCTAAATCTGCTTCTTTGGCTTCATTTTTAGTATACCTTCTCATTTGTCCTGTACTTCAACTGCATCTTTTCATTTTCTCTTGATAATCCATTCACATCTGCTCCTTTGGCTTTTGGTCATATTATCCTCACTCACTGGAATTATTGTCCTCATTCTCTCTGATGATCTAAACCCTTTTCCTTTACAGACCACCTCAACACTAACCCTCTTTAGTGCAGATTTTTCTTAACTGAATTGAAGCACCCAGATTCAATTTTCTCTCTGTTGAATTTCTTTATCACTTGTGGCTCTATATCTCATTTGGTACTTCTTATGCACTATCTTGGATTACTTGTTGCCTTTTTATGTGTCTCTTATTACTTTAACACAATTGCAAGCTCATTGACACAAGATATTGTATCATGAATCCTGTTTGCTCTCAGCATCTAAATATTGATTTGCATATTGTGGCCATAAAATAAATATTGATTGCTTGATTAACTTTTCTATGATCAGTTAATCATCTTAAAATGGGGCTACTCATATCTGGCTGACCATTTAGTTAGAAATGTTGAAACGACATGTTAAGCATTATGCTGCAGAAAGGTAGTGTGGCTTAGTGAAGAGAACTTAACTTTAGACTGTGGAGATTTAGGTAAAATCTTGTCTCTAGTGCTGAGCAGTCCTGTGACCTTTCAATATTTAGCCTCCTAGGTCCACATTTGTCCTGCATAAATGAGATTACGAATAGTACTATTTTTAGAGTATTTAATTAATATTAAATAAAACAACATATGCAAAGAATTTAATAAGTGACTGGCATATAATAGAGAGTTAATAAATAACAATAACTAAAAGACTGAAAAACTTTCTAAATGTACTATTGAAATTTTAAATTATCATTATGACTACTTCTGCATCCAAAATTCTTAGCCTGAATGGTCATATGTCATTTCAAATAGAAAGTTCAGGGAAAGTATTTGTATTCTTATGCACCAGAAATTAATAAGAGAAATATGAGTTTGAGTGTTTTATTCAATTTTAATATATAAAACTGGGCATATTTATTGATGGATAATCTGGATAATGAATCTCATTATTTTCTTTCCTTTGTGACTTTAATATAAATGAGTACATAGGAAAGAATAATCAGTTTTAGACCATGAGTTGGAAAAATTGTTCCTTTTTCTGACCCTTTTTGCCAATTACTAGATCCTACTCTAGACAGTTACTTAGATATTCTGAACTTTGGTAACTTTTTAGTGAAAATGGGAATAATAGTATTTTCTTCTGAAAGGAGAGTAAATTGGGATTCATATTTATGACAAAAATTATACAATATGTTGAGTGATAAAATTTTAAGATATTTAATGATTAATAATAGATCCTCTTTAAAATTTAAGTCAGATTATGCTCTAAACCCTGCAAAGATTTCTACTTCATTCAGAATAAAACCCAGATTTCTTGTGGTGACCTCCAAGGACCTGCATAATCTGTCTCCCTGTTCTTTCTTTGACCTCACCTCACACAAGTCTTTTTCTTGCTAATGCTGTTGCAGTCACATTGGCTTCCTTTCTGTTCTTTGAATGCACCAGGACACTCCTTGGAGCTTTTTTTCTGGCTAATCCTCTTCTCTGCATATCCATTAATGTCATCATCTCATAAGGCCTACTCTGGCCAACCAGATAAATACAAGATCATTTATTTCTTTATTATCATTATATCAATTGCTTATTTTTATCTCTTTTGCTAGAACGTAAGCTTACTAAGGTCAAGGATTTTTGCCAGTTTTGTTATTTAGTTCCCAATCATCTAAAACAGTGCCTGGTACATAATAAGTGCTCAATTAAATATTTATTGAATAAATTCTGATTTAATTTATTATATTTTGGTATGCTACCAGGAAAAGAATCACTTATATAACCTACCCTGTCCTTAAAAGCAATGGAGCAATTATCGTTTAATTAACCACACTGGAATTTCACTATTAACATCAGTATACTTTTGGCTGAGTTCTTGGTGAGTTGAAACAATTATTATATCGATTACTTAAACTCCTGACTTATGGTAGTTGTGATTCTGCTGTGACCTAACTATGTGATTTGGGGTTCATTTATTCCATCTGTGATTTGACTTACTCCTCTGTGAAATGGGAGAAGTTCTACTTTTTCTGTTTCTATCTCACAAAGATATTGTGTGGCTCAAGTTAATTAAAATTCTGAGGAAAACATAATACAACATACCGTGGACAAGTGTTAGTATTGTTAGGAATAGCAGAGGAGAGTTCTTCAAGGAGAACATCATCTTTAGAAGTAGTATCTTTTAAAAACATGGTAAGATAATATTGGGAGGTCTTGTTCATTTGGAGGCTTTCTCCCTTCTGAGCCTGGAAACCTGAGATTGGTTTGCCTTGATATCTAATTTACCAAGACTATACATTTAGATTAGCTAGAACTAATAACTAATTCATTTTTTGCTTTTGTCTTCATTTTAGTCATTGGAACTAAGACCCTGTGGTACCACTTATGGATTTTTACAATTCCATAGGAGGCTGTCACATTGTTAGCCAAATAAAAGGAGCAATATTTATTTTTTGAACCAATTTTATGGAGTCATTGGAAAAATGAATATATAAACAGGTTCTGTATATTTATGACAGCTAACATCCACAGTGACATCTATTAGAAATGACAAGGCTTGGTATCTAATTTATAGATTTAGTCTGGAAAATCTAAATTGAGTTGAAATGCTTAACTGCATTTCAAAAAACTGTTTTGAGGGGGTCGTCTAGATAGAAGTTTTTTCTCCCCAGTATTCTTGCTTTATACGCTGAAAACTTGAAGAATCTTTCTGCTTAAAGCCATGAAAAACATGATGTCAGGTCATAGACTTAGGCTCTGAGGGTCAGTTTCCAACTTCACTCTTAGATATTTATCCTCAGGCTGTAGTGAGCTATATGTTTCTATGAATTTTACTACTCTCAAATTTATAAAAATAAAATATAAGCTATTTAGTGGACAGAAATTAATACAGAAAAATATGATCTCTTCTAGGACCTAAGAAGGTGTCTGTCTTCCAAATAGCATCTTATCACTCTATCAAGCAATGATTAAGATCAAGGCCTCTGGATACTGACTCCTTTGTATTTGAATTATTTTGCCACCATATATTAACTACAAAACTTTTAGCATGTTACGCAACCTCTTCTTACTTAGTTTTTTTATTTGTAAAATGGGAGTAAATCATGCGACTTATTGGGTTTCTGGGGATTTAATTTTTTTATCTAAATCCTTTGGACAGTTTCTGACATGCAGAGTAGGAACTCAATACATATTGATATTATTGATGTTATTGGTGGTTCCACTACACCGCTTCCACTATGAATGCAATATAGGGCATCATCCACTGTTTCACTTAAATTTATAACAGCTCTGACTTCTACAAAACTGATAAATTTATAGCACATGTTATTCAGATTTAAAGAAAGATGTTTGTGTTTTTCTTATGAAATTAGTTCTATTTCATAGCCATACCTTTGTGTGTGTGTGTGTGTGTGTGTGTATACAGAATCTTTGAAAATAAAATCTATCACAAAATAAATGACGTATTTATTGCCCTTTATAATTATCATGATGACATAGAACAATTTAGCATTATTAATTCACGATAATGAATTTGTATGTAGGAACATTTACATCTATGGAATAAAAAACTCAGTATATGACATCTGTGATGATATTAGAGACATAAAACTGAAAACATGTTCACCTGTTTAACCTGGGATGTGCCAGGTACTTGAACAGCAAAACTGTGGGTCTTGCAACTGTAGAGTGTATGACTGATACTTGATAGCATTATATGAGGTGAAGGGTAGAAACAGACTGAAATCTCTCTATAGAATTGAAAGAGAGAGAAGGGTAAAAGTGGGTTGCAAGACAAGTAGAAAGGAAGAGGCTAAGCTGTCAAGAAGTGCTAGTCTCAGATAGAGGGAGCATAATAAACTCCAGGTATTGAGTCCTATCCTTTTTTGAAAAAATTCTGATATTTGGCCTTCTCCAACTCATTGAGCAGCTGTGATTGGGGCCGATGCTCCCGAAGAGTCTAGTCTCTATTCCCTCTGACTCAACTCTCTGGTATCCCCTAAAGTGTCCATATTAGGATAACCTTCAGAATAAGCCCTGGGCATAGAAGATTTCAGATACTTGATCAGTGTCTATCACCAGATCTTCTCCATCCCACTTGAGTTACCTAAAGGTCACAGGGTGCACTGCCTTTGATTATTGTATGAGTGATAAAATGGAAATTAGTTGGGTGATTTCACACAAGAGTGTAAATAGCATTTGGTAAATGTGTAAATGATTGATATCAAGTCATTTGTCATTTCCTATTTATTTAATTATTTTGTGAGAAGCATGAAACATAGAAGCTGCCTGAAGTGGGATGCTACTGGGGAGGTTGGAAACTGGGTTTGGCTTTTGAAGTCATATCCTTCAGTTTTGTCTGGAGACTGTCCTGGTTCTTACCCTTTGACATGAAAATAGTATGGGCTTCATCACAGTGCATTCTAGCTTATAAGAGACAGGAATGTTTTGTTCAGATTTCAGGATTCTTTTTAAAATTTAATGGCAAGGCTAAGGAATATCATAGCATTTCTACACACTCTCACTAATGCTGTAATGTTGCTTGTCCACTCCCTGTCAGAGAATGGTAGTAAGAGGTTTTTTCAGAAATGTTTAGAGCGAGGTGTTTTTCCAGAATTTTTTCTGTTTGTGTTGTAACTAAATATATAGTTTGTGACTCTTTTAGAGGAAAGGTAGACTGAGTACAAGGCAGCAATTATATATATTAAATTGGATGGTGGAACTTTTTTCCCAAATAACATTTCTCCAGCAAAATTCAAAGTGACATCATTGAAATGCATGACCCAGAGAATACTACTTATATTTTCACCGTAAAATTTTTTTGGTTAATAGCAGTTGTTCTCTCAGCTGTTGCTATTAGAAAGGTATTGTCCTCAGTCATAATTTTGAGGAGTTATTATTTTTGCTTTTTCAGCCGCAGTCATACCTCATCATTGTATTGTTTGCCCTCTAATATTTAAGCTCAGGTGCAATTCAAGTTTTTGTTTTTTCAACCCCTAACACACAGTGCATAAATTAGACCATAGACGTGACTGATCCATTTGTTTTAGTATTATTTTTTGGTTACTACAACTCAATCACATTGTAGAAATCTGAGTTGGTAGTGGCGATGGCCAAGTGAACAGCTTGGCCAGTCAGCAAATCATTACTTTTTAGTGTGTTAACATGGAAAGAGTCAAATTAAATTATTCTAGTATTCTGTTTTTTAACACATGTGTATTGAGGCTTCTGATGTGCCAGACACACTGTAGGATATAAAGATGTAAATGGTCTACAGAGGAGGAAGCCCTTGGAGGACAGATAAAATAGATATATTATGATTTTTAATAGAACTTGAAATGGTACAACACATGTCCTATTATAAGAGCATACTATTGAAGTTCAGAGAAGTAAAAAAATCACTTTTACTTATATTATATAATTGGAGTTAGCCAAGTTCTGTATCTATAAACATAATTCATTTATTCAACTGCTTCTTACTAAGGAGCAAGGATTTGCTGGTTCCTGTTTTAAATGCTGGAAATACTATGAATTTAAAGAAATTCGTATCACCCCATATTTTGGCTCTTTCTGCCTTTTGAGTATTATAGACATTGGTTTCTTCTTTTCTTCCTTAATTAAGAATTCTGTATAATCATCCTATATTATCTTTATTGAACTATAAATCTTCTCTCAGAAATGGAAGAGTGATTTCTGGTATATTTACTGCCAAGCTGAAACTTATGATATCCACAGAAGAGCATAACAATCAGAGAACAGTTCTTTCTCTGTCTGTCTCAGGGATGTTGAGAGTATTTGTGTTGCATGGCATTCCCACAGGTAGTAAGGTAAGCATTAATTCCACTTGAAGCTTCTTCATACTTCTCAGTTCTTTTTTTAAGGAAAACTTATTGTCTACCTTATCTTAGTTTGCTTTGAGCTACAGATGAATTCAATAATAACTAGACATGTCATGTAAAATAAAAAATAAACAAATCACATGAAGTGTAGTGTAACAAGTATTTAGTGTATCTCTTTTGAATTTTTAATATTCCTGACAAAACACAAAATTTTTAAAACTTGTCTTTAACTTGATATATCCTCATTTCTCGAAGTACAGATTTATCATTTAAGACTAAGAGACATAAATAATAAAATTAATGTTTAAATCTAAAAGATTTCATATCGAAGCTTGTCAAATTAGGGAAGTCAGTTTATCAAAAGATATAGTTTTCTTAGAATTCTTAATTTTTGCATATTAAGGAATGAATTAAAAGAATGAATGCAAAATGTAGCACAAAGATTGTGCATGTGCGGTGCCATTCTTTCTGTATTAAAGTATCTCAGTAGTCTTAGCAGACATGTTCAGTTAAGATATTACTAATTTGATTTAAAACATACAAAAAGTAAGGTTTTTCTTCTTCCAATATGATATTCACAGAAAAAATGTATGTCAAGAATAAGATACTGCTATTTTCAACCATTTTGTGGAGATGATTAGTAAAGTTTAATAAATTTTAGGAATATTTCAGGAATGTGATACGAGTGATACAACTAGATATTTTCTATGAGTAGAGGAATAGAGTTATGTCACGGGGTTAAGGAAGATTGAAGAAAGGGTAAGAACTATAAATGGCAGTTCCAAACCCATTATTTAGATGTATGTCGTAGTGGTATTGAAAGTATTTTAGAAGTATTGAGGAAGCATTTGACTTCCATTAAGAAAGTAAAAGGAACAGATGCTTTTAGAATGGTATGTATTAAAAGCTTTCCAGTGAGGAAGAGATCTCCAGACCTGAATTGGAGGAGTGGTTTGGAGAACAAAGACAAATGTCATGGGAGACATTTAGAAAGAGAAGAGAGGTTTCCAGTTACTCCTAGTTACACATGAGAAGATTTTAGATTTTGAAGCAAAATATGCTGAATTATTAATCAGATATTTTGGTTGGAGAGTCCAATTTTTTTCAATTATATGAATTTTTTAGGAGCCCTTACAATAGATTTAAGCAAATCAGCCATAGTCAGAGAACGAGAGTAAATTCATTTTTGTTACCACGATTACAAAGAAAAACTCTCCAAAGTCTCAAGAAAGAAAATAGCGAACTAAAATGCCAGCTGGGTTTACGAGGAAGATTAAAATTTGGATACCAAAAGAGAAGTCTTAATTAAAAGAAAATGGAATTGCGAGTCTGGTGTTCAGGTCCGGTAGAGGAGACTATGGGAGGGTAGATTTAATTAGTTTTCTTGGGCATGTGAGAGGATAATCATCGAAGCAAAAAATGTGAGGCTCATGATTCTGCTTTGTAGAGTAGAGAAATAATCATCCAACACATGTTAAGGGAAGAGAAGCTTTAGAATTTTAAGAGAGTAGGTGGTGAAATGTCATAAAAAGGAATGATGATGAATGTAGAGCCATTTTAAAGGAAGTTGTCATTAGAACATTTCTAAGAGAACAGTAAAGTCCCTTGATAACTAGCAATTAAAACTGAGTATCTTGTTATCATTTTGAGTAGCTTTTGCCTTAATAGTCATTACAGTTACAAGGTCAAAGATAACTAATAGGAAAACCTTAAATAGAACCATATTACTAATAGTGCTTATATTAAAGTATGTCACAATTTAAAAGAGATTACATATCAAAAATAAACAATATTCTTAAAATATATAAATCAGAAAACGGTGTCTGAATTCTTAATAGATAACACTAGGCAATGAACATTGCTGTAGAATTTATTTCAACTTTCATTCTCTCAAGCTTCTCAGATAATTTGAAGGGCTCTTGAAGGTGTTTTTGGCTGCCACCAAACTGATGGTATGACTCATAGCTTTAACAGGGAGGGTCATTTAAGCTTTCCATTATTATCTGTGAAATACAGGGGTGATGAAAAGTCCTATGGGATCTAGTACCTAACTCAAGATGAAGATATTTACATTTCAATGCAGTTCTGCTTATTACACTGAAATTGCCAGCTTTTGCCACTCTCCTTTAGCTGCTGCCACACCCGCTCTAGTCTTTATCATTTTTGGTGTCAGCTTCTAATACAGGCATCTCATATTCAGACATTTGACTGCCACCAGTTGCAGAGGGCAGCTGCAATTTCTGCTGCTGTTGCTGCTGCCTTGAAACAGCTGGGATGTTAAGCAAAATCTATCAGCAGATAAAGAAAGTGGGCAGATGCATGTTTAAGTGAGTGGATATGAAAGTTAGTCAGGCAGAAAGCACATGTTTCTTTATCAGATCCTTTCCCTTTAGGGAACCATTTTGTGATCTGTCATTTTTGCAATTTTTCTACTACTCAGAGAGGTTTGTGTGACACTTTACATATTTCTGTCTGAAGACATTAGAAGAGGTTGTAATAATTCTAAGTGCTTTTTTATAGTGCAAATTGAATACCAATTAGAAATAAAGGAAACCTTGCTTCTTAACATTGGAATAAAATACACGTGAAAGAAAAATATCATTGCAGCACTTACCAGTTAAGGATGTGTTTGTCTGAAAGTAACAGAAAATAGAAATCTATCTACAGTGATTCCAGTGGGAATCAATTTTTCTCTCAAAAGGTAGATGTTCCTAGTACTGACTGAGTTATTAAAACAATGGCATCAAGAACTCAGACTTTATTTTTCCACTTCTTCTTTCTTAGTGTTCACTTCTGGCTGCTGCAGCTCCAGCTATCATCCCCATGATTAAGCCTGGAATAAAGGAAGGGATGGCACCAGCTCCATCAGTTCCTTTTATCAGAATAATAAGCATTCCCAGCACTTGCAGCTGATTTCCACCTTTATCTCATAGCCATTTCCTGCTAGGAGAGCATCTGAGAAAATGAGTGTCTTACCCAGGGTTGGGAACATTTCTGCCCTAAATAACATGGAGAATGTCTTACAAGAGAGATGTGTTAGATATTCAGTGGCTACTGCTGATGCCTATGACATGTACTAATGCTAATAGAAAAGGTACCTAATCTCTCTGTGCCTCAATTTCCTACTTCGTAAAATGAAAAATATCAGTTCCAATGATTAATTGATATAGTTAAAGTACTTAAAACTTGAATTTGAATAAGAATTACCAAGATGGTGATTGTTAAAAATGCCGATTTTGATTAAATTTGTCTCTGCAGAGCTTAAGAGTTTACATGTCTAATATGCCCCCAGATGGTGCTAATGCTGCTGGTCCCTGGACCACACTTTGAGTAGGGGGCATTATAGAGAATATACTGCATGAAGAGAAGAGATGCTTTAAATGCTCATTAAATGTTGTTGTTGTTGTTGTTGTTATTATTATTATTACTGTCTTCATTTTTTAACAATGAGGAATTTACATTTCTGTTTCTAAAGAATGGCAGTGATAAACCTTATTTTTTACAGAGTATAATTATAGACAAATTTATTCCTTACAATATGCCTTTACAAAATTTTAGTAAATATTAGATTGAACATAATTTCTGTGAATATACTTCATAAGGTTAAATATAATTTATCTATCTAGTTTTCAGTATATTCTAATTATATTATACTCTATACATACAAATATATTTATACTTATATTGAAAATATTTTTATTTTACTGGCCTGTACTTTATTTTTTAATAATATTTTTAATTTTCAATTATAGTTGGCATACATTATATTAGTTTCAGGTGTATTGCATAGTGATTAGAGATCTACATAACTCACAAAGTGATCATCCTAATAAATCTAGTACTCTTTTGCCCCAGTATATATTTATTACAATATTATTGATTATATTCCTTATGCTATACTTTATGTTTCCATGACTCTTTTGTAACTATTTGTACTTCTTAAACCCTTTGTCTTTCTTCACTGATCCCCCAACCCTCTTCCCATCTGGTAACCCTTAAAATATTCTCTGTATCTATGAGTTTGTTTTTGTTTCATTTTTTTGATTGTCATTTATTTTGTTCTTTAGATTCCATATATATATGAAATCATATGGCATCTATCTGTATCTGACTTACTCCATTTAGCACAATACCCTCTAGATCCATTATAAAATATCTTTTTCCATCCCTTTACTTTTAGTCTGTGTGTGTCTGAAGTGAGTCTCTTGCAGGCAACATACATAAGGGTCTTGTTTTCTTATCCATTCAGCTACCGTATCTTTTGATTGAAGCACTTAGTTCTTTTTCATTTGAAGTACTTGTTGATAGGCATGTAGTTATTGCCATTTTTTATTCATATTTTTTTCTTCTCTTAAAAAAGTCCCTTCAACATATCCTGTAATACTGGCTTGGTGGTGACGAACTCCTTTAGCTTTTTCTTGTCTGGGAAACTCTTTAACTGTCCTTTGACTCTAAATGATATCTTTGCTGGATAAAGAATTCTTGGTTGTAGATCCTGGGTTTTCATCACATTGAACATTTTGTGCCAAGCCCTTCTGCCCTGCATAGTTTCTTTTGAGAAATCAGCTGCCAGTATTATGGGAGCTTCCTTGTGGGTAACTAACTGCTTTTCTCTTGCTGCTTTTAAGATTCTCTCTTTGTCATTAACCTTTGGCATTTTAATTATAATGTGTCTTGGTGTGGGACTCTTTAAGTTCATCTTTTTTGAGACTTTTATGCTTCCTGGGGTTGTATGTCTATTTCCATCACCAGGTTAGAGAAGTTTTCTATCATTATTTCTTCAAATAAATTTTCAACTTCTTGTTCTCGTTCTTCTCCTTCTGGTGCCCCTATGATACAAATGTTGGTATGCTTGATGTTGTCCCATAAGCTCCTTAAATTATCTTCATTTTCTGTATTCTTTTTTCTTGTTGCTGTTCTGATTGGGTGTCCTCTGTTACCCCATCCTCTATATCAGTGATTCGATCCTCCGCTTTATCCACTCTGTTGATTCCCTTTAATATACTCTTCATCTCAGGTATTGTATTCCTTATTTCTGACTGATTCTCTTTTAAAATTTCCATCTCCATTTTTGTTTTTTTCTCTTTGTTAACGTTCTCACTGAGTTCCTCTATTCTTCCCCTAAATTTATTGAACATCCTTATAATCAGTATTTTGAACTCTGGATCTGTTAGATTGCTTGACTCCATTTTGTTGAGATCTTTTTCTGGAGCTCTATTCTATTCTCTCATGTGGGATGTTTCTTTGTCCCCACATTTTATCTGCCTTTCTGTGTCTGTTTCTATGTACTAAGTAAAACTCTTAAGGCTTCCAGTCTTATTAACATGGCTTCGTGTAGTAGGTGTCCTGTGGTGCCCCACTGCACAGTCCTGAGAGAGATCCAGCTGTGGGCCAGGTTTAGCACCAGACTGTGCCCCTCCAGAGCCACCTGGTAAGGGTCGGCAAGCAATCCACAGGTGGCTGTCACCCGTGCTGTGCTCAAGAGGCTACTCTAGAAACTGAGGCTGGTTGCTGCCAGTGTGTGTTGCCGGCAAGGGACACATGGCATGTTGAAGACACCACTGGATGTGGCTTGGATAAGGACACAAATTGGGAGTGGCGGGGATTCAGGGAATTCTCTGGGTGGAATTAACTCTGTTATCCAGTTTGATGATGTCTCCACTATGGCAGTATTTATGTCTGCATGCTTGGAGGAAGAGGAATCAACAGAGGAGCAGTAGGTACATCCAGCACTTTTAGAAGGCCTCCTCTCTGGCCTTTGCTCCGAAGTCTGACAACTCAGTGTTCCCCTGTATGTCCCTGGTACCACCCGAGCAGCCGCTCCAGTACTAGAGCTCAGAGTGAGCGAGATGGTCACAGTGAAGGTCTGGTTTTAGTCGCAGTCCTCTTAAGAGGAACAGCTGCTGTAGCCTCTGTCTTGCTCAATCTGTGTGGGACTGGGCAGCCTCTCATCTCTGCCCCCTCCTACCATTCCAAGGTGATTTCTTATTTCTCTCCCTAGTTGTACGGCATCTGTTCCTTCAGACCCAGGTGACTCTGCTTGCTATTTGCTTTGTGGTTTCGTCACAACTCTGGTGTGGTCGTAAGAGCAAATGTACAAAGCTTCTACCCTCTACGCCATCTTGCCCAGTGTCTGTATATTGAAAATATTAAAACTAACCTGTAATGATGCCATGGTGGTATTTGAACTCTGCTTCATAAAAATGTATTAGATAGTTCAGTTAACTAGTTGTGGAAAAAAATACTGACTCAAAAGTTAAGAACTAAATTAGTATAAATAATTGATTATAAAAACATTTAAATCTGAATATAGTATTGTGGTAAATAAAATTTTACTACATGTGTAATCTTGAGAGTGGAAAAGTAATAGAACTCTTTCTTCAAGTCATTTTATGTTACGTTTCAGATGCTTCCAAATTTTCTTTTTGGGCAGATAAAATGTGTGATTTTCCTTTAAAAATATTATACATGGTTATATCAAAGTGCCTTACAGAGAGCAGATTATAAATCTAGAGGACCCTAAATAATTAAAAAACAAATTATATTTTAATTTTAAAAACCCTAAGACAGGAAAGGGGCTTTGCTTTGTTCAGAAGGTACAATAGCAAAGCAGTATATAAGAACATAAAAACAAAACAAAACAAAACAAAACATTAGTTTATACAGGAAGAAAACGTTTCTTTTTATAAAGTCTCTATGACCTTGGACAAGCATGTTTCCAAAACATGAAGACCAGGGAACTGTAGCAATGACCTGCGATGTCTCTTTCATCTACAGTTTCTCGCATCTTTTTGTAGCTTGTTTCAAGGCAAATAGAGTAGGAGATAATGTTCTTGGCATAGAAGTTTATGATCATTTTTTTTCTTCATTGTAGAGAAATTAAGAGACAGAGTGTGGGCCTGAATACAAGCTAGGAGAATAAGGCTGCTAAGCCCCTGAAGTCTGTTCAGTTGAGAAGAGTACAGAGGCTGTTTGTTCTTCCAACTTCTAGCAATTAGGAATTTGTACAAATCTAAGTGCTTCCATTGCATGACAATTTCAACTAAGAGCTTCTTCTAAAGTTGAGTAAGATTTGATTAGGAAGTGATTGGTACAAGTCAAGTAGTGTTAAATGTATCAAATTTTATCTACCAATATCAGTGTTTACATTTCTAAACATTGCTCTACTCTCTTGATATTTGTCATGTAAAATGGCAACATCATATCAAAGCTCATCCTCTTTAACTTCTCTGCTCTGTTTGACATAGATATACCTCCTCTTAAAACTCACTCCTCTATTCCTGGTTCTTTGTCCCTCTATCTTTCTTTATTTGTTTCATTCTTTGATTCCTCTTTATCTTCTCCTTTTTATATGTGCTCCCCAAGGTTCTGTAGTTTTAATTCTTATTGTTTTTCACTTTAAAGATTTTTCCTAGAACAATCTCATTTAATTATATAGACTTGAATATTAACCTATATGTAGATGATCTCTAGTCCTGATGTAAATTTGCCCCTTATTGCCCAGATGAATTCCCTTCTATGACCATCCATTACTTTCAGGATCAGGTCTAAAGCACTTAAGGTAGTGTAGAAGGGCTCTGGCCTTTGTTCACTTTTCTAACCTCATCTTTCACTACATATAGCTAGCTTGCACAAAGTGGACTGAATTTGCTGACCTTGTTTCAATTTTTACTTTCTAATGCATTTGGCTTTCTCTAGCCTGTGGGCCTTTATGTAGGCTGTTGCTTCTATTGAGAACACATTTTTCTTTCTTCTGGGGCTAGCTTAGATTTCTCTATTTTCTAACAGCCTTTTTTGGCTATCATGCGCGCACACACATACATACACACACGCACACACACCCCACATCTCTGTTGAACAAATTGCCCATTACCTTATTTGGCATAGCATTAATGTACTGTTCTGTAACTCTGTGTTCCATCTACTGGAATCTGAAATCTCTAAAGGCAGAGATTTATTATCCCTTGTCTGCTGTACTAGCCCAGTACTATGTGTAATGCTTCTAGGAGGTAGATAGTAATCATAGTATTTGCTGAATAGATGGATTGACTAATGATGAACTGTGTTCTTTCATACATGAAATTTCACAAACTTCTAGAAACTAAATTCTAGAAGTAATTTTGTTATCTAAAATTGCTTTTCATTCTGTGTTTCTCTTGCATAGTTAATGATATCCCTATTTGTCAAGATGTAAGAGGTTAAAAATCCATCTGAGAATAATTTTTCAAATTATCTTTACTTCTTTCCAGTCTCCTGGATCTAATTGTGCTCTCCTGTAATACACAGATATCTACCTGGTTGATTGGCTTGCTGTTGTTTTTAGATAAATAATTAACTTAAAAATTTAGAAATCAAGATATTTCTAATAAAAAATGGGAAGTTCATCTTCTCTTCTAAACATAGCAAATCTGGTGATCCCAGACTGAAATTCCTGGTGACAGAAATTGGAATTGAAATCAAATTGATGACAGAATTTGAAACTTAGCCACAATTTCCCTATTAGTGTGTCCTCTTCATTTAGCCAGAAATCTCATTTAGAAAATGTCACTCAGTCCAGTTACCTGCCTGGCCATTGAATATTGTGCTGCCCCCCTAAAAACCATTTGCATATATAAACTTAGCTTTATCCTATTGTCTATATGACTGGATTTTTATTTTTTAATTAGATTTGATTATGTAATTCTTTCACTCAACATTCTTCAATGGCTTTTCTTTTTCCTACTTTCTAGAGCATAATCTCCACTGTGTGTAACAACATTTAAAAAAGCAGGGTAAAGGAAACCAAACTCATCCTTCTCTTGGGCAGGACAGATAAAAGAATGAGTTGACGTTATGGAGACTGAAGAACTGGAGCATGTGTATTTCTTGTGTGAAGGGAGCTAAGTTTATCTGACTTTTGCCATATAAGTGTTTGAGATTAGAGCCACCAGATATTCCAATTTTTTTTCAAATTGTAAATATTGTTTTGATGGGAAGTTTCTTAATTTTCAAAGGCCAAACAATTCTAATTCAAATATAAACAAAAACATCTTGCGCATCCCAAACAAAACACTCGAGCATTATTAGTTTGTAGCCTCTGGTCCTAAACCAAAATTTCTCATAAAGGTTATGAAGTAATATATTGAAAACTTGTTAAAATTAGATTTAACAAATCCTCAAAGATTCAATTAGTTTGATTTTGGTCCCAGGAACTTGCATTTCGTTGCGTGTTCTTGATTTTGATTCAGGTTGTTCAAACACTAAACCAAATAATCTGTCTTCAAATTTCTGGGTAAAAAATAATGATGTCTTCTTTCATTCTCTTATAGTACACTACTTGTATCCTTTTAGTTAAACATAAAAACTAAAACATATAGTAAGATCAGTCTGTCACCAGATGAATCTGACTAGCATTTTACTCAAAAACCTCAAAAAAGGGGCTTTTTTGCGCCACCATTTTGAGCTGGCTCTCATTTTTATAGGGTCAGAGATTTACATTTGTTTACTAAGTGTATTAATCTGAATTACCTGGTCTGTGTTGCAGCGACAGTTCTTGGTATAAAACAATCAACTTTTATTTGTCTTTCATTTATCTTGCTCATGACTGAACACTGTCCACTGAGGCTGGATATGTAGGGGATGAGCTATCCTATACACCATCTTCATTAGAGTCTCAGGCTGATGGACACCCACCATCCAAAAACATTTCTGGTTTCTGTGGCAGGGAAAAAAAAAAACATGATCAGGAACTTATTGTCACTTGAAACTTCTCCCCATATGTGACCTAACATTCTGCTCACATTCATTCTGTTATTCAAAGGAAGCCATATAGACGCGCTCGAGAGGCAGGGAAGAAAACTCTACCATTTACTCAGAAGTAAAAGAATTGGAGGTATTTGGCAGCTTAATGATTATTATACTTAGTAAGAAGCACCCATTTCTCAGGGTATAAGTCATCTTCAGTAGTGACAGATAACACACACTGCTTTGTGATGCAGATTAAATCTTCTTTTGAGATATATAATTCAGCAACAATGTTTTTTGTGTAACATGCATAGTATGTTCATTAAGTTAATTGTTATGCTTTTTTGACACAAGTGATTCGATCTACCTTTAAAGCTTTCTTTCCCTGTTCCCAGGAATAAAGAGCTTTGCCATTTGAACTGTGAAGCCATAGCCCAAATTGCAGATATTTAAGAGGAGATAGTCTTTGACGTGTTAGCCTGAAATCTCAAGCCTCCATAACAGTAATTGCCAGGGAGAGTGAAATTAAATGGACAAGGAGCAGAGGCCATGTCTTTCTAGTTTGCTACTATGTCCTCATTTCCTGGCACAGTACATAGAATTCACTATTTGTCAATTGATTACATATGCAAATCTAACAATCATATACCTAAAAATACATAGACACATCTGTAATTTGCCTACCCATTTATTTGGGGCACTCAGATACAGTTTAGGCATTTAACTATCAGTTTCATCTTTACATTTTAGTGATTTATATTTCTGGCATTCCTTGAAATGAGTCATCCTTCTCAGAAACAATGTTGATTGATATACGGGTTGAGTTGCTCTGCTCAACCTTAAATTCAGTAGCACATAAAATTAGAATCTTTAGGATGAGTTTGGATTTAATATAGTGAAATGGACTAATTCAGTGGCCTTCATTGTTACTAAATTGGGGACCGTGTGAGCAACAATTGTTAACAAAAGGATCTATAGGCTCTGTTGTCTGTAGGGTGAATTGCACTGCATTCTAACATGGAAATGAGAGCTCCAGAAGAGCCATTCATTGCACATGATAGAAACGGGTACAGAAACTACAAAAATGTATTTAAAGCCTGAGTAATGTAAGTCTAAAATGTATTTCTATGTTGAGAATATAGACTGTTAGTTTAATATGGATGATTTAAATTTTCAATTGTGTTGCAGATGCTATTTAAGTAAATATTAAAATATTAATTTTATCTAAATATTTAATCTAATTAAAATAATATCTAACATGTTTTGAGTGTCAGGTAATATGCTAAGCACTTTAGCTATGATTTAATACTCTATTAGTCCCATGAGTTAGGTAATTCAATGATCCTCACTGTACTAGAAAGAAAATGAGAACCAGAGACCAATTATTTGCCCTTTGTCACACAGTTATTTTGTGACAAAGTGGGCATTCAAACTGATGCATCTTTATCCAGAACCCTTGTCTGATCAACCAGGAATTAAGCATTTCCAAATCCAACAAAAGTGGTGAATAGCAATAAGACTCTCTTCTTTGGAGGTCATTATTTATTAAAATTGCGTAATCATTAACCTCTGGAAGGTAAAGAATGGTTTACAACCCCACTCTTTTATTTGCTTGGGGTCCTCATTATCACATTTTTTGGTGAGCCTTGACTTTGATAAATATCTTAGCCTTGGATCTGGGTTTAGATATGAAAGGACATAAAGGACATTGATTAGTAGGAAATCTCTTGGGATATTGGTGAACTAAATCCAGAATCTTTGACTCTCACGCTGCTGGTTTTACTCCTTACTTGATGTAAATCAAGTAAAAGCACTTGATCAAGAGCTTTTACTGTTATTATGCTCAAGAACAACTAATGAGAAAGAAATGAGAAAACCATGTGGTTTAGGTACATAATTCCAGTATTGCTTAATTGGAACTTAGATTATTTGTGGAATTAATGATGCAATGATGTATTCAGTCACATAGATTCTAGCTTTTGTCAGCTTATTAGGTCACGTTTAAAGAATGTGACACTTGGAAGAGGGATATGTTTATAAAAACCAAAGCAATAAAGAAATATTAAATGCAAGAACCATTTCTACTAGATGCATTGGGTTAAAACTTCTTCATCTTCCTTTGACTCCACGTGACCCATCTTAATCTTATGAGGCAGTATTGTGTTTAGAAAGAGATCGGGCTTTGTAGTCTGATAAACCTAGGTTTTTATTCTGGCGGCTAGCATGTTCTAATAAGTGGTTTTTGTACAAATTAGTTATTTTCTAAGCCTCAGTTTCTTTGTAAATAAGACAGGTATTAAATAACTAACATTCATAGAAATGTTAAAAAAAGATTAAGTGAAATTATGTGTGTAATGTTCCCAAAAAGAAACCTGGCGTATGATAGGTGTGCATTAGTGGTGAACTTTCCACTTGCCCTTAATATGGCATAATGTGGAGATTTGTTCACAATTTAGATAAAAAATGAGTTAAAATGAGAGGTTCTTTAAAAATAAAACGTAAGTAGTTAGTTTTACTAAGAGAATTCATGGAATTAAGTGATCTTTAACTACTTATCCTAGGGTTACTTTGATTAAACTTCTCCTTTTTGGGGTGCCTTTCTAGTGGAAGACTCAAACTCCAGAAGTTTTTCTGAATCTGTGAATTGCTTGATATTTCTTGTCACACATGGAATTAAAAGAGAATTGCTGGCTTTCAAGATAACAACTATGGAAGTGCAGAACAAACCAGGGGAATAAGGTGTTTCTGAGAAAATATGAACAGGCAAGTAAATGATAGTCTAGCTTCTTCTGGCTTTTCTTTAGAAATTCAGTCTTCCATAAATATGTTGCATCTCCTGTGTATAAGTATAATTAAACATGAATGGTGTAATAACATGAGGGATTTATTAGGTTTTTAATCATAATTAGTTTTTTTTCCACACCTAAGAAAGGGTAACTTTTAAATGATTGAAAGTGTCGTACAATAGACAGTTATTAAGACAGTTACCACAACTACCACAGTATATAGAATATTAAGATGAGACTTTTAAATCTGGTTCTAGAGGTAAAAGATGAAGTCTGGGAGATCTGAAATAGGAACGAGAATTTAACATGAAGGAGATTCTCCATTGCTGGAGAGGGTCACATGGGAAGAACATTCTCTAGAACAGGTGTTCCCAACCCCTGGGTCGCAGACTGGTACTGGTCCATGCCTGTTAGGAACTGGGCCTCATAATAAGAGGTGAGCAGCAAGAGAGCAAGAGAAGCTTCACCCATATTTGCAGCTGCTCCCCAGCACTACCATCACCACCTCAGCTCCACCTCAGATCATCAAGCATTAGATTCTCATAGGAGCACCCATCATTGGTGCCAAAAATGTTGGGGACTGCTGTTTAGGAGATGAGCCATGACAGTCAGCAAGGAAATGGGGACCTTTGTTTTACAAGGCATTTCTGTAAACAGCTGAACTTGGTCAACAATCTGAATGTGGTTGGAAGCTGATTCTTCCCCAGAACCTTCAGAAAGGAACACAACCCAGCACACAGCATGATTTCAGCCTCAGGTCCTGAAAACCCAGCCACACCATAATGGACTTCTGACCAATAGTACTATAAACTAAGAAATGGAAAAAAAAAAAAAAAAGAAAAAGAATTGGGTATTGTTTCTAGCTGCTAAGTTTGTAATTATTCATTATCCAATATAAAACTAATACAATTACTATTACCAATAAATCATGTACCATTTTTTTTAGTGTTTAATCTGTGCCAGGCACAGTGTACTTTACAGCCATCATCTCATTTAATTCTTAGAAAAGCAGTGTAAGATCAGTTATGAAGCCCATCTGTGAACAAATTACAGCACATTTAATAATGCTCTGATTTGAACTTCGATTTCTCTAATTCTTAGTTTTGGAATTTTATAAGCCCCTTTATGGCTATTTCATGGAGGTGATACATGTCATCTACAGGATAAGATATATCACTGATGTGACATTAGATCTATAAAATATCTTATTTATGAATTCTTAGCAAGAAATAAATAAATTTCATTTTATTTTTTTTTCATGACGAGATTACTAGCTGTGGGTACTATAGTTTTTAAACCAATATATGTGAATGCACTTTTCCCTTAAATTGTTATAGAAGAGTTGAATTATATCCAACATTTTTTTTAGATGTCAGTTATGGCTCAAAACTGTCATTAATCTGAATAAAATTACATATCATAAAATGACTGACTTTTAAAGTACATTATTGATATATTCATGATGTGTAATTTTATTTTTATCACCTTTGCTTACATTGAATAAATGTCTTTTAAAATTGTTTTAAGATTAATGTGCTTGTATCTTTATTAAATATCTTAACAAAATATTCTCAGAATATTAACTTTATAGCTGACAGGCTAATTATTACACATTAGAAATTATATAATAAAGTTTTTTCCTTAACTCTTGCATTGTTAAATTGTTCTTCAAATTAGTATAAATCACTATATGGTATCAAAGAGGCCAGTTTCTTGTTATATTTTTAAATTAGTATTAGTGTGTTTCTGTCTTTTTTCTCTCTGAGGACCTCTTGTTATTGTTCTTAAATACATGTAAATATTTCTTGCTCCCATTCCATTTTCATTCTTGGTAGTGGTCTCATCCACCTGTTCCCAGGGATTCAGCTCTCCTGGTGTGTGCATGTTTCTAAAGTCTTTTCTTAGCTTGAAGACCTCACACCTACTCTATCTCTGCAGGTGTAAACATCTAGGTCTGTCCACCAATGCTTACCTGTTAGTTGTTTCCACTAATTCTTAACACTTTTCCTGCCACTTATCTCCTTGCTAGCCTGTGGAAATACTTTTTTTCTTTTATTTATGTATGCATTCATCATCCCTTCATTATCATCTATCTTATCTATTGCTGATTTATTAATTTTTTACAGATACCTGATTTGGGATATTTCTTGCACGTAATGGAAATATAACTTGTTAGACTAGATGAGGTGAGAAAAGAAGAAAAATCAAGGATGGCTCATAGGTTTTTGGCTTAGGTAAATGAGTGGAAACTACTGACTTTTACTCAAATAGAAAAGATCTGAATTACTATTACTTTTGTATATGCCTTAAATTCCTGAGTAGATTAAGAATTTTTTGGTCATAGGAACTAAGTCTTCTTGATTGTCTTATCCTCGCAGCACTTAGCACAATACCTCGCATAGAGTATCACTCAGTAAATGTTTAATAATTTAATAATTCAGTTTAACTTTATCATTGTTTTCCTTTTGCAGACCATTGCTTTGCTGCATTTAAGTCTGCTAAGACTTGAATTTCATTCATTAATAATGATCAGGAACCATATAGCAAATGCTTATAACCAGTTATTAAAAGTTTGGAGATAATACCAGATCTTTAACTTAGTCTTTTCTGGTTCTGTTATCATGATTTCATCTAAAAATTTTGAAGTTAGCTCTATTTCCAAATTGTGCTTTTCTTGTTATATGGAATGTTAGTTAATCTCTATCATGCAAAACAATTTGTTTTAATGAGGCTTTTTTTTTTCAAGCTTTAAGGAATGTTAACAATTATTTTTAGATTCCTGAACAAATTACATTCTTGAAGAGCCAGAATGCATTTTGTCATGTTTCATTACTCCCAGAAATAGTAGGACAGGAGAGGAAAACCTTCTTTTTCCCAGTTGGTTTTCTCTCCACCTCTCTCCTTTCAGGGATGTGAGCGGAGCTTCCACCACTCTTACAGTTCTTTCATGTTCTCGTTAATTATTTCATTGTAATGTAAAAATAAATGTCACTATATGTGGAGTCTTTCCATGTTAAAAGTAAATATTTTGAAATAATACATAGATTTCTGAACAATGGAGATTTTACCAAAAGTATTTCAAATATTAGTTGGTTTATTAAAATATTAGAAAAAAGTAATTATAGATATGTTGTTTAGCAACATATTACTGAGTAAAGAAAGATATGAAACTTGTCAATCATTTTATTTTTGACTGTTTTAGAAAGAATTGATAATATTTTTTCTTGGGTCCTACAGAGTTAAGTATAATGAATATTATGAGTATTCATAATTTGAAGAAAGGCCCAAAAGTGCCAGAGAATGTTAGGTTCCATAAGGATTTTGTTTCAGAATTATCTCCTTAAATTTGTAGTGAGTGGTATTTATTAGACTTGACAACATAAATGGACAGTTTTCGGTAAATGTCTGCAGTGTCGTAAATTTGATAGACTTTAGGTCAGGAGGAAAATATTCTGGTTAATTCTTCTGCTACTCGTTATTTGTATGACCTCATGTACATGATGATGTTTAAGTTCTCTAAGTTTTAATTTCCTGTTTCAAAATGAAGATAAAATTGCAGATCACAATGTTTGGCAAATTGCAGACATGCGTTTTGGTGGTTGGATGAATGGATGAAGGAATGAGCTGTGTTTGATAGTTATTCAATACCTGTGAGAACAATTAATCATTTCTTATGTATAGAACATTAATGTGGCTGAGAGAAATGGATCTGTCACAGATGATTAAACAGGAATATAAATGGACAAATTCTAATAAGTAATCAAACTAGTACATAAAAGCTTTATAACTGGTGTTGCATGCTGATGAAGGAACTCTCTGATGGAAGAATATGCAGAGAGTTCTTTTTGAGATAAAAATCTAGATTAATTGTATTGGAATCAGTAGCTATGTTTGGACCTAAGGGCAGGAGTATGCTAGTGTAGCCATTTCTATGCTTAAACCAACCCAGCAAACATGTGAGCCTGGAATCCCTAACTAGCCAGTAACTGAAGTAATGATTAGAATACTCTTTTTTAAAAAAATTTATTTTGTTTCAAGTATATATTATATTGGTAGGATGTTTATATAGTTTATGAAATGATCCTCCTGATTGCTCTTTTTCTCCTCTAACTCTAGACCTAGCCATTACATTAATGCTGACTGCATTTGCTATGCTGTGCTCCCCATTCCCATGACTATCTATCAACTACTAATTTGTACTTCTTTAACCCTTCACCTCATTCACCCAGTCCCCCAAACTCCCCTCCCCTCTGTCCATTACCAAAATTGTCCACTATATTTGTGAGTCTGTTTTTGATTAGTTTGTTCTTTTTGTTCCTTAGATTCCACATATAAGTGAAATCATATGGAAATTTATTTTTCTCTGTCTGACTTATTTCACTCAGCATAATAACCTCTAGTCCATCCATGTCATTGCAAATGGTAGAATTTCATATTTTTAATGGCTGAGTAACATTCCATTGTATATATGAACCATAACTTCTTTATCAAATTGTCTGTTGATGGGCATTGAGGTTGCTTCCATATCTTGGCTGTAATAAATAGTGCTGCAATGAACATATGGGTGTGTAGATATTTACTAATTACTGTTTTGGTTTTGTTTGGATAAATACCCAGAAATACAATTGCTGGATCAAAAGGTATATTTATTTTTAATTGTTGAGGAAACTCCAGACTGTTTTCCATGGTGGCCGTACCATTATAGAATATTCTTAAAAAAATTTCAATTCTGTTTGGCAACAATCTCGTTGAATTCATAGATATATTTATTTAGCAGTGTCCTACTGTCCCAAAGAAGAGTATGAGAAAATAATTTTTTTAATATTGCCTACCACAATCTAATTAAAAGTACCATATACAAAGAATGTTTGACCTTAACATTGAAAAACAACACACACACACAAATTGAAAACCCTGTACTTTCAAAGTCAGAAAATAATTCCTCCTGACACCGCATAGCATATTAAATAACAGTAACCTCTAAGGAGCTGAATGTAGGGTTTCAGAATAGAATTTAGAAATCAGAAATTGTAAAATAATTCATCTGAGAATCGTCATTGCATCATGGGACATCCTAAAGCTCAGAGCCCATCACAGAGAAAGAAAAACTGCATTAATAGCAAGAATTATTCAGTTAGAATTGGCATTGCTTCCCTAAGTGAAGCAAAGATCATTATTGTCATCATCATCATTCGTTATTGAGAGCTTACTATGCTCCAGACACTACTGCAAGTGCATCTTATATAATAACCCGTTTAATCCTCATACTGACCTTAGGTCATAGAATTATTTCAACTTTACAGAAAGAAATCTTCATGAAGGTAGACATTTTAGTCTTTTTGTTCAGTGTGTGTCTTCAGACCTTAGAACAGTGCCTGGTACATAGTATGTGCTCATTAAATATTAGTTGAATGCACAGTTGAGGAATCTATGGCAGTAAGAGTTTAAATAACTTGCCTAATGTTATATAGTTAGTGACAGAATTCAGATTCAAAGTGAGGTCCTTAAAATCCACAAAATCCAATCAAGTAAAAACAACATTTTGAGTGAAAAGCGTGCATAATTGTTTTTTTTCTAGCTATTGAGGGTCTATGAAGCCAGTAGTAAGACTCCTTTATTCGTCTCTTAAATTCCTATTCATACAAAAACTAGACATAGAAAACACACATATGAAGTTAAGAATATCAGTTTTATTACTGACACAGCTAAGTTGGGGAATATGGTTTAGATATGTTGTCAGAGTCATGCTCCATAAGTCTTCACCCCAGGCAGTATTTGGGCCTAAAGATAGACACAAACACTCCTGGTTACTCTTTCATATATGTAGAATCTCAAAAGTGTGTCCAGGAAGGGATACTCTCAGATCTGTCTCTAGATACAAGTCTATGCTCCATGTTATATGCTTATCACGGGGATTAGGAATAGAAGACAAGATAGATCTTCTGGGGCAGGTAGACCCTAAATCAAAGAAAGTGGCAAAGCTAAGCATGTTCAGTTCCTTTTCCTTATTTTATTGTCACAAAAGTCCCATTCTCTACCTAATTCAGGGAGGTATAAATAGGTAGAGAATGGGACTGGAAGTGTTATTTCAATATTGTTCCCTCTAGAGAGGGAAAGGTACATGACAATGTGAGGAATGGGGAATAAGGGTTCCCCCTAACACTAGATCAGACCTCCATAGGGTGGCAGTTATGTCTTGTTCCTTTTGTCTCCCTAGACAAATAGAATATGCTAATTCTGAAACCATTAGATTTGTTCCTGATTGTCCTGTGACAATCTATGCAGACTCAGAGTTCATGTGAATCTCAGAAGTGATTTTAATATCTAGGTTCTATATTCTTCAAAGGCATACTTATTCTGATATTGCTGTTACAAATACTGTAATTGCTTGATAAACATCCAGGAGAGGAGCTGTTAGATACTATAAATTTGAGAAGATGAAAAATAGTGTCCACTTTCTGCTCTGTGACTTTGCCATAACTCACACCCCCCAGATAATTGCAAAGAAGATTTCTGCCTGGACATGAGTGTAAAGAGGCTGCGGCAAAATGGGAGATATCAAGAAAGTCAGAAAATCGAAAATAGATTGGCTTTGGCAAATCCGTAAAGAGGGACTGGACAGGAAGATAAAATTAGAAGTTCTGAGTGAGGAGATTACAAGCTGACTTTGATTTTCAGAAAACTCTGGCATTATTAAAGCTTTCCGATGAGCGCAGTAGTGGTTGAAGAAATTCATTTTAGGATTTTTAAGAGTGAATCAGGAAGTAAGTGGTAGTCTTTCATGAAGACAGCTATGGGCAGGGACACTGAGTGCCATGAGCCAAATAACAATTAACAGAAATATGAAGTTTGTACTTTATGAATCAAGAGATACCACATTTCAGCAAGTTCAATGAAGACAGAGATGAGTCCTAATGACTCTTGGAACAGACAGTACATCAGTGCTGTTATAGAAATAATGGATACAAATGTAAACAGAACCGTTAACCACAATTAGTAGTAAGTGGTCTAATAAGCTGATGAAGCATGCATTTGGAGTCTTCAAGAGGTTTACTATTGAACTGTCATTCTAAATGAACTAGTCATATTTTAAAGTAATGCAGAATATTATAAATAAGTGAAAACAAGGCAGAAAACTCATAGTATATCAGACTATAATGTATTTTTTCCAATAGTGCTCTGATAGTGCTGTGCCTAGCATAGTCGTGATTATTTGAGGTTTCTTGTGCCCAGCAGGGATCTTTGGTAAAGGGAAAATCAGGAATCCTACATATTTAAATGAGCTACCCTGCAGGAAGTACTTAAGTAAATGCTTCGTACATGTAGAAATTCTTGTCTTGTTTTCTTTAATAATAATTGTGATTTAAAAAGAAATTTGAGAATCAATTTAAGAAAAGTTATTTGCAGTTAAAAGGTCTACTAGGGAGGAAATTGAGCATAGCCTGACCCCAAAGGATATATTATTTCTTCACCGTGCTTACAAAAGAAGGGACAACTGCTGTTTAAAGCACCATTTAGAAAGACAATCTTTTGGGGTATTTTAAAAGCATGATAGATGATTAATCCTAAAAAATATTGTTTAGTGTACTGAAATATCAAGAAGATATTTCAGCAGTGAACAATTGTAGTTATAAGGACTATTCAGATTAAGACAATACTGGCAAAAATGAAAAGAAATTGGTATTGAAGTATTTAATATAAATTGCCAGTACTAATATGACTCATCAGACAAATGAGAAAGAAAGTAAAGTGTTGGCGTGGGTGGAAGGCACCTTGGAAGGGAGTAGACTAAGATATTTTTATCAGTTAAGAGTTTAGTTAAGAGTTCAGTTCAGAACTCTGAACAATTAAGAGTTCAGAAATGTTGTATTGGTTCCAAATACAAGAGCTACAAGTGAGGAGTATCAGAGCACACATGAAATACCTTGATTTAGCTATAACTATCCCTGTGACGATAAACTGGATGTACTTTTATCACATGAGATGCAATGGTTCATTTATTAGTGATTCTCTGCCCTTACAGGAAAAGGGTGAAAGTCCCACGTTGTGAGCTGAGTGAGGGCAAACATGGGGTGAATCTCTTTGATCTATTAGCTGAGATTGTACCACAGCTGCCTTTTGAAACTGCCTGAAACAGCAGTTTAAAAGACTACCAGAAATGGCAGGAGCAGTATGGGTGGACAAGTGGGAATCATTTTCTGGAAGAACCTCAAATGTATCAACTTACAAGTTTATATAACAAATATTTTTTTGTATAGGAAGCACTGCTGGAAACTGAATTTAGGGCAAGGGAAAAAATCAATTGTTAATAACAGTGTATAAGAATAAAGAAGGAAAAAGGATAAAATATAAATGCAAATCAAAAAGAAAGAAAATTACTTGAATATTTACATTAAAATATTTTCTATAATAGATATGATTAGAGCTGAGAGATTAAAGGTATGCTACAGATTAATAAACGGTAAATCCAATTTTTAAATTTTAAATATGGTCTGCAATCACTATCCTTGAAAGATCTTGTGTAAGTCTTGAATGTTATTACTACGCATACATATGTTTTCAAATATTCTGACTTTAAAAATTTTTATTGTAAAAGAATCTCCTATTTTTACTTTTTCTTTAGCAGAAAATGATTAAAAGAAAATTATTTTATTGTTCTGAAAATATAGAGAGGACATAATTAAGTTTCAGGAACAGATTTAGAACAAAGTAAAATAATTGTAAATTGCAAAGAATGCTGACTTTGAGAATTTGCATTAAATTAAAATGAGAATATCTTGACTAGATCTAAGTGTAGCATCCAAAACAATATTGAAAGACCACCAGAGACTTCTACCTTCACTTTAATTTTACAGTTATCTTTTATTTTTCATTCTTTCATTTCTCTCTGGTGTCCAGTGAATCTTTTCTGCTAAATTTCTTGGACTACCAGTTTCTGCATTCACTTTGATGACTACCCTGATGCTATAATTTACTTTCTTAGAATTGTCTCTCTAATCTAAGTAAAAATCTAGATAGCCAAAATATCTTCAAAGGGACCTATCATAAGTATTAATATTTATTAAAGTTAATAGCTCTCTTTTTTTTAGGTTGCAACTATTAGACCATGGAATAAATTAAATTAAAGCGATAAAAGGTAAAGGTTCTGAGATGAGAGGAAAAAATAAATACAAAGAAGCATGCATTGCAGATAAAAGGATGGCTTGGTAAGCCTTTCTTTGACTCCCCAGTTTTGAGTTCAGTGCTTCCTGTCTCCTTACCATCACCTACCATCTGCACCTCACACCACACCTTAGCCCTTTTTATTATTTTTACCATTTATGTGCACATCATGGACAATAATATATTTGCTTGTTCTCTTTTCTTTGAGACCATGTTAGTTACATATTATGTTCTTTGTTTTTTATCTAAGTGTATTACATAGTACAACAAACATTCAATGTGTTATTTTTTAAGTGTTAAAAATAGGAAGGAAGGAAGGAGGAAAGAAAAAAAGTAAAATTAATGTATCTGTTTCTCAGTGTCATTTTACATGTGGCCCTTTTCAGAAGTTCTAGATTTAACACAGAATATGTCTTTTGATTTAAATATAGGACAGTTCAACACCAAATTTATATATTGATATGTGTATACATACACACAAACATATATACACATATGTGTACATTTATAACATATATAACACATATAACATATACATTTATATATTCTAAAGTACTTAATATGTTGTGTGTATATGTATGTGTATATGTATATCATATACATATAAACTTCTCATACATATACTAAGATGTATATGTAATATATATAAAATAAGGTACAAAGTTTATATGGGTGTTACTTCACATACCCATATAAACTTTTCATCTTAAAGTTTAAATAGCCTTTGTTTGTAAAGCTAGCACTATTTAACTAGACCATATGTTTCTTTAGTATTATTTTCATATCATTATATCTTCCCAAATATATAACGAGGCTGGTACATGACAAATATGTAATAAATATACATGGTTTGATTATACTGGCACTACTCAGGATACCAAATGGTCTTCAACTAAATAAAACATTATTTGCATTTGTTATGTTTTTGAATGACATTTTATTATTAGAATAGTAATGAGCATGGAATTTTAAGTCAGAGAAAAATAGTTCAATGCAACTTTATATTTTATTAGCTATTGAATGTGAATGATAAATAAAAATAAGTGTGATTTTTCACAGCTCATAGAGTGATCATGAAAATAATTTCATATCTTATACATAAAAATTTAACCTATTTGAGTCATAGAGTATATGCTTAATGAGTGGTAAGTTCCTTTTATTATCATGCAATGGGAATTCAACAGATAGGACAAGTACTTAAGGGTTGCTACATAAGTTTCTAAAAGTTCCCAATTACATGTTAGGTATATAGTAATCATAACATTTTCCAATGCACATACTGTCAGGAAACAGCATCTCGTGATGGGTAATAAAGTTAATTACATCAAGAGAGTTCTTTTTTCCTTTTATACTATTTTAAGCTAAATTTATTTTGGGGAAGAAAGTAATACTATCATCAAATTAGAATATCAATAAGCTCCATGTTATAAATACAGAGTTTCTTTTTGAAGCTGATCCAGGATTTATAATACTGCCAATAAGATTCCCCATGCATTTAATTTTGGAATGTTGTAGATAAAAAATGTTGAATTGTTGAATGTGAGAACTAAACTCTTCTTGAAATAAAATCAGATGTTTTTAGCATCGAAATCTAAAATCTTTCTTTTAAAAATTTTACATGTATGATTAAGCTAAAACAATAATTTATCATCATATAGTTTACCCACATGTAATTTAGTCCAGATTATCCATAGGTGTAAAGATATTAATTTGATTTATTTTATATTTAAGTGTGATGGGATTGTTATGGTGTTGATCATAATCTATTATCCATTTAGAGTTGAACAAAAAGATCACAATTAATTCTCTACAGAAAAGCCATATTTCTAAAGAAAATACGAACTATATGATAGACAACAATGAATGATAAAATGATTGCTTTTAGGATGTTGCTTTGTATTATTCTACAATTTTCTGTGATATTCTATGTTACTCATCTAGAACAATGTGCCAGGAGCTGTTGTGTGGTGAATAGAGTAGGGGGAACACAGGACCATCTAATAACTTCTCATGCTTGAAAGTTATAATGTGATTTGATTATTTCATGTGAAGAAGTAAAAATCCCTGGAAGCAACAGAAAGACTAATTAAATACTCCAGAGATGGTAGGGGCAACTTTACAGAGGAAGTGTTATTTGAGATCATTTTTGTTAGAATGAAGATTAAACTAGAAGACATTTTATACAGAGTAAAGGGCAAGCACAAAGAAAGAAAGGATGAAGGAGAATGACATGGAGTGTGGTATGGCTAAGGTATATAACATGGAACAGCATTGCATCAGGATGGAAACACAGATAAAGATGATTGTGAAGGGTCCTATATGCTATACTATGAACTTTGAACATGATCTTTAGGCAAAGGAGCATCTCTGAGAAAAATATTGGTCAGACAAGAGACATCACACAATTTACAATTGAGAGAGAACACTTTAGCAGTATCATGGAGGATAGATAGGAGTTGGCAAGACTAGAGGCAGGAAGACTAAAAGAAGCCAATTCAGAGGTCATTGCCAATGAATATGAAGTAGAAAGGAAAATATAAAAAAATATTTAGATAATACAATCAACAGAATTCAGTGAAAAATTAAAATGTAGAATATGAGTAAGAAGTTCAGGTTAAGTCTAAAAATTTGACAACTGACAAGATGATGGTGCCTTTTACCAAGACTAGAAATAGAGAAAGCAAACCAGAAATTTTGAATGATTGAAGGCCATGGTCTATATGAGTTTTTGAAATTGTTTGGGTTGTATTTGCAATGTTAATGCTTTTATTACATAAAATGCTTTTTTTCTACAAAATAGTACAAAAAACAGGAAAATTATTTGGCAAGGTAAACAGAAATATTGTTGACAGCAGTAGCCTGTGGGATGATGAAAAGGTCATAAAAGAAAAAGTCAGTTATTGTACTTTAATTTGTATACTTCTTTTTAATAAAAAATGAATACAATAGAGTTTTAAAGTACTTTGATATTAGTAATATATGTGAATTATATTTTAGTGCATTAAGAATTCTTAATTTATGTTGATTCGTAAAATAGTTTATTATCTTAAGAAGATAAAAGTTTATTTCTAACACATATTGGATGAGAAAATTCCTTCTTAATATGTATTTCAGGAGCAAAACGTAAATTTATATGAGCATAATTTTTACATTTAAATTATCATAACTTTGTTGTCAAGCTGGTTTTTATCAGTACTTGGAGAACAAAATAGGATTTCAAGTTGGTGACTAGTAAGCTCCAAGTTACTAATTAATTCAGGAGTACTAGATCTATAATAACCTATGCCCAGAACTTTAGACTGTTAGTATTAAAATATATTCCATGTTCTCTGGCTGCCATCTTTAACAACTTGAAATGGGACGGGGTCATTAAAATCTTCTCACAAGAGAATATAACTTGTAATAGTAGAAGTGGTATCTTTGAGAACATGTTTACTTTTTCCCTTGTCAGAGTCCCAAACTGAGCATGTAACAATTGCTTGATAAAACATTACCTTGAGGAAAATACAGCTTCCCTTTGGAAATATTTTCTCCATTGTCTGTCAGGCTGAGAACATCTCTGGACTGTACTTAGTAAGCCCTTAATAGCTATTTGTTAATTGAACCAAATGGTCCTACTAAGTCAATGGGTCTCAGTGTGCATTCAGTCTCCTCTTCCCTTTCCTCATTGATTTCCTTTACTAGTGTTTTGGGGAGTGAGGTTTCTCACCAGGATAAGCTTCCTTACCAGAGTAAGCTGAATCATTAGGTATTGAAGAAAGGCATTTCAAAGAAAGAGAAGGCACTACAAATCTACCTGCTAATGGTTCTAGGGGCTAAAACAGTCCCAAACTTTGTTGGAGATAGATGGACCCTAAAGTGATTTCAAAGTCAGATTCATTTGTAACCCATAATCAGTGACTGTTGTGATGGGGTGTGTTTGGTTTTTCCTTTAAGAACTTTTTGTATCCTGTCCATAAGCATCTTGATTCTTGTTCAAAATTCCTAAACGGGCTATACTTTTTAAATTAATGAATTTTCATTAGTAGGAAAAAAATCAAAGTAAATAAGGAAAACTATAAGAGCAAACAGAATATATAAAGAAGCAAAAATTAGAAAACAACACCGAGAGAAAATTTCACATATTCATTATATGCTATTCCACATTTCCAAATCATCAAAAAGAATTAAAGATCAAAACTTAGAACTAAAATGAAAAATGATTGTATCAAAACATAAAACATAATAGTTTTATTATTGTTCTTAATTCTGCTTTATGGGCAATTTGTTGACCATCCAAATGAGGCACTGTATTGTTCAAGTTATTTCTTTTTATCAAGCGTATATTCAGTGTCTACTGGGAGGAAGATATTGAGTAAGCTACAGCACTTCTTTTGTGGTAGAATGGTGGCAAATATATTATCAAAGTTTTCAGCTTCTAATGGGGAACACTAAGTACAGTATACACAAAAATCACTTAATAAATATTCTTTGATTTTAGTGAAATTGGCTATTGTAGATAGTGAAAATGACTCTGTAGATGTATGGGAATCATCCCAGGAAGCAAAATTTCTTTGTCATTGCTGAGACAGTAAAACAAACCACAATAATGACTAGCTTGTCTTAAAATTTGTATATGACATTGTATTTATGATATATCATGAACAAAATTATTAGTATCTTGAACTTGAAGGAGTGTCATCTAAAGTTTGATTTTACTCTTAGTATTGTAGGTTTACATCCTTATTAATATCATTGTTAATATCTAAATTACAGGAGTGAATACAATATAGATTATTGCTTGGATGGTTAGCACCAGTAAATGCATTTCTTTAACTGTGATAATTTTTCCTTCTTAGAAAAAGTAAATGGTATTTATAGTTGCATTTGACTTCTTTCAGAAGGAGACCCTAAGATATGAATTAATTTCAGAAACGATATTAGAAGGGGTGGTAAAGTGACACAGGGAAGGGAAGGGAGCCAAAGCAAGGGACACTAATGAGCAGGTTACTGCTGAGGATGACAGGTTTAATTCCACTAAGAACCTCTGGGAAATGGTGTGGAACATGCCTCAAGTTGTCTCCACTGAGGGGGAGAGAAACCTGAGTTATATTTCTCTCAGCTTCCATCAGTCATTGGTTGATGGTTTTCTCAACAAGCTTAAACTTCTCTGCTCTTTCAGTCTGTCTTGTGAGCCAGGGAAAACCCTCAGAAAGAGTATCTGTAAGGGATATACTATAAGAAAATCCATTTGTATTGCATTTGTGTGATGACTCATTAAATAACCTAGATGAAATAGAAAAATTCCTAGAAAAAAATGCAAAATACCAAAACTAACTCAAAGAGAGATAGAAAAACCTAAATATACAAGGAAAGAGATTGAGTTAGTAACAGAAAAAATTTCTATCCCAGGTCCATATGGTTTCACTGATGCATTTTTACCTAACATTTAAAGGAGAATTAACACCAATATTCACAAAATCTCCTAAAAAATAGAAGAGATAAGAACACATCTCAGCTCATTATATTACTCCAGTATCACTCTCATACTAAAATGAGATAAAGACATTGTAAGAAAACTGCAGACCAATATCCCTTATGAATATAAACATACAAAGCTTAACACGATACTATCAAATCAAATTCATGTAAAAAACAGCATATAAAAAATTATGTACTAACCAAAACCAAGTGAGGTTTATCCCAGGTATTCAAAGTTTTTTGAACACATCAAAATAAATTGATGTAACACGCCAAATTGATAGCATAAAGGGCAAACACTTTATGATCTGCATAAAAAGTATTTGACAAAATCCAACAACCATTCATGATTGAAAAAAACTCTATAAACTAGACATAGAAGACATTCCATTTATATGAAATATCTAGAATAGGCAAATCCATAAAAACAAAACAAATTAGGAGCTTCGAGAGCCTGGGGGTGGATAAGGAATAGTTGATGATGGGCGCAGGGCTCATTTCTGATTATAAAAATTATTCTAAGGTTAGATAGTAGTGATGTATAACTCTATAATAAAAAACACTGGATTCTACACTTATAAAGGACATATTTTACATTATGTGAATTGTATCTCAAGACAGCTATTATTAAAAAATTAAAGAAGAGACTTTAGGGATGAATGAGTGGAAGTATTTTTCCTATAGAGAGATGAGGGTAGCTTTAGCAGTGGTAGTAACAATTTTAAGAGGAGGTGAGAAGTCATAGGATTATAGATATCTTTGTGACTCAACATGACTTCTGTTTAAAGAGAGATGTTGTGGATAAAACCAAGATTTGTGGCCCAGAGGGTTGAAACAACAGTCAAAATGATAGGGAAGCCTGCAAGTATGGTTTATTTTGGAGAAGAAAATGATTTTTCTTTGGGACATTATGAGTTTGAGAAAACTTTTGCATAATCGAGTTGAGACATCAGCTGGACAATTGGATATAGGAGTCCAGATTTTAGAAGAAAGCTCTGGACTAACAGTAGAAATTTAAAAGTTTTTGACTATGTGAAATAAAAAATTAAGAAGTAAATGTAAATAAAGAGTATAAAAAACTCAATGTTGGGACATTCCAACATTAACAGGGTGTGGCGATAGAAGTGAAGGATTCAGATAAGAGGCAACCAGTGAGATTAGAGTAAAATCAAGAGATTATGGTGTTCCAGAGACCAAGTGAAAAAGTGTTTCCAGGAGAAGTATTTCTTTGTTATATGCTCTCATAGCACATATCATGTCTACAACTGTATGTTTATTTGTGGTTTTTTTTTTTTTTTGGCCTAGTATCTCTCTTCACTAGGCTATGGTAAGCTCCATTATAATAGCAGAGGCTGTATCTATTTTAAGTGATTCTGTGAACAAGAATGAAAATTCATTTATTCAACAAATATTTATTAAGAATATACATGATGTTAGGGGTTGTTCTGTGCTGGGGCTTTACTTTTCTGAACAAATAAAAATCCCTGTCTTCATGGAGCTTAAATTCTAGTGGGAGGTTGTGGACTAGTATCTTAAAGAACTTTCTGTAATAATAGAAATGTTCAGCTGTGCTATCCAATATGGTAGTGAGTCATATGTGGATAAAATGTGGCTGGTGTGACTGAGAAACTCAACTTTTAACTTTATATATTATTATTTTTTTATTTAGATAGAACTTGATGCACTGGCAACTTTTATCAGCATAGCAGCTGCAGGCTGGATTTATCACTTTCTCGTGACCTTGTTTGATACAAAAGAAAGTGCTAGATACTACCATGTGTACATTTTTTTCCTTAATTGTTGATTAGCTCCTCTTTACATGATGTGTGTAGTCTTACTCCAAAACTGAGAAACTAGTTGTATATAGAGGTGGCTTCTTGAGCACCATAATATATTGAATAAGTAGCATCATCTTCTATTTTCCAAAATTATAAGCAGTTATTATAAATCAGCAATGTACTGATCATCTGATATATTACTTTGTGTTTTCCTTTCAGGATATTATATTTCTCAGTACTGTACAAGAAAATGCAGGAGAAAATGGTTTAATATAGTAAGTTATATAATAGTGCAAAGTTAGCATTTGCTATTTATAAACAATCTCATGTCTTTAGCTTTTGTTATATTTTTCAATTTTTACTCAAGAACCTACGAAATATTTTTTAAAATTTTTATTTGTCAATTAAAGCTGACATTCAATATTATTTCATATTAGTATCAAGTGTACAGCATAGTGGATAGATATCTATATAATTGATGAAGTGATCTTGATTAATCTATTATCCACCTGGCACTATTCATAATGATTGCAATATTATTGACTAATATTCCTATGCTATACTTCACATCCTTGTGATTATTTTGTAACTACCAATTTGTACTTTAATCCCTTCACCTTTTTCACCCAAACACCAACCCCCTTTGTCATCTGGTAATCACAAGTTTGTTTTCTGTATCCATGAGTCTGTTTTCATTTTATTTGTTTGTTTATTTTGTACTTTAAATCATACATCTAAGTGAAATCATATGCTATTTTTCTTTCTCTGTCTGACTTATTTCACTTAACCCTCTAGGTCCATCCATTTGTTGCAAATGGTAAGATTGTATTTTTAATAGTTAAGTAATATTCCATTGTATATACATACCAACTCTTCTTGATCCAATTATCTATTGATGGGCATATAGAGTGCTTCCATATCTTAGCTATTGTAAATAGCACTGCAATGAACATAGGGATGCATTTATCTTTTCAAATGAGTGTTTCAGTGTCCTTCAGATAAATACCCAGAATTGTAATTACTGGGTCATAAGATATTTCTATTTTTAATTTTTTGAGGAACTGCCAAACTGTTTTCCATAGTGACTGTATCAATTTGTGATCCCACCAACAGTGCATGAGAGTTCCCTTTTCTCCACATTTTACCAATACTTGTTGGTTGTTGATTTATTGATGATATCCAATGTGACAGATGTGAGGCGATATCTCAGTGTGGTTTTAATTTACATTTATCTGATGATAAGTGATGTTGAACATCTTTTTATATGTGTATTGGCCATCTGATGTCCTCCTTGGAGAAAAGCTTATTTATGTCCTCTGCCCATTTTTTAATTGGATTGTTTGTTAGTTTTCAGTAGTTGTATCAGTTCGTTATAAATTTTTGATGTTAACTCCTTATTAGATGTATCATTGGCAAATAACATCTCCTATTCAGTAAGTTCTCTTTTGGTTTTGTTGATGGTTTCCTTTGCTGTGCAAAAGCTTTTTAGTTTGATATAGTCCCATTTGTTTATTTTTTCTTTTGTTTTCCTTGCCCTAAGAATTATATAAGAAAAAAAATATTACTAAGAACTATCTCAGAGAGTTTGCTGCGTGTTTTCTTCTAGGAGTTTTATGGTTTTGAGTCTTACATTTAAGACTTTAATCCATTTTTAATTTATTCTTATATATGGAGTAAGAAGGTGGTTCAGTTTCTTTTCTTTTCTTTTTTTTTTTTTTTTTTTGCATGTATCTATCCAGTTTTCCCAACACCGTTTATTGAAGGGACTGTCTTACTCCATTATATATTCTTGTCTCCTCTGTCATAGATTAAATGAACACATAGGTGTGGTTTTATTTCTGGACTCTCTATTCTGTTTCATTGGTTTTTATGCCAGTACTGTGCTGTTTTGATTACTATAGCCTTGTAGTATAGTTTGATATCAGGTAGTGTAATATCTCCAACTTTGTTCTTCTTTCTCAAGACTGCTGTGGCTATTTGGGGTCTTTTATGGTTTTATATAAGTTTTATGATAAGTTCTAGTTCTGTGAAAAATACCAATGGTATTTTGAAGAGATTGCATTGCATCTATAGATTGCTTTGGGTAGTATCTATATTTTAACAATATTAATTCTCATGGTATATGTTTCCATCTATTTGTATCTTTTCCAGTTTTTTCTTTAATGATATAATTTTCTGAGTATAGGCCTTTTATCTCCTTGGTTAAATTTATTTCTTGGTATTTTATTGTTTTTAGATGCAATTGTAAATGAGATTTTATTCTTAATATCTCTTTCTGATAGTTTATTATTGGTGTATAGAAATGAAACCAATTTCTAAATATTAATTTTTTATCTTGCTACTTCACTGAATTCATTTTCAGTTCTAGTAGTTTTTTTGTGGAATCTTTAGGGTTCTCTTTATATAGTATCATATCATCTGCAAATAATGACTTTTACTTCTTTTTTTTCAAATTTGAATGTCGTGTATTTCTTTTTCTTGGCTGATTGCTGTTGCTAGGACTTCCAATACTATATTGAATAGAAGTGGTGAAAGTAGTCATTCTTGTCTTGTTCCTGATTTTAAAGAAAAGGTTTTTAGCTTTTCCTCATTGAATATGATATTGGCTGTGGGTTTGTCATATACAGCCTTTATTATTTTGAGATTCCCTCTATTCCCACTTTCTTGAGTTTTTAACATAAATAGACACTGAATTTTGTCAAATGTTTTTTCTGCATCTATTGATATGATCATATAATTTTTATCTTTCAATTTGTTAGTGTGGCGTATCACATTAAGTGATTTGTAGATATTGAACCAAACTTGCATCCCAGTAATAAATCCCGCTTGAACATGGTGTGTGATCTTTAATGTATTACTGAATTTGGTTTACTAATATTTCATTGATGATTTTTGCACTTATGTTTGATCACTGATATCAGTATACAATTTTCTTTTTTTGTAATATCTTCATCTGGTTTTGGAATCAGGGTAATGGGTGCCTCAGAATGAACTGAGGAGTCTTCCATTCTCTTGAATTTTTTTGAATAGTTTGACAAGAAAAGGTATTTTTATTTGAACGTCTGATAAATTTCACTTGCTTTAGTCATCCAGTCCAAGACTTTTGTTTGTTGGAAGTTTTTTGATTGCCCATTTGATTTCATTAGTAATAATTGGTGTGTTCACATTTTGTTTCTTTTCCACTCAGTCTTGGAAAATTGTATGTTTTTAGGAACGTATTCATTTCTTCCAGATTGTCCAATTTGTTGGCATTTAATTGTTTGTAGTATTTTCTTATAATCCTTTGTATTTCTGTGGAGTCAGTTGTTACTTCTTATTTTATTTATTTGGGTCTTCTCTCTTTTTTTCTTGATGAGTCTAGTTAAAGATTTCTCAACTTCGTTTATTTTTTCAAATAACCAGTTCTTGGTTTCATTGATCTTTTGTGCTGTGTTTTTAGACTCTATTTTGTTTATTTTCACTCCGATTTTAATTATTTCCTTCCTTTTACTCACTTTGTTTTCTGTTCTTAATCTAGTTCTTTTAGGTGTAAGATTAGATTGTTTATTTGAGATTTTTTTGTTTGTGTGTTTCATGAGGTAGGCCTGTATTGCTATGAATTTCTCTCTTAGGATTGCTTTTGCTCTGCTCCATAGATTTTGGGTCATTGTGTTTTTATTTTAATATGCCTCAAAGTATCTTTTGATTTTCTTTTTTTGATCTCATTGTTAACTCATGTATTGTTTATTAGCATGCTATTTAGCTTCCACGTGTTTATTTTCAGTTTTTTCTTATAATTGATTTCTGGTTTTATATCATGGTTGGAGAAGATGCTTGATAAAATTTCGATCTTCTTTAATTTATTGAGACATGTTTTGTAGTCTAACATATTTTGAAAAAATGTTCCATGCACACTTGAGAAGAATGACTATTCCACTGCTTTGGAGTGAAATGGTCTATAAATATCAATTAAATTTATGTGGTCCAGGGTGTCATTTAAGGTCTCTGTTTCCTTTATTTATTTATTTTTTCTAGAAGATCTGTCCACTGGTATCAATGGGATGTTGAAGTCCTGTACTATTGATCTCTTCTTTTATTTCAGTCAATATTTGCTTTATATATTTAGATATCCTTTGTTCAGTGCATAAATATTTACTAGGGTTATAACTTCTTGTTGGATTATTCCTTTTGCCTTTATGTAATGTCTTTTTTTATCTCTTATTATAGCCTTTGGTTTGAAATCTATTTTGTTTGCTATAAATATTGCTACTTCAGCTTTTGTCTCATTTTAAATTACATGACATATCTTTTTCCATACCTTTACTTTTGGTCTGTGTTTGTCTTTTTATCTGAAATGGGTCTCCTGTAGACAGCAGATGTATGGCTTCTTGTTTTCTTACCTATTCAGCTACCCTATGTATTTCGATTGGAACATTTAGTCCATTTACAATTAAAATAATTATTGATAGGTACATAGTTATCACGATTTTATTATTCGTATTTATGGGTTTTCCCCCCTTTTTTAACAGAAATTTTCTTAACATTTCTTATAATTCATGCTAAACTTCTTTAGCTTTTTCCTGTCTTGGAAGCTCTTTCTCTCACCTTCAATTTTAAGTGATAGCCCTGCTGAGTAGAGTAGTTTTGATTGTAGGTCTTTGCTATTCATTATTTAGGTCTTTGATGTTCTTCATTTTGAATATTTTGTGCCCACCCCTTCTGGCCTGCAAAGTTTCTGTTGAGAAATCAGCAGACAATCTAATGGGAGCTCCTTGTAAGTAACTAACTGCCTTTTTCTTGTTGCTTTTAAGATTTTTTCTCCATCTTTAATCTTTGGCATTTTAATTATTATGTGTCTTTGTGTGAACCGTTTGGATTCATTTTGTTTGTGACTCTCTGTGCTTCCTGGACTTGTATGTCTATTTCTTTCCCCAGATAAAGAAAGTTTTCGGTCATTATTTCCTCAAATAGGTTCTCAATCCCTTGTTTTTTCTCTTCTCCTTCTGGCACGCCTATATTGATACCAATATTGTTATGCTTTACACTGTCCCAGAGGCCCCTTATTTATTTTTGCAGTTCTAATTGGGCATTTTCTGTTACCTTGTCTTCTAAATTATTGATTTGATTCTCTGCTGTTCATTCCTTTTAGTGTATTCTTCACTTCAGTTATTGTAGTTTTAATTTCTGACTGATTCTTTTTTATGGTTTCTGTGTCTTTGTTTTATGCTTATTATCTCTTTGTTGAAGTTCTCACTTAGCTCGTCTATTTTCTCTAAGTTCCTTGAGAATTCTTATGACTCATTATTTGAACTCTGTATCTGGCAGGTTGCTTGACTCCATTTTATTTAGTTTTGTTTTCTCCTAGAGTTTTTGCCTGTTCTTTCATTTGAGATGTTTCTTTGTTTTCTCATTTTGATTGCCTCTCTGTGTTCATTTATAAGTATTAGGTAGACTTAGCATGTTTCTCAGTCTTAGCCAAGTGGCCTTATACAATAGGTATCCTGTGTGGACCAGTGACACAGTCTTCTTGATCATCTGAGTCAGGTGCTTTAGGAGTAACCCCTATGTGGTTGTGTGTGCCCACCCCCCCCCATTGTTGTAGTTGGAAAATTTAGTTAAATGTTTGTTGTTTGAGTGGTATTGACTCTCAGGTTGACTGGCTCTGAGTATTGGCCATGCTCATAATGCATGATCTGCAGGCTGACCCCATGGAATGGGGTTCACCCCAGAGCGTTTGCTTGGCTTTTGAGACCATTCTTTGGGTGTGCCATTTGTGGGGCTAACAGGTATTGCCCTGTTGAGGTCTAATGCTAGCCTCTGGATGTGTTTGTTCTGAATCTCCTTGGGAGGGTCTCCTGTGTGGGGCAAGATCAGCCCCTGCCTGTGACCTGCCCCGGGTTACCTGGTAGGAACTATAAAACTATCCATGTTTGATCACTGCCTGAGCTGGACTTGGGGCTATTGAGAGAGGCCAGGTGGCAAACTGAGGCCTACTCCCACTAGTACTAGGCCTGGAGCAGCTCAGCAAAAGGCCGGGACACCTCCATGCTCGAGGCTGCCTACCGCCTGCTTATACGACTCAATGGCTGAATAAGTCTTGAAGAATCAGAGTTGGATGAGGCAGGATGTCAGAGAGTTACCAGAGTGGGGCACGTTGTGTTCCCCAGGTTGGTGTAGATTCATATTTTTTGCCAGTGCTTAGCCTGTAGGTACTCACAAAAGTCTCAGCTCACACTGAGGGCAGCTGCTGCCTCTGAGATTTGTTCAAGAAATACTGCACAGTGGCTGGGGCTGGTTACTCACCACTGAAAGTGTCTCCTGAGGTGCTGCAGTGGAGGCCTATTGATTGCATTATAAGGAACCTCCTGCTGAGAGTGTGGGGTGGGACTGGTTGCCAAGTAAATGCTCAAAATTGCCACCGGGCAATTTGCAAGTTGGGTGGGGCAGGATCTCAGGGAGTCTCCCAGGTGGAGCAAGTAGATCTCACCAGTCCAGTGCAGATTCATCAATGACCATGTGCGGGGAGGGTTTAACAAAGGCAAAATGGTGCTTACTTGCTGGCTGCATGGGAGAAGGGCTCAACAAAAGGACAATGGCAGTTGTCCCTCCAATTCTTGCCTTGAAGCCGCTGAACTCAGTCTTTCGCTGCATGTCTCAGGCATTTTCAGAGCTGCTGTCCCTCCACTGGAGCCCAAGGTATATGCATATGAGCAAGGGAGCATATGTGTGGGTCCTTTAAGAGGACGTTTGGATTTTTAGCTGCCTTCCATCTGCCTAGATGGCCAATCTCTACTTATTTTCACTGCCAAATTTTGTAGAGACTCCCTTTCCTGACATGGGAACCCTGAGCTGGGAAGCTTTACTATGGGGCTGTGGCTTGTCACTCCTCTGGCAAGGGGGCCTCCACAGCTGAGATATACATCCTGATGCTCAATCACCAGAGGTGGTAGTGGGACCGGCCCCCTTCATGTCTCTACCCCACCTACCAGTCTCAATGTGGTCTCCTCTTTATATACCCAGTTATAGAAGTTCTGTTCAATTAGTCTTCATATCATTCTCCTGGTTGATCATTTCATAATTCAGTCACAATTTTAATGCAGTCATGGGAAGAGGCATGCACAGTGTTTATCTATCCTGCCGTCTTGACTGGAATCTCTTCCTATTTTAATTTTAATTAATTAATTAAAATAATTAATTAAAATAATTAATTAAATAATTAGTCATGTGTGGCTTGTGTCTACCATAATGATAGATATAGACAGGAAACAGTAAACACAATAAATAAATGAACATATAAAACTAGAGAGAAATATGGAATGGTTGTAACTCAAAATGGGATGAGAAACTGTACCTTACTGAGAAAGTAACAGAAAGCCCACTGCTATATTCAATTATGTTGAAAACCTTTGCCCACTCGTGAAGAACCACTGGAAACAGCAAGCATTATTGCATAATTTCATGTGTCTATCAATCATTAACCACATGTTTTACATAAAGACATGATTTTACTCTTGTCAAATGTTAGAAATTTTTGCTTGAAGGTTTGATGGCTAGTGTATTACATTACCAAGTACATTTCAGCTGTCTATGCTTCATCCAAATATTTTTTGAGAAGCATTTAAAGAAACTACTTTCCACTTCCTCTTTTCATGTATGTGACATCTATTTACTTTCCGGTCCTCTTTTATTTGTTTTCTGCCCTTATAATTCTACAACTGCTCATTTCTAGGCTCTAAAGATTCTCTAAGAGTTAAACAAAGGGACCTATTTTAGCATCTTTTAACAATATCACTTTTTGAAAAGAAAACTCTATTTCCTTAATGTCTACATTTTCCTATTCTCAATGTCTATTTTTCTTTTGGCTTAACTATTTCATTGTCTCAAAATGGATACATTGTCTTCAATATCCTCTGATTCAGTATGCCTACATAACATTTCTACTATAATAGCTTTAGATATACAATCTCTAAATCAAAGTCCTTCAGTGAATGCCCTGCTATGGTATATATAGAGACAGTATTCTCATCATTGTCAGATCTTTTTTTGATACAACTTCTATCTTTCTTTACAACTTAATACTCTACACTTCTGCACATGTTGATCATGTTCATGAGCCAAACTTAACTATTTGCAAAAAAATTTTTATTGTATGCTGCATTGCCCAGTGAAGAACAATTTCCATAAGTTAATTTAAACCTTTTGTGAAATTATTTATATATTTATTTTGGGTGTTGTCAAGTCCATTTATTTATTTTTTCTGTGAAGTATTTCAAACATTCAGAGAAGTGGAGAATAATATGGCTTATTCCATGACCAGCTTCATCACATCTTAAGATTTTCTCAAAATTTATTAAAGTCAATTTTAAAAGAAGGAAAATATTAGAAATGTATTAGAGGCTCCTCGGCACCTGTCAGCAGGTTATTTCCCTTTCTCTCTCCCCAATAATAGCTGCCATCCTGAATTTGATGATTGCTCCTGAGGATCACACATTATTCTATGTTTATCACATGCATTTCTTATTTTTCCTAAAGTACCTGTTATTAACTCAAGGTGTTTTTGCCTTTGGAAAGTCTATAGAGATCCTCTTACTTTTTTGCATATTATGCTTTTGGTATTTCTAAAGCCAAAAATCTAGCTGCTAAGCAATTATTTTGAAGTAAAGCAACTCATGGTGGATGTTTCTGTTAAAAGCCTCCTACTGCTCAGCAGTTAAATTTTGATTTCTACTGAGAATACTTCCTTTAAAACATTCTCCCCTTTTGCTTGACTTTGTTTCTTCACTTGGCGCCTATTCCCTAGGCTTTCAACCACCTTCTATCAATGGACAGTTTGGTCTCTGCCTTCACAAATGACAGTGCCCTTTCTCTATGAGTAGCAACAACTTCACAGCTATTTTTAATGTTGATGAAATATTTTGGGAAAAGTATATGTTCTACATAAACTGTAATTAGAAATGATTTGATTATTCAAATATAAATATAATATGTGGCAGACATTGTGTTAACAATGGTGATATAAAAAAGAACACAAACAATCCCCGTCCTCTAGCAAATTTGAATCCTAGTTGGAGAGAGAGACCAAACAAAACAAAACAAATGAACAAAAAAACAAGTAAAAAAATATTAAGGCATAAAAAAAATAGCAAATTCTAAAACATCTTATGGAAAAACAAAACAAACCAAAACAAAAGTGTCAGAGAGGGAGAGAGGAGGACTTAGATTATATAGTAGAAATAGTGAACCCCTGCTCTGAGAATACTTAAATCAATACTAAAAGACAGAGAAGCAGTTAACCAAGAATGGAGGAGAAGCAAAATCCAATGTGAAAGCCCTGAATCAGAACAGTGCTTGGTATATCCACTAAAAGTGATCAAGATTTGAGAGGGTAACTCACAGTACCTAAAATGCAGAGATGATGATTCCACTAGAATACCAGTTCATTTGTTTACTTGTGACATACATTTGTCACATGGATAAGAATATTGTAAAAAGCATTAATAACACAACTAAACCCTGTCCTACATCCCAATGGGAAAACAAAATAAAACCAGAAGATAGTATGGACTGATTTTGACAAATCAGTGTCACAAAATCCAAAATAACTTACATGTATTTATATAATCTCACTCACCCTCCTGCCTCTCTTTCCTTCCCTTCCCTTCTCTTATAAAAAGCCAGATCATAATGAAAGATCGCACTCTGAATATAGAACCCTGGAAAGTTGTATTAGATGTGTCAAATATTTGTAATCATAACGCTTAAATATTTCATTAATGCATATTTGTTGTTTACAACTCCAGGCATCAATCTATACAGAAATCCTCAGTCTCATTACCAAATATCCCTTTCCCAATCTCAGGTATCTATTGAGTATTTATGGTCTGTTTGTCTTGCTGATTTTCCTTTTTCTGAAATTCAATAGCAGGAGAACATCCCTTCAAATGCATGCATTCTTTAGCTATGTTTATGAAGTCAATAAACCATGAAATCAGTTCTTTAAGGTAACAGCATATCTAGGTTCTGCCTCTTTAAGTGTTTTTCTTACTTCTTAGAGCTTTGAGGGTAATCGTGTTTTTCTCTTTTTGGATTCTTAGCTGGCACTTCCCTGCAGCCATTAGATACTGATTAATACCTTTACCCTTGCCGCTTCGCATGTAGTGGATGTTCTTTATATCTTCAGCATGAATATATTCACGCATTTTCATCATCTCTTTTTAAATTTACTACTGCAAACTAAGAAGGGTAATTTTATTTGCTTCTGTTTGTGAAGACTACCTTAACATTTGAGTTTCTCTTCCCTGGAACATGTTAAATCAACATCAATAATGACTTAAATTTTAAAATTGTTTATTGGATAAATGTAATCGTATGGTTGGTTTAGTATGAATAAGGGGGAAAAAAAGAAACTTGGCTCCCATTTCTTGATTTCTTTCTAATAGCATGTATGATTTAGGTCAAGGATCAGCTACATAATTTGTGAGGCCCAGTCCAAGATGAAAATGCAGGGCTTTTTATTCAAAAATTAATTAAGAATTTAAAGACAGCAAAATAGAACATTAAATCAGTCATGGGGCTCTTCTGAGCACTCTTGTGTGATTGCACAAATTTCACATCCGTAAAGCTGAAACTGTACAGGTCTTTGGGGCAAGTAGCAGCTGAGAATTAACTTTGTAAATATATTTATGTTTCAAATCAGTTTTATCATAAACTTTCATAAATACAATTTTTGTAATAAAATAAAATAGTATATAAATATAATAAAGTTGAATGACTATATTTGGAACATTCTGACCATCTTTTTGGTGCAGATTGTGGTGAATAGAAATATTAGTTAATGAGAAAACAGTTTTAGTTTCAAGTTTATTGTTAATGAGAAAACAGTTTTAGTTTCAAGTTTATTGTTGACTATGGTATAATGCTTTGGTTTACCCTGAGGAGCCAGATTGTTTGGGTTCTAAAACCTGGCTCTAGCTCCTCTACTAAGTATGGGTCATTGGGCATATTTCCTTACTTTTCTGTGCATCAAGGTACATACACACTGGGATGATAACATAAAATTGATCTCAGAGGTTTGTTATACAGATTATTATATTTCAAGTCCTTTGAAGAAATCTATTCTATTATTTCAAACTTAAACTTTTTTCATTTTTATTTTTGGCCTTAGTGGATGCACTATCCCAGCCTTACTCTCTCTTGCATGGTTGTGAATTGATGGCCAGTGTAATATTAAAAATATTTTATGATATTGTTTGTGTAGAATAAAAATTTTGACAGGTATAGATAAGACATTTAGTTCATGATGATGGAAATTAATGATGTTTTCCTATAAGAACATTAAAAGGATTTTTCTTTTGAAATCTCTTTTAAACTTTTGTCTATCACCATTTGCTTTATTTAAAATCAAAGATTTAAATCACCTGGCTAATAGAGCAATCCTGTTAATCATGTTACAGTTAATAAGTTACATAACTTTAGAATTTAATTCTATATAATTAAGATGGATGCTACGTCTTAGCATTTCAGACATTCTTAAATGTATTTAAAGGCATCTTGTTTAGAAGTAATCCATTGTGATTAATGTATGTTATTTGCTTTTATTTTTCTGTCACTGAATGATAAAGCTTTTTATAACAATATGGATTATTTTTATTTGTAATGATTAACAATCTGTATTTGTGGTTTTTAAAGAAAATGTACAAATTTACAATCTATGGGCTAAATATCTACTATTATGAAATATCATCTGAAATATTTAGTTTAAAAATCAAATTCAGACTATATCAAATGGTAACCATATTAATCATACTTTGTTTTCAGTGCTGGTGGAAAATTTGTTGTAAACTAGTTTAGTTAAAATAGATTCTAAGAAACTCTTAATTCTGAGAAATATGCTTTAAAAAGAATACTCGATCAGGTGTAACTTTCAAGTAAGAAGGTCTTAATACTTCTGGACATTTTGCATTTAAGGTCGTAAGAACATATGAAATATTTGATCAATGTAGCTATTTTTGTTGGTTCTGAAAGTTGAAAAGAAAATTAAAAAAATATTTCTAAATATCACACAACTTTCTAACCATGCCAAGAACTTGACCACTTCCCTCTCCTATGGCTCTCATTGTATAATGTCTATATTCAATCTCTTTTTCTCATATCAGACAGTATTACTGAAGTCTTCACTAACATCTATGTGACCAGTTTTGGCCCTGTCTCAGACACAGATATGGTGAGTTTTTCATTAAATAGTATTTTTATTTCATATCATGCATTGGAAGGGATCATTTAGACTAAACAAGTTGTTTTAGTGTTATAGGATTATATAACTGTCTAATGCCTACTTAGTCTATCCAAGTATGTGGAGAGTTAAGAATGTTCATCTGTTTGTATCTGTGGTATACCATTCCAGCTTGGGTGTTCAGATTACCCTTTATATGTTATATTCTTTTCCAAATTTGTGATCAATAAACAATTATTTAAATAAAAATAATGATATTACTGAGAATCATTTTCTAGGATAAATATACCTGCTTGGACTTCCATAAGTAACTTCTCTATAGTTTCATAGATAACTGCTTCTTACAGAAAGTAGTCATGGGTAGTGTTATAAATGGAAACCTCTTTAAGGCACTGAGTAAGTTGGGCACTTTGTATAATATCTACATATTTACAAATTATGTATATAAGGCACATATAAATCAATCTAAAGAAAACTCGAATCTTGACATACTTGCATTCTATGAAATTGGTACTTATTTATTTTTTATTAAAATACAGTGGGTAGGAGAGGAATATAGTTTGGTGGGTTTAGATACTGGTGGGCTAGAAACATCAAAGATAAATTCTTAATTAAGCACAAACATTTGATAATTAATCTTCTATATTTCTACTGCTAACTGTAGTGCTCTATTATAGAAGATTTTGTTGAAGTAATTTTTAATTCACTAATGCCTTGTCAGATCCTGCTGCATCTTCCAGCTGTTGCCAGCTTTACATTGCATTCTCCTGATATGCCTATCTCTTGTCGCACGCTACATCTCTGGCAAATTTGTGGCTCACAATCTCATCCACCCCTCAGGCATCCTCCGCTCCAAGGTCCAATGGCTCTTTAGACATCCACCTTCCTTATGGCCTAGGGAGTTTGAATTAGAGAAGATGCCCTTGTTCCTTCTTTCGTGATCATCTTTCATCATGTCATCTCTTCCCAGTTCCTTCCCTTTCTCTGATAACCCAAGGGGAAAGATGACAAGTTTGGACATTTTTCCACCTGGATAAACAAACAAAAACAAGAGGTCTGCCCTTTTTGCAAGCTCTCGTAAACATTATTGACCAATTTATTGAGACCTCCTTACTTATGTTATCACACACACACAAAAGATAAATATTTGAAGTGATGGATGTGTTAATTAACTAGATGTGGAAAATTCTTTTACAATGTATACCTATATTAAATCACCACAATGCACACTTTAAACCTCTTGCAATTTTGTCAATTATCTCTCAATGAAACTGATATTTAAGAAAAAAAAAGAAAGGAAAAGAAATTGTGAGGATTTAGCTAGTGTTTCTATGTAGGAGTTCCTTTCAAGCCTTTGTTGGAAAATTTATATATTTTTACAAATCCTGAAATCTGAGAAAAATTAAGTAAGAAAAAATGGGAAAAAGTGTTATAATCCTGCAAGAATTAAATTTTAGCAGTCGACATAAAGGATCCACTGATGTCAAGTTGAAGGAGAGCAGTGAATGCTGCTAAGACTTGAAAGTTAAGGTGAACATGTCCCAGAGCTGGGACAGGACCATGTCCAAGTGAAGTAGTCATGATCAGGCAGTCGTTTTTCTAGCTGTTGTGTCTGTGGTCTTATCTGCTGCTTTCAGTCTAAGAAAAATATTAATTTTTATATGCAAATAAATAAATAAAAGCCAGTAGGGCTGATGTTAGATATGCAGTCATTAGCAACAGAACAAATTTAAACCCCATCTCTGAATTGAAGTCAAAACTTTGGTCTCTTCTGCAAATTTCACCCAAGGACTTTAACAAATTTTAACAAGCTCAACATATGCTTTCTTATTTTGAGGACCCTACTACACATTTTATTAAACATTAAAATTTACTTACATTCCAAACTATATGTATGTGGAATTGATTTCAGTCAAATTATAATTGGCAACATTTAAATTAAAAGGTCACTTTGATTTTTAATTTTTTTTTCCATTTTGGAGTGTATGTGTATGTGAATATGTGTGTTTTTGGTCACATGCATCTATATATGGAGATATCTCTCCAAATGAAATACATATTTAAGATCTCAGTAGGCTCTTGAAAGGCTTGAAGGCCCTTGACATTTTTCTAATGATACATTTCCCTGCATCACCTACCTAACAGAGTTCTGTAGAATTCTTTTTGTCATGTCAGATTTTCTACTTTATTTCAATCTTTATTCATCTTGTTTACTAAGCCATACCAGTCACTAGAAGTCAGAATCATTGCAAAACCACCAAGTGAGCACCTATTTACTCAGAATCTAGTCAGAGGAAAGGATCCATAACAGTAATTTGAACACAGAAAATCTAATATAATAAATTAGTAACTAGAAAAAGGTGGTTGAATAATAAAATAGCATAAAAGAAGACTCAAAGCAACTCAGAATTAGCAAATACAGAAGGCAGTATCTACTTCCAGAGGTGAAGCGTCATGAACTGAAGACTTGGGATAGTACCCTTCCCCGCAAGGCTGAGTGAGATTCAGACCTCAGTGGAGAGGATATTGCTGCTACAGGAGTATACAGCTATTGCTCATGAAGAAACATGTACATGCTAAATCTGGCCAGTAGGAATATCCTACCTGGTGGCTGAAAACTCAGTGCATGTCAGTTTTTTGAAGCTGTGCCAAAGCATGACAATGCACCTAAACCAGGAAGAGAAGCAGAAAGAAAAGTCTCCTTCTCTTGCAATGACATTGGGATATCCCTCCAGCACTCTCTATTGACAAAGCCTAACATTGTGTGAGCTGGCAAAAGAACAATGTTTACAGAGTCCTCCTCTTATATCACAAAGAAGGGGAAAGGAGGGTGGATTTGGAGCTGAGAGGAAATAGGTTGGTAATTGGTATACGTAATGTGTGAAAGGAGGAGAATTCTGAGTAGGAACTGAGAGAGTTTGCTCACTTAACAGGTACTGTTTATTATTTGTTCAAATCTATAGAAGCAAGATGAAGCTAAGGAAAATGAAAGCTGAAAAATCTATATACAAATGTAACACAGACACACACAAACATACACACTTGCTCATATTGTATATCTTTTAGTGAAGATAGAGCTCAATTTAAAAACATGTATACATTTTGTGAAGAGAAATGATTTTGACTTCTTGTTGAATAAATGAAGAGATTCTCAATCTTGATATTAGTTTTGCTGGAATGAAAGATTAATAATTAAGGAAAGTTTGAATTTATGTTAGTGTAGATGGTCAAGTCAAAAAATGAAACTTGACTGTGACATTTTAAATAGAAAGATATTTATTAAGATGGTGAGGGAAAATACATATATTATCATCACCTACATATAAAAGTAGACACGATTATTTCTAATTTATGGCTTACAGAAGCAATTAATGGGAAAAATGTAAAGAATAAATTTAACTTCACTGTTAGTAGCTTAGCAGATACACTCATTTCTATGCAGTGTGCATACTGCATAGAAAGACCTAAACTCCTAAGTCTTCTGGTTCAGGTCAATGATGTAGATTTGTTGTGACATTAGCCTGAGAGGAAAAAGCAGCATAGCAAAAAGAATTAAGAACCAAAAGAACACACACACACACACACACACACACACACACACACAAACTGTATCTCAGAATCATTAACCAGTGTAATTGTCTAAGGAAATTTGCAGGTCTAAATTATAATTAAAGATTCTAATTACAGTGTCTGCAATTTAGTTTAAAATATTTTATTTCAACATTAAAAAAAATGAGTAAGAATATAATTAAACTTTGGAATGTACTAGTAGCTGACAATTGACAAAGTTTGTAGCGTGTGCATTTTAGCAACTTATAACTCACTCCTCTTTTTATTCTTTTCTCTTTGGTGTCCATATAGGCTGTCTTTTCTCATGTTTTTCTTTCCTCTTTGGTGTCTATATAGGATGTCTTTTCTCATGTTAATAAACATTTTTACTCTGTGTGCATATTCTTCAGGTATAAATGATATAGTCACCAATTACTGCACCTAAAGCTAAGCCACCTCAGCCCAAATGGTTATTTATTACAGTGCTAAGTGCTAGAGTCAGAACTTGAACAATGTAAGCTTTGAAGTCATTTCAAGATTTCTGATACAGAGTTTACCTTTAGGCTTTTAAGAAGCAGGAATTCAGGTAAGTAATGACATTGGTTTATTGATCATATCAATCCCCTTGGTTAATACTTTTTTATCTTATGAATACAAGTGTGCATTATCTCTTAGATTTCCCAGAAGCTATAAAGATATTATGTCATTAAATAGTTACATTATAGGGAGGTTTAGAGAGTTATTATATCTCAATATTTGATTGAAAATTGATAAAAACTTAGAAATTAATCCTTAGCAGCAGTTGTCATTTGTAAATGTAGCTAGATAAGGAAAGCCACTACACATATTGCAAATGCTGTATATCAAAAGTAAAGAAATAATGTTTACTCACTTTAAAGCTGGCATGTAGAAGTGACTGCTGAAAGGTTATTGATTTTTTTAATAATTTTTAAAATTTTACAATTGACATACAATATTAAATTAGTTTCAGGTATATAACACAGTGATTAGACATTTATGTAACTTATGAAATGATCACCCTGATAAGTCTAGTACCCATCTGACACAATACATAGTTATTAGAATATTATTGACTATATTTCTTACACTGTACTTTACATCCCCATGACTATTTTGTAACTACCAATTTGTACTTCTTAATCTCTTCCCCATTTTTACCTGCACCTCCTTCCCCAATCACCCTCCCATCTGGCAACCATCAAAATGATCTCTATATCTATTAGTTTCTATTTTGTTTGTTTATTTTTTCTTTAGATTCTACACGTAAGTAAAATTATATGACATTTATTTTCTCTCTGACTTATTTCACTCAGCACAATATCCTCTAGATCCATCCATGTTGTTGCAGATGGAAAGAGTTCATTCTTTTTTATAACTGAGTAATATTCCATTGTATATATGTACCACCTTTTCTTTATTCATTCATCCATTGATGGACACCCAGGTTGCCTCAATATCATGGTTATTATAAATAATGCTGCAAGGAACATATGGATGTACATGTCCCTTCAAAGTAGCGTTTGGGGTTTCTTTGGATAAATACACAGGAGTGGGATTATTGAGACCTTCTTTGTCTTTTGTTATAGCCTTTATTTTAAAGTCTGTTTTATATAGTATAAGTATTACTATCCCAACTTTTTGTTTCTTTTTTCTATTTTCATGAAATATCTTTTTCCACCCCTTTCAGTCTGTGTGTGTCTTTCTATCTGAAGTGAGTCTCTTGTAGGGAGCATATGTAAAGCTCTTGTTTTCTTATTCATTCCGCCATCCTATTTTTTTATTGAATAATTTAATCCATTTACGTTTAAAGGTATGTAGTTATTGCCATTTTATTATTCATATTTTTTTTCTTCTTCTTCTTCTTGAAGGAGTGTCTTTAATATTTCTTGTAATACTGGTTTGATGGTGATGAACTTCTTTAGATTGTTCTTGTTTGGGAAGCTCTTTATCTGTCCTTCAGTCCTAAATGATAGCTTTGATAGGTAGAGTAATTTTGGTTGTAGGTCCTTGCTGTTCATTACTTTGAATATTTTGTGCCAATCTCTTCTGGCTTGCAAAGTTTCTGTCGAGAAATCAGATGATAGTCTTATGGGATCACCCTTGTAGGTAACTAATTGCTTTTCTCTTACTGCTTTTAAAATTCTCTTTGTCTTTAACCTGTGGCATTTTGGTTATGATGTGTTTGGTGTGGGCCTCTTTGGGTTCAGCTTGCTTGGAACTCTCTGCACTTCTGAGCTTGTATGTCTATTTCCTTTGCCAAGAAAAAGAAGAATTCTGTTATTGTTTTTTTCAAACAGGTTTCCATTCCTTGTTCTCTCTCTTCTTATGGTTCCACTATAATGCAAACATTGGCAAAATTGATGTTTTCCCAAAGGCCCCTTAAAGACCCTCATTTCTTTTTGGATTTTTTCTTGTTGCTATTCTGATTGGGTGTTTTCTGCTACCTTATCTTCTAAATCTCTGATTCAATCCTCTGCTTCATCTAATCTACTGTTGATTCCCTCTACTGTATGCTTCATTTCAGTTATTGTATTTTTATTTCTGACTGGTTATTTTTTATGTTTATTATATTTTTGTTGAAGTTCTCACTGAGTTCATCTATTTTTCCCCTAAGTTTATGGAGCATCCTTATAACCAGTGTTTTGAACTCTGTAACTGGTAGATTGCTTGTTTGTATTTTGTTTAGTTCTTTTCTGGAGTTTTCTTCTCTTTCATTTAGGACATGCTTCTTGATCTCCCCCATTTTGTCTGAATCCTTGTGTTTGTGTCTATGTATTAGGTAGGGCTGCTATGTCTCCTGGTCTTAGTGGAGTGGCCTCATGTAATAGGTGTAGTGTCGGGCCCTGTGGCATAGTCTCTTTGGTCACCTGAACCGAGTGCTTGAGGTATGTCCTTTATATGAGTTGTAAGTGTCCTTCTATTGTAGTTGAGCCTTGGTTCCTGTTTGCACATCAATGGGAGGGATTGATTCTGAGGCTGGTTGTGAGAACTGGCCAATGACTATACTGAAGGATCTGTTGTACAGGAGCTGACCCTATGGGGCAGGATTCACTTTAGCAGGGCTCTGGCACCTGCCCAGACTACTATTTGGGTGTATTATCTGTAGAAGTGACCAGGTGGTGCTCTGGCTTGGTCTGAAGCTGGTCACAGGATGTGCTGCCCCTGGAGCCTCTTGGCAGGGGCCCTGACACAGGCCAAGTACAGCTGCAGCCTATGCTCTGCTCAGGACCACCTGGCTTGAGCCACTAAGCAACCCACAGATGACTGCGACCCACACTGGGCTTGAAGGTGCTTTGAGAGGCCAAGCCACAAACAGAGGCTGACTGCCACTAGTCCAGGCTTGGGGCTGTTCTGTTAGAGGTATGGGGTATGGTTTTTTGAAACTTCGAGAGATTTTACAAAAGTCTAAAGCATGAGACAAGACAGGCTGTTGTATAGAAAAACCCCTGGAAACTGTTGGGTGGGCCCACAAGTTGGGTGGGGCAAGGTCTCGGAGAATCATGAGGGTAGAGAGAACAATGCTAGCCAGGTCGATGGAAACTCAAATATGGCGGCTGCCTGGGTCAGTAAGCCTTGAATACGCAAGTCTCAACAGAGAAACAATGGATTCTGTCAGTACTTCTGTCTGGAAGAAAGCCACCCTTAGACCTCACCTTGGAGCCAGATAATTCAATTCTTCCCCATATGTCCTTGGCACCTTTCAAGCTGATGCCTCAGCACTGAGGCTCATAGTGAGTGAGTCTATCACTGAGTAAGTTCCTGAGCAAGCTCTCTAAGAGAAATGTCTGGGGCTCTAGCAGCCCTCCATCTCACTCAGCCACATTCATTACTGGTTTTCATAGCCAGAAGCTGTAGGGACTTCTCTTCCCAGCACTGAACCCTGTGCTGGGAGCCTTGTCTGGGATTGAAATCACTTGCTCCTCCTGGGGAACCTCCACAACCAAAATATTCCTCTTGATTCTCAATTGCTACATATGGTGGAACCAGTCCCTTCCATGTGTCCACCCCTCCTCCCAGTCTTGAGGTGGCTTCTTCTGTATGTCCTTAGTTGCAGGACTTGTGTTCAGCTATACTTCAGGCAATTCTCGATGATTTATCTGTAGTTTAGTTGTAGTTTTGATATGATCATGAGAGGAGGCCAGCACAGCATTTACCTACTCTGCCATCTTGACTGGAAGTCAAGGTTATCGATATTTTGAAAGAATAGGAATTAGATTTGGAGAACATTAATTTATTCAGCTGATATTTTTCAGCAGCCTCCTAGAGTTTTTTAAAACATTTCTCAAAATGCGATTCATAGACACTTACATTGGAATCACAGGGAGTTATTTATTAAAATGGCAATTTCCTGGGCTCCTTCTAAGATCTGTAGAATAATAATTGCTAGTTGTGGGCATGACAGTCTGTATTGTAACAGAATAAGGCATTTGCACAGAATGAAAGCTTAGGATATTGGGTAGATGGTGGCACTATTCACTAAGGTATGGTACACAGAAGTTTTATTTGCTTTTGTTTTGGTGTTTAGGAGACAAGTATTTATGTTTTGGATTTAGTGAGCAGGTGTCTGTGAGAATTTTAATTGGAGATGTCTAGGCAGCAGATATAGATCTGCAGCTTAGGAGAAGGGCTTAGAGTGCAGATGGTTTGGGAAGCCATCTGATGGTAGTTGAAAAACGGGCATGCATAAACTTGAGTGAGGAAAGAGATTAGCATGAAATAGTCATCATACTTTCGAAGAAACTTTAGAACACAAGAGGTTAACAAAGACTGCATAGGAGACCTAGAAGGAAAAGATAAAGGTGGATTTCTTTCTCTGAGCTAGAGTGTGCTTTGACTCTTAACAACAAAAGTCAGAGACCACTGCCTTTTATCAGATTCCTTATCAGATGCAATGATGTGCAATAGTCAGATATCTGTATTACTTACAGGTGTTAGTTAAGGTAGGATTCTGTATACTAAAAGGGGTATGGTTCATTTGGTAATGGGAAGAACCCATATGTTTTGCCCACAATAAAACCTCACTTAGGGATTGAGATAACAATCCCAGGGAAGAGGTCAGATAAAAGTAATTAACTAGTTTGACTCCATCCTTTACCATCTTACAGGAGGGAGAGTTGGGAGGACTAAGTATATCCAGTCATAGTTCTCTTGGCTTCCTCAGAAAAGGGGCATTCCATATTACTCTCACATCCTTTTATATAAATTAAATAGCAAACAGCTATAATTTGACATGAAGTGATTTTTAAATAAAAATTGCAGAGGTTGCATGTTCTTTCCCCAGGTTTCAAAGGTGGAATTCACCTTTTTGGAAGAGCCACACAGAACTTGTATGCCTTGATTATCCATTGGTGTTAGTCCCGTTTTCCTGGAGATATTATTACATGTTGATTGGCAGACAGAGAAGTTCTCAGATTCTATGATGAGGATTTTTTTCAAAGGTTTCCCACAACATCAGGATAATGGGGTTCTAATGCCAATGCAGGAGAGTATTACACAATTAGGGAGAGAACAAGTTTCATACGATATGTTAAAGCCAAGAAAAGTATTCGAACATGTCATTAGATTAAGAACAAGGATATATTTGCTGATCATGGTAAAAGCAACCAGATTGCAGTGGGTGGTAAGGAAGTGGAGAAAGAGTGGAGGCAACATTTTTAAGCAGCGTGGTTGAGGAGAGGAGGTGAGACAGAGGGCAGTAGCTGTAAGGCATTATAACTATTTGTGAAGCTATTAAAAAAAAACTGCATTGAACTTTTCACTGTTCTCTGAGCATACCATTATACTTAACAACTCTCTGGCCTTGATGTATTTCCCTGTTCCTGTTATGCTTTTCTCCTTTACTAACTAGAAATCTTTTATTTATTCAAGGCCAATCTCAAATTTCATCTTCTCTGATGTTTTTCTAGGCTATTCCAAGTAGAATCAGTCCTTCTTGTCCTTGTGCTCTACCACATGGTGTTCACACATTTTTTATGACTTTACACACTGGATTATAAAAAATTTATGTGTCTTTCTTTTTACTGCAGTCTAAGCTACTAGAAGGCATGAGTTGTGTTTGTTCATTTCAACAGGATTTACTAAGTACATGCTCAGTGTCTGTCACAATGTCAGGAGCTGAAATATTTAAGTATTTAACTAATGCTGCCCTCAAATTGTTCCTGGTACAGTGGCAGGGAAGGGTGAGCTGAGGGAAAAAAAAATCATCACATTTAAAACAGTGTGATTATGTTTTTATTGAAGTATTTATGGATTAATATGATAATACAAGGGATGGGAGTAGAGCAACAGTCCCCAACTTTTTGGCACCAGGGATTGGTGTCCCTATGAGAATCTAATGCCTGATGATCTGAGGTGGAGCTGAGGTGGTGATGCTAGTGCTGGGGAGAGGCTACAAATACAAATGAAGCTTTGCTCGAATGCCTGCCTCTCACTTCCTGCTGTGAGTCCCAGTTCCTAACAGGCAACGGTCCAGTAACTGGTCCACTACCCAGGAGTTGGGGATCCGTGGGGTAGAGGATATGTATATCTGAGAAAGTTTCTAGAAAAGAAAATAGCTAATGAGAACAAATAGGGATTGCCAAGCTCCATAAGGGGAAAAGTGTTTTAGCATAAATTATAAGAGTGTGTTGAATTTAGTAAAATGTAAAAGTTCATTGTGACTGTAGTTTAGAAGGCTTTTAGGGATTTGGGGGAAGATGAGGCTAGAAAATAACTCAGAGCCAGTTCACGAAAAGACTTATAGCCAATTTCACCACTCCAAAGACCATAAAAGCATCCCCAAATAAAACTAAAATATAGTATATCTTTGCTACTAGAAAACTTATGATGTCATGGCTTTTTTGGATATGTGTTGACAGTTTTTAAAATATAACTATTATACAGAATAAAAACCTACTGTGATTAGTTTAATATAGTTACATAGACACACACATAAAAACATATACACTTCACACATATGAATTTAAGGATTAAGGTATTGCATGCAGGTGTAATCGCTGTAAAATAATCTGAGAGTTTTTCTACCATCTGCCTCTGTTGATGCCTTTCTTCTTATGTACCATTCGAGTTGTTGCCCAGAATCCTTGTTACAATATTTAACTTCAAATGAATCCTTTTATTCATTCACTCATGGACTAATTATTGTTTATATCCTATGTTCCAGGCAGTTTATTCAATGTTTGTAACACAGCAATGAAGAAGGTGGTTATGGTCCTTGTTTTTAGTGTGGAGTAAATGTTGGCCAAATGTGGGGATTGGTAGAGAAGAGAAAGTACAGCAGAGATCAATGAGTAACATGAAACATGATACATCAGAGGCCCTGAAATATCAGTATTGCTGCAGGAGAAAGTGTATGGGGTAGGGGAATGACTGCTGAACATGAGGCTAGAGAGGTATAAGGAGGGAAAGATTATGCTGGGCCTTGGAGGCTATGAGAAAGGATTTGGACCTCATCCCAAGGGCTTTAGAAATTCTACTGACAAACAGCAACACTTCATTCTTTGGATCTCCATTTCCGACACCATGGCAGCATCTCAAGTGCATCCTGTAGCTTTCTGTTCACTTTCAAATATCAAAGAGTCCAGGCCAGTCCAATTTAAACATCAATCTCTTACACCATTTAGACCTTTTATTTTCTCAGCTGTGTTCACAGCTAAGGAATGAATAGTGGGCATTAGATAATGTTGTACTTTTCCTCTCTTCTTTCTGGGTCTTCCAGAGTTGAGGCAAGAAGAAGGTAGATAATAAATAGGAGGAAAATACCTTTTTACTTAACTTGTTCTATTGATGATTCTCTCTTGGCAGTCAATGCCATTTGTATGGCTGGTAGATAAATGCAGGCTCTTTTATGGGCCACACCCATGATTTCTTCTCGGTGACATCTTTACTAACCCAAACACCAAAAAATGTAGATGGCTTATTCTTTAATGGATTTCTTGTGGCATCCTAATCAGCCCCTGCCCTGGCACTTTGCTTTATGACCTGTTGCTGCTGGGTGTCCCTCCCTTGTTAGAACACCTGTTTGTTGAGTATGGAGAATGGGGGAGAAAGATATTTTGAAGGTGATTTAAGCTTCAAATCAATAATTGCACCTGCATGCAATACCTTAATCCTTAAATTCATATGTGTGAAGTGTATATGTTTTTATGTGTGTGTCTATCATCCTTGATGTCTAGTTTCTAAGAACTTTACACATAGTATCTTACTTCATTCTTAAAAGAGTTCTAAGGCGTAGATTATATTATTCTCACCATTTTACAGAGAAGTCAATTGAAATAAAGAGACTAAACTTGCTCAAGATCAGGTATCTGACTTAAGAGCCCATGCTTTTAACATCTATTTCATATCACACAATTTATTATTTTTGTTATTCTTCAGTCTTGTGTTTGAGTCAGTTTAAAATGTAGGAAGATTCTAAAATCAGCCCTACAACTAATTTCTCCTTGTCACTGTTCATAATCCATTACTGGCTCCATTTATTGGTCTGTAAAATAAAGAAATTTTGTTATGATGTTTGCCTTCAAGTATTGTTTTTATGTTTGATATAACAAAAAGAGCATGGTGTTGGGAAGCATAAAGTTCGAGTTCAAATTTTCGCTTTCCCTCTCTTTTATTTTTCAAATGAATGTGGCTTCAGAAGTATTCCTTATCTGTGAAATAGCTGTACTTGTCCTATTTAATAAAATTATGAATTTTAATAACATTATGTCAAAATTAATTGCAATTAATATATACTTGTTATTAATTTTTGAATGCCTTGATTCGATATATTTTGATAATCTATAATTAGAATCTGAATCTTTAGTATTAATTTCTAATTTGTTCATGAAACTTGCTTGTCTACTAGTTCCAAAAGGAAAGCCTAGACATTTTACCTGCACAGTGATTGGAACATGAGGTTGTATGTTATTCTACAATCTCTGTTTGTACCAGCTTTTTTGCATAAAAGAGTTTTATGATCTTGTACTAATTGGGTTTATTTACACTCTGTTGATCTGTTCTTAAGCTTCTCGCTTCTTGCAATTTTTGCAGTGCTAATATTAGATTAAATTTGTTTTTTAGCCCCTTTGAGTACCGACTGAAAGTGTTTGAGTTTAACCATTCTTATATATTCCAAGGTTGTTTCTTTAATTGTTATTTATATGCTTTATAAACCACATTTTTCTTTGTTGTAGAAGAAACACATTGATTGGAATTTACTCAGAGGAAAACAGCCTTTATTAGCATAAATATAATAAAACAAATTTGGTACTTTAAGATATACTCAGTAAATCAAAGTAAGTGGGAAATCACTGAGAGCAGCAGTCCTGCCATTTGGTTGTTTTAGTGAGTAGATATAATTTATCAGAAATAGGTGAGAAGGATTGACTTACAATTAGTATGGCCAGGCATTAAAAATATGCTGTCTTCACTAAGTTAAAGTGTCCTTGAATCACGTTTATACAATGAACTGGGCAATAGAGAACGATTTCCTTGTTTACAATACAAATTATGGAATTAACACTTAATGGTAGTAAAAATATTGGGTTGAGAACTGTATCCTTGTCTTAGTTCTGCCCCTGACAAGTTTGGGAAGAGAAAATTCACTGTATAAAAAGGAGAATTTGGATTACATTTCTGGTAAAGAATTTTTCAAATCTGGAAGTATACGGATTCTTCAACCCTTTAGTTTTCCCCATCAATAAATAGTCCTATGTCTCCTGTGCATGGGCTGTAGGATAGCTGCATGCCGATATGTCCTGATGAATTTTTTTTCCCTAAATTTTCTCATTAGTTGTTTGTGTAGTCCCTAAGAGATATTATATTTGCTCTTGTTATTATTTATTTCTTTTATTATCTTGGTTCATGGATCTAAGTCTTAAGTTTCTATGAACAACTTGCATTTGTACTTCTCTGGCAATTTTCTTATAACACAAATCAAATAATTTCTATATCAGTACATACTCCTGGCAAATTTGAAGTTTATTTTAAGGAATTTTTAATAATATTATTTTTAAATACTGAAAATGCACATTTTATATGCATTTAAGACAACCACATGCAAATAAATTGTTTGTAAATCCTGTTCTTATTAGTGGATATCCAATAAATATTATTTGGTTGAAATATCTCTTTATCTTTCCTTTTTAATCTAGAAAGCAAAACCACAAAAACTAGTGGATCAACTAATTTATTTATGTGTTTATATATCTATATACTTTTTTACTAATATATTAAAATATATGATTAGCACTAAAGCAAAAATTAGAATAAGAGAAAATTAAATTACTTATTTCAGAAATAATTATTTTATTTATTAATGAAATAGATTTATTTTCTTCTACTTAATATTGCTATTTATGATTATATTTTAGATGTTAATATGCTTAAATGTACTTTATTATTTCTAAATATCTTTCTTAAATACTTTATCATACAACAATCAAAGGTATGATTCTAATTCATATTGTTTTAATACTTGTTTTGATTTATGTTATAGAAAGAAAAGACCTATAAATTCAAATTTAGAAAATGCATCATTGGGTATTGATTATTGAAACATCACGCTAATTTTTAAAAACCCATCCAATAATTTTATATATTTGTCTTCATGTTCTAGATGCTTAGTTTAAAAAAAAAAAAAGAAAAAAAATTATTAGCAATGGCCTTATGCTATCATTAACCAGTATTCCAAGGTACAACATTTGCTTAAGATAAAGCTCCTTATTAAAAACAATGAGTGTAAGCCCATATTTTAAACAGCCTCATTGATAATTATAAATTTTCTTTTGCAGATCTTGTTTTAGAGTTGATTAGTTCATCATTCTTTATGTGGCTACTGAAGAGCACATATTAGGCTCATAGAAGAGATATCTCTTTTCCTTGTTGTCCACTTGTGCTTGTGTGGTTATCAGGGTTTTCCCCAATTCATAGTGTCATTTAGCAATGATTTTTTGAAGCAATTTGTCTATTTTCATAAGTGTGTTTAATCAAAACTGGATATTATAATTTACAAATTTGCCTAAGTACAAATCACAGTACACCGAAAATGAATGAGTGAGGCATCATTTGACCATTTCCTGTTGAGGCTCCTTTCCCAATAGAATGCCTTATATACACGATCATCATCTACTTATGGACATGGTGAGAATATCAATATCATTTCACATATTATCTATTAGCAAAGCTTCACCTACTTCTTATGTTTAGATAATAATTCCATATAAAAATAAAGATTCTATATTCTCTTCTTACATGCAAATGGATGTGTACACCCCACTTTTTAAACTATTGCTCTAAGCTGATTATCTTGCTTCTGCTCACAGGCTTTCTCTTCAGTTAATTTCTCTTACAGTTATTTTTCCTAAGTTATAACCAATCAGCCTCCCTGGTATTAGACCCATGAGACTTTCACTGGACTCATGTGATAAAGTGAAGTTTTAGATGCTCTCAAACTCTATTCATTCACAACAGTCTTTTATATTTCCAATATATTAGTAATCACATTAAATATAAACAAACTGAATTATCATTAAAAGATGGAGATGGTTAGATTCCACAAAAAAATAACTCAAGATATTTTCAATAAATTGGAAATGATTGGTATCTTCAGAATATATTCACTTATTATAAATGCAGTAAAATTAAACATCATTGACAAAAATATAAATACAAAAACCTGATACATTTGAAAACATAAAAGCACACTTCGCAATATCTCCTACATAAAGAATAAGAAACCTAATACTGGAAATTATAAAATGTCTTTGACTGAAGAATGATGAAAATACTATTAATTATAATTATCATATAGCTATTGTAATCATAATTTTGGAACTGGTGCAGGGATAGACAGATAATAGAAATGAAGAGAAATCTTAGAAATAGATTTATACCTATATTGACACTAGATACATAACAGAAATGCCATTGCAGATCTGTGGGGAAAGATGAACCAGTCAATAAATGATACTATAAAGTTGTTTTCTCCTTTAGAAAAAAAAGATGGATCTTTATCTCATATGATACAAAATAATTACAGGACCTAAATGTTTAATTTATATTTTAGATGAAACATACAGGGATATATTTATGATATATTGTGTCTTTATGATCTTTATTAGAATAATTACTGAGTATATATTTGAAAAATATTCACATATAGAAATATAAAGAATTTCTATAACTCAATAAGACAAAGTTAACCTAAAGGAAACTGAATAAATGAAAACACAGGTAATCCATAAGAGAAAACTAGACTGTTTAATAAACATGAAAATGTGTTAAATTTCACTATTTAACAAAAATTCAGATAGTAATACTATGAAACATTGCATAGCAATCATAATGTTAAGATGATATACCCTATCTGTACCAACTTGTAGAGAAACAAGAAAATTTATACACTGCTAGAGGGGATGTAAATATACATACCTCCTAGGATTTCAATTTGACAATATCTTGTTATTTTAAAAATGCACATACAATACATCCAAGTAATTCCATTTTACCAACTTACTCTCAAGCAGTGGACCAAATTCTGTCAGCTGCCTATTCTTGTGAAAAGATTTGGAACATACCACTCTCACTCATTTATGTATTGCCTGTGGGATCTTTCTCACAATAGCAGAGTTGAATAGTTGGGATACTTACCATATGGTCTGCAAAGCCTAAATTGTTTACTAAGTGGCTCTTTATGGAAAAGTTTGCTGACCTCTGGTCTAGACTAACTCTTACATCTTTGTATTAAAAGCATTGTATAAGAATTTTTATAGTAGTACTGCTTACAATAGTGACAAATTGAAAATAGGAAAATATATAGGAGTAAGGAGAAAAAAATGAGTATTGTGAAATATTCTTATAAAATAATGCTATGTAGCAGTGAAAATGAAATAAAGTACTAGATGAATTAATCTCAACTATGTAACTGAAAAAGTGAGTGTCAGAAAAATATACACAGTATGGTACCATTTCTGTAAATGTTAAAAACGTGCCATAAAACACATATATTTGTATAGCAAATGTGTAAGTATATGTATGTAAATGACAAACACCAAATTCAAGACAATTATTTCCTCAGAGAGCAGGGCAATGTGATTGTGGATGGATAAAAGGAGAGGGAAGGCTTCAGTAGCATTTGTGATAACATTTCTGCTGGTGATGGTTTAAAGGTGTTTTTAACATTCATTATACTCTTATATGTCTGAAGACAAAGAAAAATAATATATATATAAAAGCCATGGTTCTTTGCTTGAAGATTTTCAAGCTAGTTGAGAGGCAGAACAAACGTTTAGTAGCAGTATATGACTGTGCAGTAATGGAATGCTCTATAAGTGATAAAGATAAGAGACTGACTGTGTATTTTCCAGATGTTCAAAGAACTGGGAGTGTGGTTGACTGTGTATTTTCCAGATGTTCAAAGAACTGGGAATGTGGTTGTGAGTAGAGCTCTTGGGTAGGGAGGGCAGGGAACTTGTTCTATTTTAGAAATGGTAAGGAGGGAGGATTGTTAAAATTGCCTGGAGCATCGCATGAATGTGCCTGGTGGGAGCCAGAGAAAAAGATCCAGATCACGCTGGATAGGTTGGCAAGGCACAACTTAGGATACTGTGAATAATGTTCCTGAAAACAATTTTTTAGAAAGATTGCCTGAAACTTACTGTTTGTAAACCTTCTGTATCTCCTATGTGGTATGTTTGTAGAATATGATTATTGCCATAGCAATAGCCTCTAAAACAAATAAAACATCATACCATTTTATAAAAATGAGAAATCGTATTTGAAGTTTTATAAAAAGTTGTAAAATACATTCAGTTTGCAAAATACATTCAGTTTGCAAAATACATTCAGTTTGCCTGGAAAAGGAAATGTCATAGGTACTCACTTTCAGCTAGCATTTGAGGGAACCACAGTTGTAAAGAAACACTTGCATAAAAACTTATATACAAAGACTTATCTCTTAATCTAGTTTGTTGTTGTCATTAATTGAATTCCATCTGTATGGAGTTAAACTTTTTTGCTTGTTTTCTTTTGAAGAAATCATTTCGGGGGGCATCGTGTTTTATTTTATACTTTTTTTTTCTGAGACTTATTCTTCAGAATATTTATTTATGTAATTTTCAGTATGAACAAGTTGCACAGAATTACCAGTTTGGTAAATAGTTCTCAACACATTCACCTTCAATTAGGCATATTTTATTTTTGACTATGTGACATAGACATATAAATTAAATTATTCAACACATAATTCCTATTTACCGATATCAGAGTCAGAACTAAACAAGAGATACATGAACAATGACTAAACCATAGAGAGTGAGGGTGGATTCGATTATAAAATTTTCTCCTAAGGATTAAGAGCACAGCCCAGATCCACTGTTCATGGCCTGTTCATATGCCATTACCTGTGGCTGATACTAATCATCTTCATACATTCAATTTTTGAGGGATCACTGGGAATCATTTACTTTTATTTACTTGATTAATATTTCTACAAATGATTTTATGTTTTTAAAGTAGATAGCCTTTTTAATCTGCCCCTTTTAAAACATAATTTTAGTTGAATGCAATAGTCAATTGCTGAAGTGTATTTTTCAAACGTGATAACTAATTTTGTGCTCAAAGGACAATTTATGAATTTCCAATCTCAAGTGAGTAATTGAGCATTTTAATTATTTATTATGTATTTGCACAGATACATTGACAAAAATTGTACCATTTAATAGATTGTTAGTATTAATCACAACTATGAATTGCATATCACATCTAAAATGTTTGCACTCTCTTATGCTAAGAAAGACAAATAGAAAGTGAAAAGAGGGGAGGGACAGAGGGAGGAGGGCGATGAGAAAGAAAACAGGGAGAGAGGGAGAGAACAGAGAGAATTGAGACTCAGCTAACAAAGCATTGGAGAACGATAATAAAGGAATTGATTACTAGCTGGTCTGTATGAATATTTAAAACTATATTTTAACCTGAGGGAGCTTATAAAAAAAGAATATTTGTATTTTGAGTATTCTCATAACTTGCCAAAATTTTTTATTACAACTAATTTAATAAAATAAACTTTGAAATTATCATCCTCTAATACATTCTTGCTAACAATATCTCACCTTTCTTTAAGATTTCAAAAAAAGATATTGTACAATTTCTTTGGCAACAGATGATGACTCATACAGATCTGACAGTGTGTTTAATAGTTTTTCTTTTTTTCTTTCTTGCTGCTGAGATAAATGACTTAACACAGTCTATCCAAACACTCCCCTAAGCACGCTCCTTCTCCAAGTAGTTCTAAACTATAGAATACAGTAAAGCAGTTTGAATCAGACTTTTTTTTTTTAACTGAAAGAGACCAGGGAAAGTAAATTTATTTTTTTCATAATATTGTGTAGCTAATTGTGCACATACACATGCTTTATCCCATAAGTGGCAACATTTATTGAAAAGAGAAAGGAATGATCTTTCTGTTTCAAAATTTACTTCTCTCAATATATCTCTCTCTTTTTAAACTCTGTTATGATTTTTGTTGGAGTTTTATGATTCTTGTATCTAAAACATTTATTTTTAAAAGAGCTATTTTATATTTCAGGAATATACAATAGATGTTTTCTTTCGACAAAAATGGAAAGATGAACGGTTAAAATTTAAAGGTCCTATGAACATCCTTCGACTGAACAATTTAATGGCTAGCAAAATTTGGACTCCAGATACCTTTTTTCACAATGGGAAGAAATCGGTAGCTCATAATATGACAATGCCAAATAAGCTTCTTCGAATACAGGATGATGGCACTCTTCTGTACACAATGAGGTATGTCTTTAGTTTAGTATGCTGCATTTAAATACTGACAAATTAATTTATTAAAAGACTGGTCAAGTATTAGCACAAGTTGAATATTTTCATAACAACTCACTAAAGTATCTATAATATGCTTTGTAAATGCTTGCATATTTAAAAAAGTGAAGATAAAGTAGTATTTATGAGCTTGATTCTTATCTTAGTATGTTAAAAATTTAATAATTGCTTTAATTATTAAAAAATTTTTGGCTATTTATTTTTTGCACTACATTTTTAAGCAGGATTTAATGGCATGACAAAATTTTCTTTGTATCAGCATGTACTTTATTTTTAATATCTCATAAGATAACCTATCAAAAGTTTAAGTAATTTTTTAGCAAGCTTTCATTTAATATTGTGATCCTCTTTATGAAGTTATTCTAAAGAAAAAATAATTTTTTAAATTCAAAGGTAGTTTTTATTTAATAAGGCTTACAAGTAAATTGGATATCAGTCTAATACTATGTATTAGATTGAACCATATGACATTGCCATTTTGTAAATTAAAAAGTCATGTAGCATCAATTTTAATTCTTCAACCTTAAAAAATTATAAAAAGGATATATAGTTGTTGACACTAATTACTATTTCATTTTAACTATTTCCACGAATTAATCTTTTAAAATAAGTTTCTCGTATTATGTAACAAAGAAAATCATCTCAAATTTAATAAAAGGACATATACTCTAAAATTAAAATGTTTAAGAAGGCTTTAAAACATGGATAACTTTCATGTAATATTATATCATATGAAATGTTGTAGTAGATTTCAATTGTAAAAATTATTTAAGAAGAGACAATAATATATTTCTGATGTTTAAAGGAAAAAATTTTGAAGACTCATTACTAAATGACCATTGCCTAAAATGGAGTATAAGCTATTCTTTATGGATCTCTCTCTCTCTGAAACTTACAATATAGAGCCAGTATCCCTGTAATTTTATACACTTTGATCATTCCTGTGGATTAAGACAATGATTAGAGATTTGGAATTTAAGTAAATATAGGCAAAGAATACATAGAGTTTTGGAAATTATTGCACGGAGTTCTACTTAAACATACTCTTAGAAGTGTATAAGCTCTAAATAAATTGTTGGCCACATTCGTTTTGCTTATTATGAGATTCTTCTGTGAGTTTAGTACCTGTTTTATCCACTCTACCTTTGTGTGAAATGGAATACTTGAAACTTTATAACAAATTTGTTATGATTACTCTTTATTGTGGTCATGTAAATATAAAAAAGATGCTATAATGAAGGTCCTGCCTCTTCATTAATTCTATTGTCAACAATAAGGAGTGATTTATCTTGACTTGCCAATTTACTTAAACAAAGAGTGGAATTTTGGCTTTTAGGCTTACAGTTCAAGCTGAATGTCCAATGCACTTGGAGGATTTTCCAATGGATGCTCATTCATGTCCTCTCAAATTTGGCAGCTGTAAGTATGGAAATTAAGTCACATGTTTTGGGGCAATAATATCAAAGATAGTCAGCAGCACTGCTTTATTTTATAATTTCTTCTCATATGGAATGCTTAATACCTGCCTAATAAGATACAGAAGTAAAAGACATGCTGCTTTCGCTCACAGAACTATTTGGCTAACCCTGTTTTAGTCTCAAATATCATTGTATTTTAATCATGCTGTTTAAATTATCACTTACTTTATTGCTAATAAAAAAAAGTGTGTTTTTGTAAATATGTAAAACTAGGCCAAGAGCTCCTTGAAGGTCAGGACAATGTCATTTACCTTATTTGCCAAGTATAGCACATTAAAAATGCAAAATAGAAGTTTTGTTTTTGTCAAATAAGAATGAATTATAAAGGATAGAGTCTACTGTTTATTAAAGTACCTATCATATTGTTGCAAATGGCAAGCACAGATGTTGGATCTGTGCAATTATTTTTTTTACTTTCTAACTAATGAAAGTTTTTTTTTTTTAATTTCCTAAAATAAATTTGAAAGAGACGATGTAGCTGGATTGCTATATGCAGGCACCTTCTTTGTATATAGAATATTTTCAAAATGGCTCTGTGCATTTGACCATCTTTAAGTCACTGAGGTTATATCTTGTATGTCAAGCAGAAGCATTCACTCTCCCAGAATAATTGAAAAGAGGGAAGGAAGGTCAGATCATCTCCCTAGGCCCACAAGGCATTCAGGGCAAGCTCAGGATAAATTCATGGACACTACTAAACAGTGTCTTTCTTATGTGAGCGTGTCCCATTGCCTGACCTTTTCAGAAAACTTGCTCTTTCTGGCGCTCCCATCTTTGTCCATTTTGGGCAGCTTTTGACTTTTTCATCTCTTGAATAGAAATGCAGTTCTCTAACCTGATTGAAAATATTTCTGTCTAAGTAGGGTGTTTTTTCCCCACAGACTATACTGAGTGAAAGAAAAAGGAAGAATGATGGCTAATATGAATGTAAAACCCTCTAATTATTTTGATGACCATAGTTTTGTGAAAGGAGAAGTTTAATCTTGTTTGTTCAGTTCATTCTTTCAGAAGGTGTCAGCTCTCTATTTTCATTGAGAATTGCTTCTTTGTTTGACTACAAAGCCCTTTTTTATTGTCATGGAAACCACCACTTCAATACTGGCATTTCTTCCAAAATTATTTAAGAGAGCCAATTATGTTATACAACGTTAATATGATGCGGAAAAAAACTATAGCAGATGTAGCAAAGAAAAACTCATTTGCATTGCATAAGTGATATTAAAGAGAAAATTGAAAATTTGATACCAAAGAAAGGATTTATTCATGATGCAGTAATGATGTAAGAAGGAAAGGCATTTTTCAGTGGACAAGTTAGTGCTATTAAGATACCAAATATAAATGATGTGATGTCTCAATACTGAATATGAAATAAATACACTTGAAATCATTTTAAGTGAAATTGCAAAAATACTTTATAGTGTGTCAACAGAGTAGTGGAATATTGCATGCTTGAGAATATGGTTGTCTATCTAGAAATGATATGGGTGATACATAAAGTTTGTTGTTAGGCATTCTCTGTTTTTTACTTAGTTTTCTTTGTTTGTTTTCTGACATTGAATAAACTATTTGTAATTCGTTTATTTATTCTTACCGACATAGGTGCTTGATGTGTAAGTATTAAAAATATGAATAACTGCATGGAATATTAAACTAATGAGCCAACCTCAACTTCAAGATTTTGGCACAGCAAATTTTGGCGGAAGCAGTCATGACTTTCATTTCTAGTAATTTATTCCTATCTTCTTTAAAATCCCCTTTATATTCCCCAAAATGATGGAGTTTTTGGAAATTTATCATTGTCCTCAAATAAAAAAAGCATTTTTCCTATAAGTTTATAATTTTGAATTCAGTTTTGTTTAATTCTAATTGTCTCATATTTTCACATATTCCTTTGTTGTTTAACTTGACTAAAACTTCCTGAAAGGGCATCTAGGTGTATTCTGTGCATTAACCTTAAATAAATGGAAAGTTATCTTTTTTAATGAAAATTAATAATGAAAAAATATTGTGGAGTTAAATTACCAAATATTAACAAGCAGTCAGCATGCAGTTGATGTTTAACACAGAACAGTACTAAAAAAAAAAGATGGGTCCCTTAACAGAATTAAAATTATTTAATGAAATTCTAATTTAGAGATAGAATTTATAATGAAATTTATAAAACATACTGTCTTTCTCTCCTTTTATACTTTACTGAGAAAAACTGTAATGGCCTCCCGGTTTGTATGTGTAATAGTGTACCAGGGAGTGCTTCTAATCCTCACTGCATAACTTTGTGCTAAATCTGCTCTCTCCAGACTCCAAATCTAAAAAGTGTATTCCTGTACAACTAAAGAAATACAATAATTGCTTTTTTATAAAAGACATGAAAAGGATCAGTCATCTTCTTTAATATATTATTAGGCTGCTATTTAGATTTACATCTTCTATAAGAGTATATAGCTAAATATTATTAGTTTATTTACTAATCTGGTAAGAATGATTTAAGAATTTTTATGTGTGTGTCAGGCTAGAAATATATCCACGAATCAGACAGAGTCCCTGCGCATCACTGTCTCTCTTGTTTCTTAAAAGTTCATCAGATTTGTAGTGTTTCATTTTATTTTATTTATATTTAAAAGTAACATGAAAATCAAAAAGGGTGTTGCAATTATTCTTTAAAAAGATTTATAATTTATTAGAATTCACAACTATTTGAAAAATGTGAGGCCTTCTGATATAAAGTGGCACATTAATGTGTCCTTGATTTATTAAATTCTGTGACATTTGGAATTTTATTGAAAAGAGGGCCATGATATGTATTCATGGGAGAACAAAATGAACAATTTGATGATTTGCAAATGAATTGCTAGTTATCCACATTTCTGATATTACTTGTTTAATCTTAGCAGACTCATCAATGACTAACTAGTTGAAATTAATAAAAATTGAATCTTTAGACTAACTAGAATTTATTCATATACAAACTATATCAATATATCTTGCTTTTAATATACATATATACACATATATACATATGCACATACATTTTAATCCTATTTCAATAATTTACTTGTAAATTTAGGTGAATACATATACAAGGAAATCTGTATTTCATTAATATGAACATTTACTAATGACCATCAGAAAACCAGGCAACATTGTAGTATACCATTAAAAGACTACACAGAGAGTAAGACCCATTCATTTTATCATTACTGATGATTAAGTGGGAAATAATTTATGATCGCAGATTATGAATCAAGGTAAGTACCCGGACCATCTCAGCACAATTTAAACTAAAATTTGTAGACATAAAGGAAGTAAGCTTCCCAGTGTCCTAGATAGCTAGAGGCAGAAATATTGCCAGATACCTGGTCCTTTCTCTCCCTTAATTGAAAATGAGACCATGGTGTTGAGTATTGCTCAAGGACCAGTTATAACTGATATTTCTAAACACTCCCATGAGCAAAAGTGCATAGCTGTTTTCCACAAGATGAGTAAAGTAGCAAGAGTTGTCTGTTTTTTTCAACTGTGGAGAGACTTTATGAGAGGCCAGCTACTCCCCGATCAGGACATTCAGGCGCAAAGGAAATGCCAGGCAGGGCCAGAGAACAACTAAGAGAAGACATGCTTCTTGCTCCTCTGGTCTAGAGTCATCTCAATTCTGCTAAGTTCTCCTTGGCCAAGTAAAACAGGAAATTATACCTGGTCTGTATGTCTTTTGTCTCTTTCTACCAATTCATAGCTCATCTAGGATGCAATAGAAGTAGAGTCCATTAAGATCTGTGTGTATTCATTTTAAAATGAAAATGCTTTCAAAAGTATTCACAACTTGAGGAAACTATAGCATTCTCATTTATTTTACATGTTGTGCAATAATTAGTACTCGTTCTTCTAATGAAATACGTTGTTTCACGATACCTAAGTCACTTAATTATTAACTAAATTACTTTATGTCTTGAAAGCAATATTGTGGATTATGATTAGCATTTCATAAGTGATCGCTATTTCTAAATTATTTAACTGGGCTATGGGCATTCATAACCTGTTTACCACAATGTCTTCATCTGCCACCTTGAGACTATAGGAGATGTTTTAACCTTCTCAGTGTCCAATGATTCTTGCAAGCTCTAAAGAGAAATTTGCTCTCCACTCTCAAAATGGTTGCAATGAAAACACTTTCATAATTGTGATTATCTCTTTTTGTCTGCCTTATATCCTTCATTTTGAAGTTGTAAATTTCAGGCACTTTTACCCTAAAAAATGTAATCTGTAAATATCAATGATTTTTTTTGGTTAGCAATGATTGTATGAAATATATAACATTTAATGTTGCACTTTGTTGATGGTTCTTACTAAAGTAATAAAAATATTTTTTCTTATTTCCTACAGATGCATATACAACCTCGGAAGTCACTTATATTTGGACTTATAATGCATCTGATTCAGTACAAGTTGCTCCTGATGGCTCCAGGTTAAATCAATATGATTTGTTGGGACAATCAATTGGGAAGGAGACAATTAAATCCAGTACAGGTTAGTAAAATGAGTCCAAAGAAAAGCTAGTTCTTAAGAAAACTAATGGGTTCAAGTACCTGGGAACATATCAATTTGCTTAAAACCTTTTGCAGTTGAGGTCCAAGAACTAGCAGCATAAACTGTGCTTAGGAGCTTTTTATAAATTCCGAATCTCAGGCTGGACCTCTTACTAAGTCAGGATCTGCATTTTAACAAGATTCCAAGGAGATGCCAAGATGTGCATTAATGTTTGAGCAACAGTAGTCTAAAATACACTTTATATTCAAAAAGTATGTCTCTTCAGACATCAACTTTATCTTCAAATAATGTCGTAATTTTCCTAATTTCTAATTCTTTCCCCCATTTGGATAATTTATAATTGATTATTCAACTTTTTTAAAGAGTGCTTTTGTTAGTGTTTTTTTTTATTTTATTAAATTTATTGTGGTGACATTAGTTAATAAAATTATATGGATTTCATGTGTAAAATTTGATAATATATCATCTGTATATTGCATTAGTACATATTGAACTCTTAATTTATGGATAATTACTACTGGCCTACACGGGAAAACTGATGTCCTTTCTAAGGGCCTCGTCTAAGAAAAAGCAGCTGTGTGGACTAATGAGATTACATCTGGCAGATGTAAACCCAGAGAGCAGAAAGGAAGTTACCTTTGAGGATGGAAAAAAACTGACTGCGGTGAATAAGAGCAGACATACGACATTGAAAAATTTAGAATTGGTGACAGGGTCAAAAGTGGAAAATCTGGGTCATAAAATCAGTCTTGGTTATGTGGCCAGAAAGTGACACTTAAAGAGTCAGAGAGAATTGAACTTGAGGCTGGCACCAGTGGGGATGAAGGACCTGAGTAGGTAAAATAATTTATGGCCAGAGAACAATTTATGAATCCTGTACCCTTTGATAAATAAGTATGATCTAGAGAGAAAAGCAAATGCCATACCACAGAAATGTAATGCAAGTTTCTTGTTAATAGTAAGACTCTCTTTTAAACATTCTTGCTATGCTGATATTTAAATGTTATAAACTTTTCATGTCATATATGTGATAAATTATTTCTTTTTTAAAATCAGAAACTTTTCTTTGTATAATCCTTTATATTTCCAAAATGTGCAAACTTTTGATTATTATTATTTCTTAAGCTACTTAAATTTTTCTTCTAGGTGAATATACTGTAATGACAGCTCATTTCCACTTGAAAAGAAAAATTGGGTATTTTGTGATTCAGACATATCTGCCTTGCATCATGACTGTCATTCTCTCCCAAGTGTCATTCTGGCTTAACAGAGAATCTGTGCCTGCAAGAACTGTATTTGGTGAGTGAATAACTACACACTTTGTTGTATAGCACATTATGTTTTATAGTGTACTTTCAAGAGCATTATCTTTCTTGATACATCAATAATGTGTGGTGTGTGTTGTTTTAGGTAAACAAAAAATTATCTTAGTACTTTAAGTTAGAGAAAGAAAGGAAGGAAGGAGAGAGAAAGAATCCCCCTCATTTACATCTATAACTGTGTTCCATATATTTAATTTTCTTGATGTAAATCTTTCAGGAGAATCTGGTCACTGCTCTTTGGATATAGGAAATAGGCTAAGCTCATTTCGTGACAAGGTAGGTTACCTTTGTGTATTTGGCTCATTCAATCATTTAGGAAAATTTTATTGAGAATATACTATCCTGGATACTGCACTAGGCCCAAGAGATGCAAATACATGTAAAATATAGTTCCTGCATTCAACTAGCTCGATATAGTGGAGGGCAACAAAATAAGCAGAAAAAAATAATGGTATCATAAGATGAAGGCATTAAAAAAAAATAAGCATATACAAGTTGTTATAGAAAACAGCAACATGGATCATCTCTAGAAGAACTGATTAAGTAGCTGAGTTAACATTTGATCTAAATCTTGAAAAATGAGTAGGAGATTCCCAGACAAATGATACTGGACAAAAATCCTAGCCAAAAAATGATAGATTATGTAATGAAATGACATCAAGGGATGAAAGAATATAATGTGTTTGGTTACAGTGAGCTGTTTCAATGTCAGTGGAGATACATGCAGACAGAAGTATAATTTGAGACCTAGATAAGAAAGACCTTATAAGCTGTGTCAATATAATTTATCTTTATCTTATAGGCAATAGCAAGTTACTATAGTGCTTTGAGGCTATAAACATGTGTAAGGCTCTTAGAACATCCCTGATATTTAATATGTGCTGTATAATTGTTAGCTATTCTTATTGTTAATGCAAAAAAAATCAGTTTTATTCTCAACATAAGCAATGAATAATTCAAAAGAAATTTTAAAAATAATTCTACTTACAATATCATCCCAAAGAGAAAAATACCTGGAAATAAATTTAGCCAAATAAGTAAAAGACTTGTTCACTGAAAACTATAAAACATTGCTGAAAGAAATTAAAAAATAACTAATTAGATGAAAAAAATCCATATTCATGGCTTTGAAGACAGTACTGTTAAGATGAGAATAACCCCGAAAGCAATCTATACATTCAATTCAATACTTGTTAAAAGTCCAAAATGGCATTTTTTTGCAAAAATTGCAAAATCAATCCTAAAATTCATATGGAATTGCAGAGAGACTCCAAATCGCCAAACAATATTGAAAAAGCAAAACAAAGTTGGTGGACTTTCCAGTATCAAAACAGTACAAAGCTACATTAATCACAACAGTGTGGTAGTGGCATAAGGATAGAGATACAGACCAGTAGAATAAAATTAAGGGTGCGGAAACAAACTCAAAACACCAACAGACAATTAATTTTCAACAAAAGTGCCAAGACTATTCTATGAGAAAACAGAGGTCTCTTCATCAAATGATGCTGGTATAGCTGGAAGCCCACCACATGCAAAGTAATGAAATAGGACCCCTTCCTCACTCTAGACACAACAGTTAACTCAAATAGATACAAAACATTAATATAAAATCTAAAACTACAAAACAATTTTTAAAATTTCCAGTCAAGAAGGCAGAGTGGATGGTATCTGTGCTTGCGTCCTCTCACAACCACATCAAAATTACAACTCATCTACAGGACCACCATCATTGAGTATCGCCTGAAGTCTAACTGAACAAAAGTCCTACAACTTACATACAGAAGAGGCCACCTCAAGACTGGTAGGAGGGGCAGAGACATGGAATGGGCTATACTCAAACTTGCGTGCGGGGTTAAACATCAAGATGAATATCTCAACTGCAGAGGTATCCCCAGAAGAGAAAGGAGCCCCAGTCCTACACTGGGCTCCCCAGCTCAAGATTCCAGTGCTGGAAGGAGGACTTCCCACAATTTGTTTCTCACAGCAAATTGTGGCTGAGTGAGAAAATTGTGGCTGCTAGAGTCCCAGGCATTTCTCTTAAAGGGGCCATATGCAGACTTACTCACTGACAGACTCACTCACTCTGAGCTTCAGAACTAGGGCAGCAGCATGAAAAATACCAGAGACAGCAGGGAAGAACTAAATTGTTTGGCTTCAGGGTAAGACTTGAAGAGCAGCTTTCTCCCAGACAGAAGTATTGGCAGAATTCATTGTTCTTTCATTGAGCCCTCTTTGGTCCTGGTGTACAGATGCAGGAAGCTGCCATATTTGAATCTCCATCAACCTGCCAACACTGGTTGCCCCAACCTAATGATTTCCTTAGACTCTGTACCACCTTACTTGTAAGCCCACCCAGGTCACTTCTAGTAGCTTTTCCATACAAATGTCCTGTCTTGGCTCATGCTGCAGAATTTCCTAAAGTCTCTCAAAGGTACGCAAAACTCAGATAAGCAGCATCTGGCCTCAGCATACCCCATACCCCTTGCTGAGCAGCTCCAAATCTGGCACTAGCGGCAGCTGGCCTCGGTTCATGGTCGGCTGCCGTAGGCACTTCTAAGCCCAGTGTTGGTGGGTCATGCCAAGTGGCCTCAGACAGGGCACAGGCTGAGGCTAAACCAGCCCTGCCAGAGGGACCCTGTTCAGGTTGTCCTGGGACTAGCTTCTGATAAAACTGGAGAACCATGCAAGGACACATCTGAGGATGACAGACTGAGAAGGCAGCAGAGCCCTGCTGAAGCAAATCCTGACCCTAAGGTCAACCTCTGCATAACAGCTTTTCCACTATAGTCATTAGCCGGTGCTTACAACCAATCAGACTAAGAGTCAGTCCTTCCCATTGACATGCAAACAGCAACCAAGGCTCAACTATAACAGGAGGACACATACAACCCACAAAAGGGGCATACCTGGAGCACCCAACCCAGGTGCACCTGGGCCCTACAGGATACCTACTACATAAGGCTACACTACTAAAACCGGAAGACATAGCAGCCCTACCTAATACTTAGAAACAAACACAGGGATGCAGGCAAAATGGGGAGACCAAAAAACATATTCCAAATGAAAGAGAACAAATCTTCAGAAAAAAAATCTAAACTAATGGAGACAAGCAATCTATCAGATACAGTGTTCAAAACACTGATTATGAGAATGCACAATGAACTTAGAGAAAGAGTAGAAAAATTCAGTGATAAATTTAACAAAGAGATAGAAAACATAAAAATGGAGATAGAAAACATGAAAAGAACCAGTCAGAAATGAAGAATACAGTAACTGAAATGAAGGATCCATTAGAGAGAATCAATAGTAGATTAGATGAAGCAGACGATCAAATTTGTAATTCAAAAGATAAGGTAGCAGAAAACACCCAATCAGAACAGCACCAAGAAAAAAAATTCAAAAAAAAAAAATGAGGATAGTTTAAGGGGCCTCTGGGACAACATCAAGCATACTAACATTTGCATCATAGAGATACCAGAAGAAGAAGAGAGAGAGAGCAAAGAATTGGAAACCTATTTGAGGAAAAAATGATGGAAACTTTCCTAACCTGGCAAAAGAAATAGGTATATAATCTCAAGAAGCTCAGAGAGTCCCAAACAAGATGAACCCAAACAGGCTCACTCCAAGCCATGCCATAATTAAAATGCCAAAGGTTAAAGACAAAAAGAGAATCTTAAAAGCAGCAAGGCAAAAGCAGTTAGTTTACCTACAAGGGAGCTCCTATAAGACTGTCAACTGATTTCTCTACAAAAAATTTGTAGACCAGAGAGATTGGCACAAAATATTCAAAGTGATGAACAGCAAGGACCTACAATCAAGACTACTCTACCTAGCGAGGCTATCAATTAAAATTGAAGGTGAGATAGTTTCCCAGACAAAAAGAAGCTAAAGGATTTTATCACCACCAAACCAGTATTGCAAGAAATATTAGAGAGATGAAAAAAGGAGGAGGAGGAAGAGGAGGACTGGAATGAAAAAGAATAATAAAATGTCAATAACTATATATCTACCAACAATTGCTTTAAATGTAAATAGATTAAATGCTCCATTCAAAAGATAGGGTGCCTAAATGAATAAGAAAACAAGACCCTTACATGTGCAGCTTACAAGAGACTCACCTCAGATAAAAAAACACACACAGACTGAAAGTAAAAGGATGGATAAGATATTTCATAAAATGGAAATAAAGAAATAAAAAGCTGGGGTAGCTATATTAATACCAGACAAAATAGCCTTTAAAACAAAGTCTATAACAAGAGACAAGTCCCAGTAATCCCATTTCTGGGTATTGATTCGAAGAAATTCACACATTACTTCAAAAATACATGTACATCCATGTGTTTCCTGCAGCATTATTTACAATAGTCAAGATATGGAGGAAACCTGGGTGTCCATCAATGGATGAATGGATAAATAAGAGGTGGTATATGTATATAATGGAATATCATTCTGCCATAAAAAAAAAAAAAATGAGAGTTTTCCATCTGCAGCAACCTAGATGGACCTAGAGAGTATTATGTGGAGTGGAGCAGGTCAGACAGAGAAAGACGATATCATATGATTTCACTTACATGCAAGATCTACAAACCAAAATAAAAAAATGAAACAGAAACAAACTCATAGATACAGAGAACATTTGATGATTGCCAGATAGGAGGGGTTTTGCAGGAGTAGGTAAAAAAGGGGAAGGGATTAAGAAATAAAAATGAATAGTTACATAATAGTTATGGAAATGTGAACTGTAGCATAAGGAATATAGTCAATAATATGGTGATAACTATGTATTATATCAGATGGGTACTAGATTTATTGAGATGATCACTTCCTAAATTATATAAATGTCTAACCACTCTTTTGTACACCTGAAACTAGTATATTGTATGCCAACTGTAATTGAAAAATAAAAAATTATTTTAAAAAACTCATTAGAAGAAAACAGAATAAATCTTTATGACCTTAGATCTAGCATTGAATTCTTAGATTTGACACCAAAAGCATGAATAACAACAAAAAAATTTACATTAGATTTCATTAAAATTAAAAAGTTTGTGCCTCAAAGAACATTATAAAGAATGTGAAAAGACAACGTACATATGGGAAAAATCATTTGTAAATCATGTATCTGATAAGAGCTTAATGTACTGAATAAATAAAGAGCTCTTACAACTTACAAAAAACAGATTTAAAAATGGACATAGGACTTGAATGGATTTCCTTTCTAAAGAAATTATACAATGGCAAACAAGCACATGAAATGATGTGCAACATTATTGAACATTCAGAAAATAAAAACCAAAACCACAATAAAATACATTTTATAAAGAGTAGAATGTCTATACTAATAATAATAATTAAAAAATAAAAAACAGGAAATAAATGTTGGCGGGGATGTGGAGAAATAATAAATCTCATATACTGTTTGTAGAAATGCAAAATGATGTATCCTCTGAAGAAAAGTTCAACAATTCCTCCAAAAGTTAAACATAGAATTACCATATGACCCACCAATTCCAAATCTAGGTATATACTCAAGATTATTGATATGTTCACATGGAAACTTGTACACACATGTTTATAGTGGTATCATTCCTAAAGTCAAAAGATAGAAACAACCCATATTTTCATCAGCAGATGGGTGGAGAGCCAAAATGTGGAATATACTTACAAAGGAATATTATTTATTCACAAAAAGACTTAAGTACTGACATGTGTTACAACATGAATGAATCTCAAAAACATCATGCTAAATGGAAGAAGCCAGATACAAAGGATCATATATTGTATGAATCCTTTTATATTAATCTAGAATAGGCAAGTCTACAGAGACAGAAAGCAGTTTAATATTGCCAGTGGATGGAGTCAGTGGGAAAATGGATGTGATTACTTAATAAGAACAGAGTGTTCTAGGATCATGAAAAAGTTTTGAAACCAGAGAGAAGCGATGGTTACTGAATACTGTGAATGCATAAATGCCACCGAATTATATACTTTAAAATGGAGGGTTATGTGTTATTTGAATTTCACCTCAGTAAAATAGTTTTGAAAAGTCATGAGTTATAAAAAAAATCATTGAATGAGGACAACAAGGGTTTCCTGCATTTACAGACAGATTAATGTTCTCAGATACATGTTTCAAAAATTGCACATTATTAAATCAAAGATAAAAAATTAAATGTGGCCAAAAAAATTTGATGTGGCCAAAGTTTTTATTCAGATGACTTAAAAAATAAGGTTACATGATTTCCAGAACAGAAATAATAGAGAAAAATGTTTAAGGGAAAATGACACAATAATTAAAAACAGAGGAAATGAATAGGACTCAATTGATATTCCATAAAGATCTAAATTTATATATAAATATATGACAAATCAGATAATATAAAATAATTAGGTATTTGTTTGATAAAGGTTGTGAAGAAAATAAAATATTGCATTGAGATAGAGACATTTTGCAGCATAAATCAAATAGATGCATATGTTAAAAGAAGTAAGTAGAAGACTCTTATCTAAGTATAGAAGAGAGGTAAATAGATGAATATTTAACTTTGAATCAGCAGAATATCTTAAAATTGTTAGATTTAATTATAACAAATGCATACAGAAGTTTTAAATATTGGTAACAAATATAAAATTAAAAATTCAAAAAGTCCTATTTTCATATAAATTGAAACTAAGTAGTAAAAACATCCTTAGTATTATTTCTACAAGTTATTCTGTGTACAACTTATAATAAATATAATTTAATGTGAGTGTATATGTAAAATATAAACAAAAAATTCTATGTCCAGTCTCTAATGGGACTTGAAAGCTTCCCAGCCTCCTTTTTCTGCACCCTTATTCCATTTTTCATTGTTATCTGACTCCTTTTGAGTTTGAACATCATGATCTGACAGGTAGACAGCAGTTACCTAAGCAACATTTTTACCCTCTCCATTTTCTCTCTGAATTCGCAGTCATGTTTACAAGTTGATAAGGTATCATTAATTCACTTGTCCTCCTCCTGCCTCCAAGGCTTTCTATGATGGGTACCTCACCCAAGTAAAAAACTATTACAGTTAAGAAATTAATATGCCCTGGGAGACAGATGTCAAATTTCTCAACCTTTGAGGTCTGTTTTCATACTGTGAATAGAAAAGGAAAATGGGGCGAACAAGACAGTAAGCAGAGGAGTTGAAATCAGAATGTGTACCTCTTGATATTAGAGACCTTGCTCCATTATATTGGGTTTTTATTGTTGTTTATTTTATGATTGTAGATTCGGCTTGATATATTTCAAAAGATATTTCTTCAAAGAGGCTGACCATGTATCATGCAATGATAAAAGCCTGTTTTTATTTTCTCTCAGTGTTCATGTCCAATTTATTTAGCATCAACAAATACTTATTGAACAGCTATTTTTATCACACTGTTATAGATGCTTGGGATACATCCTTGAACAAAAACCAACTACATTTTCCTTCATCATGAAGTAGCTGCTCTCTGTAGGCAATAGTATAAGAAAGCACTTGAGAAACTTTTTACCTTTTACCTCAGATTTTGTGCTTTCAAGGCTCCTGAGGGTGAAAAATGTATTCACAACTTACAAACCTTATTTTATGTTTGTATAAACATACGGATTATTTTGTGAAATTGGGGCTTCTGGTTCTTTCAGTTGCTTAACACCCTTCAGAACTTTATGTAAATAAGAAATAATTATAAGAAATTTAGGAGTTATGTTTGAAGTAGAATACTTTTTTCAAATATACAGATAATATATGAATATGTGACTATAAATTTATGCAAATATATGAATAAGTTTATACATAATTAATATGTCTGATATTTTTGCCTTAATATTATATTTAGCATGGAACAAAGAGTTTTGTCTATTAAAAACTAAAATCAAATAGCAAACATCTGTTAGGATGCAGGTTTGTCTGATAAATGAGTACAGGGAGTTCAAATGCTTTATATTGCACAAAAGTTCCTGGCATATGAAAAGGCCTTAGATGTCTGTCTTATATAAATTTTAGGATAATTAAAACTCCAAAGTGGTATGTTTGGATTGTTTATTTTTCTTTCTGGTTCCATGATTCAATTTGACTGTTTATATCATGGGATACAAAATATAGTGGCTTGAATATATTTTTTTTTCCACGACAGATATGACAACATCATGGGTGTGGGACACTCAGTCTTTCTTTCTTCTTTGATATCTTTAGCATGGAGTTTTATTTCACAGGTCAAAAAGACTGTTGGTGCTCCAGCCATCACATTTATTCCTGAAAAACATGAAGGGATAAGTAAAAAAGCAAAATAAGTCTTCCATCTATCTGTTCACCATAAATGAGTGTTTCCAAAAGCCTCTCTCAATAATCTCTATTTATATATCTTTAGCCTAACCTGATCGCATAACCAAAACATCTGTGAAATTGCCATCCTGAATAAATTCAGTATTCTAATATTATGGATTGACTAAATATTGGATTGATGGTTAATGGTTTCTACTAAAAGAAGAAAAAAATAGTATTTTGCTATTTTAAGGCCTTAAAATGATTAAAAACATATATTCTGGAACCAGAGTAACTTTGTTCAAAACCTGGCTCTGCTACTATCAAATTATGTGACTTCTGACAAGTTTCTTAACCTCTCTGCACCTTAGTTTCACACCTTGTAAAACAATAATTATAATATCTACTTTGTGAGATAGTTTAGGAAATAAACACACATACACACACACACATACATTCATACACACATGGGCCATCGAAAACTATTCTGGCACGTAGTAAATGCAATGTAATCATTTATTATTATTAATAATAATTATTATCTAATACTAATTCTCTCCTTCATGTCAAGAAACATGTAAAGAATGGTCAGGTCTTGTTTTAGTTTGAATAGCAATAATCTCTTCCCAAAATGGCATATTTTAGGAATATAAACTCTATAAACTCTAGAGAAGACAGGACTGGGCAGGAATTTGGCTTTTTTGACATCATATCATCAGTCTTTGGGTTGTTTGAAGGGAATTTCAGAATCTTTGATATTTCTTTATAAGTTAAATATACCATTCTGTGTTCAGTTTTAGTCAAGGCTCATTTGATTATAGTGAAATGCAACCCAGGTCAAGCTGGCTTATGCTTCTTAGTCAACTTCATTCTTAATTAATCACAAGTTTATATAGGTATCCACAAGAAATACCATCTTAGATGTGCATCCCATATCAAAGTCCTATAATTAAGTTTTACTGAGTAGACATGGGTTATTTCTCATCCTTGATACAATCATCACAGCCAAGTACGCACTTATTAGCAAGATTTGGGAAGGTATTGACAAATCCACTCTGAAAGTAAAAGATGAGTGGTTATTTAAGGAAAGGAGAATTGGAGACTGTTATCAAAAGGAAATGACTCTTCACACATTCTCAGTCGCTGATCTTTGTATCCCATTTACATCTTGCTTAACTCTGTGATGATGACCTTGATTTCTACTTTATTGAGAAAACCGAAGCAATGGAAAAAGGACCTCCCTAGTATCCCACAATCTCATCTACCCAAGCCCCCATGCCCACAAATTCTACTTGACTATGTTTTTATATAATGCTGTCCCTTCCACCTGTGCATAAGAGTATGTCCTTTCTCACCTGCTTGAGGGCATTATTCCAGCAACTCTCCCCTCTCTCTAATGTTATCAATGTCTGTGATCCTTACTCAATCATCCCTAACAGAAATACAAATATGGTATTATTTACCCAATTCTCAAATCAAATTTCCCTGACTATACTAATCCTCTGGCCAGCACTTCCTTTCTTTGCTCTCTTTTTAAGCAGATTTACTTGAGTTTAATATATTTACTATTCCCAATTTTCCCCTCTTATGATAATTCAAAACCATTCTAATCAGCCTTTGTCTCTATGCTCCACCAAAACTATTCCTGTCTCCATTGCTAAATTTAATTGCCAATTCTCAGATCAATTTACCCTGCCTAACAGAAGCCTTTGACAGAGGACATTCCTCCTTGTAACTGAGCATAAATATTTTGGAAAGTATTTTATTTGGTTTCCAAGATAGTCACACACTTTTGATTTATCTCCCATTTTCCATGCTTATTTAGTTTCCTTTGCCGGTCTCTGCTCTTTCCCAGACTACTTAAATATCAGAGGGCTCCAGAGCTCAATATTTAGCCATTCTCTTCTCTATGCTCTCTACTTTGGTGACTTCATCACTTATCATGGCTTATTACAATATTCATGTGATAATTACCAAATTTGTATCTGTCCAGACCTCTTCCCTAACTCCAGACCCATACATCTATTTTCCTTACATCTCCACTTTGATGTCCAATAGACGTCTCAAACTCAATATGCACAAACTGAAGTTTCGATCTTCCTTTCTTCAAAATCTAGTCCACTTGTAACCTTGCTTACACTCTAGACCAGTGGTTCCGAACCTTTTCGGCACCAGGTACCAGTGCTCCTATGAGAATCTAATGCCTGATGATCCAGAGTGGAGCTCAGGTGGTGGGAGTGGTTGCAAATACAGATGAAGCTTCGCTCACTTGTCCACTGCTCACCTATTACTGTATGAGCTGGTTCCTAAAAGGCCACGGATAGGGATATGTCCATGGCCCAGGGATTGGGGACCACTGCTATAGACTGAGTCCCTATCATTTCTCTCTTTGATGTAGCATGTCTTGGTCTGCTTGGGTTGCCATAACAAAATATCACAGACTACATTGCTTTAAAAACAGAAATTTTTCTCACAGTTCTGGAGGCAAAAATTCCACAATCGAGGTCCAGCAGAGTTGGTTTCTGGTGGAAGCCTTTTTCCTGACTTGCAGATGGCTAACTTCTCAGTATACCCTCACATGGCCTTTCTTATGTATGTGCATGTACTCTCAGGCATGTCTTATTATAAAGAAACTAATCTCATTGAATTCTATTGAATTAGAGCCCATTCTTATGATCTGAATTTACTTTAATTACTTTCGAAATACACCACAAGGGGTGTTAGGGCTTCAACATATGAATTTGGGAGTGACAAATGCATTTAGTTCATAACACTGCACTAGATTGTAAACTGTGTCTTGCTTTCACCCTTGTGCGTGTTCACTGTCAACATAGTAGTGATCCTTTCAAGATGTTAACTCAGATCATGTAACACTCATGCTCCAAACCCATTGGCTCACTAATGTACTTAGAGTAAATGCAAAAGTCTCTTCAAAAGTCACCAAGTCTTATGCTGTAAGAACTCCCCTTCCTTCCAAGTTCAACTTCTACCACTCCTCCTATCACTCACTTTTTCCCTGATATCCACACTGGCCTCCTTCTTATTTCATGAACATGGCAAACATTCACCTACCAGCTTTGTCTATTCCCTTTGCTTGGACCTCTCTTTTCTAAGATATCCGTGTGGCTCATTCCTTCATTTCCTTGAGGGTTTTCTCAACTGTCATCTCAAAGAGACCTTCCTGAGAATCTTATGAGAATCCTTCACATAAAATTGTGAACTGCTTTACAATCCCAACTCTTCTGCTCTCCCTGGTCTACTTTATTTTTTCTTTATTGAACATATCATTTTCTACTATTTTATAGAAATATTTTTGTTCAATTTCTGTCTCTTTCACTAGGATTTAAATTTCAAGAAGGCAGTTATTTTTTAAATTAAATTCATTGGGGTGACATTGGCTAATAAAATAATATAGGTTTCAAGTGTGCAATGATGTAATACATAGTCTGTATATTGCATTGTGTGTTTACCTCCCAAAATCAAAACTCCTCTGTCACCATATATTTGACCCCCTTTACCCTTTCTACTCTCCTCCTCCCCTCTTTTTCTCTGGTAATCACTAAACTGTTGTCTGTGTCTATGAGTTTTTGTTTGTATGTCTTCTTCGATTTTTGCTTTCAGTATTATATCTCACATATGAATGAAATCATATGGTTCTCAACTTTTTCTGTCTGACTTATTTTGCTTAGCACTATAATCTTAACATCCATCTATGTTGTCGCAAATGGTAGTATTTTATCTTTTCTTATGACTAATATTTCATTTTATATGTGTACCACATTTTCTTTATTAAATTATCTATCAAAGGACACTTCAGTTGTTTCTATGTCTCGACCTCTGTGAATAATGCGGCAATGAATATAGAGGTGCACATATTTTACAGATGTTTTCGAATTTGAGGGATAGATACCCAGAAGAGGGATTACTGGGTCATAGGGTAATTCCATTCTTAATTATTTGAGGAACCTCTATATGGTTTTCCATAGTAGCTGTACCAATTTACATTTTCACCAGCAGTGTATGAGGGTTCTTTTTTCCCCACAGCCTCTCCAACACTTATTGTTTTGTTGATAGCAGCTATTTTAACCTGTATAAGGTGGTATCTCACTGTGATTTTGATTTGCATTTTCCTAATAGTTTGTGAAATTCAGTATCTTTTTATATGTCTGCTGGCCATTTGTATATCTTCTTGGGAAAAGTGTTCAGGTTTCTGTCCGTTTTTTAATTGGACTGTTTGTTTTTTTGTTGTTGAGTTGTATGAGTTCTTTGTATATTTTGCATATTAGCCTCTTATCAGAAGTGTTGTTTGCAAATGTCTTCTCCCATTTGTTTGTTTGCTTCTTTGTTTTGTTGATGGTTTCTTTTGCTGTGCAGAAGCTTTTTAGTTTGATATAGCCCCACTAATTTATTTTCGCTTTTACTTCCTTTGCCTTGGAGTCAAATAATAAAATCCTCTCTAAATCCAAGGTCCATGAGTTTAGTACTTATGTTTTCTTCTGCACAATTTATTGTTTCGGGTCTTATACTTAGGTCGTTTATCCATGCTGAGTTAATTTTGGTATAGGGTGAAAGACAGCAGTCTAGTTTCATTCTTTTATATATAGTTTTACAATTTTCCCAGCACCATTTATTGAAGAGGCTTTCCTTTCTCTAGTTGATGTTCTTGGTTCCTTTGTTGAAAATTATTTGCCCATATATATTATTTCAGTTTATTTCTGGACTCTCAATGCTGTTCCATTTGGTCTGTGTCCATTTTTCTGCCAATACCAGGTTGTTTTGATTATGTTGCTTTGTCATGTAATTTGAAGCCAGGAAGTATGTACCTTCAGCCTTGTTCTTTTTTCTCAGGATTGCTTTCACTATTCAGGGTCTTCTGTGATTCCATACATATCTTATGATTTTTGTGTTCTATTTATTTAAAAAATGGGATTTTGATGGAACTGCATTAAATCTGTATATTGCTTGACCATTTTATTTTAACTAAGTCGATTCTTCCAATCCATGGACATGAAATACTTTTTCATTTCTTTGTGTCTTCTTCAATTTCTTTTAATGTCTTGTAGTTTTCAGTGTATAGGTCCTTCACATCCTTTGCTAAGTATAGTCCTAGGTATTTTATTCTTTTTGTCGTAATTGCAAAAGGAATTTTTATTTTTCGTTGTTAGCATCTAGGAACGTAATGAATTTTTAGACATTGATTTTGTATCCTGCAACTTTACTGCATTTGCTTATTGTTTCAAGTAATTTTTAGTAGAGTCTTCTACAAGGGTTTTCTGTAAAAAGAATGTCACCTGCAAAAAATGATTATTTGATTTCTTCATTCCCAATTTGGATGCCTTTTGTTTCTCTCTCTTGCCTGATTGCTCTAGCTAAGACTTCCAATATTATGTTGAATAAGAGTGGTGAGAGAGAGCATCCTTGTCTTGTTCCTTCTCATGAAGGAAAAGCTTTCATTTTTCACCATTAAATATGATATTAGCCAAGGGTTTGTCATATATAGCCTTTGTTATTTTGAGGTACTATCATTCTATACCCATTTTATTATTTTAATCATAAATAGATGCTGTATCATGTCAAATGCTTTTTCTGCATTTATTGATAGGATCAAATGATTTTTTTATCCTTTATTTTGTTTATGTGGTGTACACATTGATCAAATCAATTGTGTTGAACTATCCTTGTGATGGCAGTTATTTTTATCTTTTTTTTTTTAACTAATGAACAATAAATCTTGTGGCCAATCCTCAGATAAGTTTACTTGACCTGTCTAATACTGATAAAATAAATAATAAATTAAAAATAATTTTAGATAGACAGAATCATATAGACCTATATACATGATAGATGATAGATAGAGATGATAGATGATAACTAGATAGATAGATAGATAGATTAAAATGATAAACAGATACATTCATGAGTTTAATTAGAGTTAGGTTAGCAAAACCAAATCATATAGTTTAAAAGTGTAGGCAAATTAGTTTCTTGATTTTCTTAATTAAAATATCAGAGTGTATTTCCATGTAAGGTTGGATAGATATTGAGCAAAAAATAAACAAATAAAAATTATCCATTGCAATAGATTAACCGACTTTGAAGTTTAGAAGGAACACAATCATTGTAGAGAGCTGCAATGATTTTGACACTAACTGTAAGTTCATAGGGTTCCCTGAACCATCCTCAGTGTTGATAATTTACCAGAAGGCCTCATAAAACACATTGAAATATATTACAGTCACAGTTATGATTTATGATGAGGAAAAGATACAGATTAAAAACAGCCAAAGGAAGAAGCACATAGAGAATGCCCCAGGCCAAGTTCTAAATGCAGAACTTCCATTGTCTTCTCCCCATAGAGTCATGGACAGCATTTGTTTTCCTGGCATTAATGTGTGACAACACATACAGAATACTGCCAACCAGGAAAGCTCTTGCACCTTGGTATCCAGAGTCTGTCTTGGGCTCTGTCACATGGGCACTGTTGACAGGTCTTATGGGTGATCTGTTTCCAGCAACTCAGGGGGTCAAACTGATAAGCATGATCCAAAGACACCCTAAATCCAGTTGTTACTATCTGGCTGACCCAAAGCCCCCAGGCAAACAAAGCTACTCCATTCAGGTGTGAATTCCAAAACAGAGAAATAATCTCAGAAGCTGAGGGCAAAGATCAACCTCTCCTGGGTAAGGTTAAAATTCTTTATTATACATACAGTATGTATTATAAATAAAATATTAAGTGTCTAATAACTAAGTCATAATTTTGAGTTATCAATATATCTCCTTCATATCTCTATCAATATTGTCTCTAGTCCCCTTTCTTTCTTCTCTCTTATCTCACTTTCCCTTTACCCTGTTTCCCTCATCATTGCATAATTCCTCTTAGGTCTCAACAGTTAGTACTACTCTGGGCCATTCCTTCCTCCTCACCAGCATGTCCAACAAGTTATTTACTATTAGAAATGCCTTGTTTACAGTGCAATTGGTGAATGAAAAGCATGCTTTTTCATTTCATTCTAGAAAACTATCCAGAAAATTGGCTATGTACCTGTTATATGAAACACAGCTGTATACTATAGGTGATCATAAAATTGGTAGATAAGGACTCCACTACAACTTTTAAGAAACCAGTCACTTATTGTACAGAAGCATCCTTAATAATGAGGTACTGCAGTTTAATGAAGAGATAATCATGATCTGAAGTAATGAATCTAGAATATTTTCCTTTAATAATAAAACAACTGACACTATTGAGTACTTGCAACATATTTGAAAGAATATTGCAACAGGAATGAAGAGAGTTTCTCTCAGGTCCTGACTCCACTTCTAGATTAAGCAAGTATGCAGCCTCTCTAAACTCTAGATTTTCTGTGCTGCAAATGCATGTAAAACATATGCTATCTACATCAGAGTGATGTTAAGAGGATCCGTAAAACAACACACGTATAGGGTTTCTTAAATATTAAAAATACATTTATTATCTTATATATTCAACAAATCAAAAAATTGAATTATTTCTTGAGAGCCAAGGATACTGTAGAATGTACTGTTAATCCAAGTGGTTTGTGTATTTCTTTCTTGAATTCAAATTTCTTTAGCCTGACCTTATAATTTCCACTTCTATGAAGTTTTAACTAATTCTCTTAATTATATACCTGACTATTTCTTACACTTTGCCTGAACTAACTGCTGAATCTCATACGGCTACATAGGACATCAAAGATGATAGATAATACATATATTTTACTTTTATTGCCTTTATATATAAAAAATTCTGTGTGCATATGTGTATGTTAGATGTTAATAGTTTCCATCATTTAAAAAAAGCTAATTGAAAAATCAGAAAATTCAGTAAAACAGGAACTCATGTTCTTGCATGGCAACTCTGGACAGGAACTGAGTAGCTGGGCATGTAATCTCTAGTTTGCCACAGCCCCTGTCACTCACTATTGCCCACCTTACCTGTTTATTTTTTCTGTTTAGTTCTTATGTACATTGGAATTTTCAGCCTATGATCAAGGCATGCAGAGATAGGAAAGAACATTCCATGAAAATTGGGCCAAAAAAAAAAAAAAAAAGCAAAAACAAAGAGAGAGAAAGTCAAACTTATAGAAACAGAGTAGAATAATGGTTGCCAGTGGCTGAGGTTTGAGGAAAAAGGATGAGGCTAGTAAAGGGGTCCAAACTTTAGTTGTAAGATAAATGAAATCTGAGGAGCTAATGTGCAACATGGTGACTATAATTGATAATGCTGTATTGTATAATTGAAATTTGCTAAGAAAATAGAACTTAAGTGTTCTCACCAAAAGAGAGCAAAAAAGGGATAACTGTGAGGTAATGTGTTAATTAACCATGGTAGGTATCTTTTCACAATGTATATCAATTCATTACATTATACCATTTAAATATACTACAATTTTATTTGTCAATTAAATGTCAATAAAGCTGAAAAATTAAAAGAGAGAGAGAGAGTGGGTGAGTGACTGTTGGGGCAGCCTTAGAAAGAGACATAGATGGTTTTAATTGAAAAGTAGTGAGAAAGTGGCAGCGGGAGTAGGTGATAGCAGGATATGAACCCAGTGAACAGAAAGCCTATGCAGGCAGAAACAGCCTCTGCAAAACTCATTCCAAATCTCTGTCTTCCACTAGGCATGGGCTGTGAAGTGCTAACAGGCGGCACACCTGGCATCCCAGAATTGACTTTGGCACAAGGCAGCACATGCTAATCAGCAAGCTGCCAGCCCACCAGCCGCCCTCCTCCCTGCTGTCAGAGACTCATCATAGCCACTGCCAATTAGGAAAATGACTGAAGCAAAATACATTAATAAACCATGGCAAGGAAAATTAGAAAGCCTTGTGAGTTCTAGTCTAGAGGCAGATTTAAAAATTGTTTCAGGAATATATGTGGACAAGTTAAGTTTGACTGATGAGAATTAATTATTAGTATAGGTATAGGAGGAGAATGAAAAGTGTTTTGTGCATGATTTCTTTTATTGTTAGATTTTTCTAGGATGTGAAAATATTACTTCCATACAGTTATGACCATTGAAGTCATGGGCAATTTATCCATCCTCACTTCCTACACTGAAATCCATGTAGTAATAGTGATGAGGAAAAAAATTAAAAGCATTTGTTGAGTACCTTCTATACATTATATACTGTGTAGGCACTTCAGATTTACTCATTGTTAAATTCTGAAAAAACAAAAAAGCCTCAGTTAGGAAAGTAACTAGTCCCCATTTACAAACAAGAACATTAAAACCAGGAGCTGTTAGTAGGCTTTTCCATTATCATACAGCAGGCCAGTAACAAAGAAAGAATTTGACCTTATAGTTTTCCCTCCAACTCTAATGCTTTCATTTTTTTTGTACTGTACCATTGTGCCATCAAACTACTTTTTCTTTCTCTTTAAGACTGAAGTCAGAAATATCCTGGGTGATTACATGGGTGAGGCAGGCTTACCAGACGTAGACCAGAACTTGAGGCGAACATTCAGATTTGAATTCTAGTTAATCATTAGTATCAGCAGCTGCTTATTGAAGTGTTTCAAATTCCTTGCCCTATGCCTTGTCTAGAAGTTCATACTGTCAGATTATGTTATAGCAACTAATACACTACATGGCTTTTCAAAGTTCATTCTACCCAGGTGTCATATTCTGCATTTTTAACCCAAATTAGGATAGTTAATTGAGGTCTTAAAAAGTATAGTTACTTATAATAGGATCGCCTGGATATTCGAAACTTCTGTTTAATCTGAGGTAAAAAACTTGATTACTACCATTTCTCTATAATTTACTTTGTCTTGGAATTGATTGGTGAAAGCTTGATAATCTTGTATATATGGGAGATTTCAGGTATTTCTAGACAAGGATTTTTGTCATTCTCTTGTTTTGATTTTTTTTGGTAAATATAATTTTCGTTTCATTAAAATTTGAAATAACAAAAAATATGGCTTTTCCTACTTTGATTATTTTACTCTTTATACAGGTTTAGGTCATTAAATATGTACTTTCACTATAGCAAAATTTGAGTGCATACTTATTCTTAATTTTTTAACTTTCAAAAGAAAGGATAAAAGCTATTATTTATTTTCAAATATGTACTAGTCTTTTAAGGAAATGTTTTCCACTTGGGTGACTTTTTGTGAAAAAATCTTTAATAATGCATTATTCATCACAAATAACATAGTATCTCCCCAGTTAAATCACCTCAGGGAGCTATGAGAAGTCACTAAACTATTAACATTTGAACAGTCACCCTGCATTTTATGGCAATGCAATTGCAAGATTGAAATAGAAAAAGGGTTTGGAAACAATGAGTAGCTTATATGAGATAGTGTTTTCTGTTGTCTCCTGTTCTTTTATTGTCTTACTGTCATCCCACTGAATTTATTATTTTCTTTTAAACTCAAGAAATCAGAATATTCTGTTTTAGTTCAAGCCGCTTTAACAAAATACCATAGACTGGGTGTCTTATAGGCAACAGAAGTTTATTTCTCACAGTTCTGAAGGCTGGAAATCTGAGATCAGTGTGCCAGCGTGGTGGGGTTCTGGTGAAAGCCCTATTTTGGGTAGTAGACTGCTGACTTCTCATTGTATTCTCACATGGAGGAAAGAGAATAGGCTAGGTCTCTGGCCTCGTCTTGTAAGAACACTAATCCCATTCATGAAGGCTCTACTCTCATGACCAAATCACCTCCCAAAGGCTCCACCATTCAAATACCGTCACATTGAGACTTAGATTTCAATATACACACTTTTGAGAAAGACAGACATACAATTCATAATAATTACTGTAACATTTAATTGTTACATTAAATTGGACCTTTTTGAGTAACAGAGCATTGGTGCTGGGATCCCGTAGTGATATCCCTGGCAGGATGTATTCAACCATTTTTAGATTCAATCTTACCCTAATCCAGAACTTCTACTTCATTCCTCTTTTATTTGAGATCAAATGTGAACCATGCTAGATTTCTTGGAAATCACCTCTCAAATGTAAGAAATTGTGATTGAAGGTTAGTTCTTAAAAGAGATTGGTCTTAAGTCATAATGACATGGATGAATCCATTTGATAGCATCAGACTATCAAATTGTGCCTGAAAGAGTTGAATTATCTCCTCTTAGAAATCTAGGAACAGAATAGTTCAGACTGGATGAAATAAAGTTATTTAATAAAGCCAGATGCATGTGTATCAACTCTGAAAATATTTCAGCCTTTCTTGGAACAGTGGAAGAATAGAGGGGAATCTAGTTCAAGGTTCTTCTTTCTCATTCCTTGTAAGGCAAATAAACTATTTCTCAAGGTGGAAAATGGATAACTAAAATAAAATATCCCAAGGCTTTTAGATAACAATTTAAGCTTTAAAATTCCTAAGTGTTCTTCGATTTTTCCTAAACCACCACTAGATGGGACTATCTTTGGTTTGAATTCTTAGATTCTTTATCCATACTTTGGGATCTTAATGTACTCAGAAATATCAGGGAGGCCATAGTGCTCTTTATCTGACAGGTTCTCTATAGGCCATTTGCATGTATTATTAAATGTTCAAGGCTATATGATGTATATTATAATCCCCATTTTAGAGATGAAGTCACTGAGGCTCAGAGAGAGAAAAGGGAAAATTGAACATTTGTTGGGCAATTTTATGTATTGTTTCCAATGGGGCCTATCCGAGTTCAGTGTCACCCCAGTGGTAGGGGGAAGGAAGAGAGATAACAACGGTGCAGACATGTAGTTAGCATTTTCCCTCTGTGCTTCCTCAAATTATGGCAGTGAAGAATCACAGGTCATCGAGATTTAATAGTTTTATTAAAAATATATTTTAGAAAGACAAAACATGCCCCAAGGAGGCACATGGATAATGACAAAGCATGCCCCAAGGAGGTACATTGTCCCAGCAATGAGAGCTGCAACAGAGCGCTGTAATTACAACCATCACAACAACAAGAGAGCAGAAAGAAAAAAGAAAAAAGAAGGCCCAGAAGGGCAAAATGGGGGGAGGGGCACAAAAGAAGGCCCAGAAGGGCAAAAGGTGGGGGAGCAAAAAGAAGGCCCAGAAGGGCAAAAAGGAGGGGAATAATAAAGAGACTCAGAAGTAGGAATGTCTGCCTTATATTTGGGTGGTGATGGAGTGGTTCCAAAGGCATTCCTAGGTGATTGGCAAGTGGTCATTTTGATTGACACCTAGCTGCTATATAACTTTGCCTAGTGCGCATGTGTTTACCCAGAATACAGTCTGTTATAATTGGATTCAAGAACTTCCAGGCATAAACATAGTATTATTATGATCTTCTGCACAGGCATCCGTAGCCAGATTAGGCCAGCTAAGACTAAGACCCTCCTGTCCTTTGTCTTCCAGGATGCAGGAGGGATTTTCTAATTACCAATAGGGTGTTCTTTGGGCAGTCTCTGTGCCTGGCCCCTATTCCTTTATTCCCTGTCACTCATGTCTGACTAACTACCTAACTATATAAGGCATATAGGCTCGTACTTTATCTTCTCAACAACTTGAAGAAATATAGTTTCCATTTTTCAAATGAGGGAAGAGGCTGAAGCTTAGCAAGATCACATAGTTGCTAAATGTGGCAGAAGCAGAATCCAAATCCTTGCCCAATTTTAGTGTATATTTGTCCCTATGTATAGCTACTTCTCAAGCAATTTAAACACATCAATACTTGATATGAATTTATCAAGTAGTTAAATGTAAGGGTTACTTTTATGATATTGAAAAATACATGATACGGACATACAATTGACATTGAAGGAGAATACCCTTTATATATTAGGCAGTATAATTTAGAGAAGAGTGTGGGCTTTTGAGGCACTCTGCATGGGTTTGTATCCCACCTCTACTTCTTGAGGACAGTATGGTCTTCAATAAGATACTCAACCTCAGCCTCAATTTCCTCATCTGTAAATGAGGATGATAACAATATCTAACTCACAGGGTTATTATTAGGATTAAACAAATTAATACATGAAAAGTTCTTATAATAGAATGTGGCACATAGTAGGTGCTCCTAAGTGATACTTCCTATTATTCTATCTGGAGTAATGTAAGAATATGAGATTTATGTGTAAAAGGCATGAGTTTATACTATTCTTATATTTAAATTGTGATGTTGTGATTAAACCACTGTTTTATTCTAAAGCTTACTAGATCTTAACTTGTATATTTCTTCTTATAGAATCTGTAAATATGGTTCACCAGTGTTACTGTTTAGTTTTTTAAATTAATCCTTTCGTTTGGTAAATCAATGGATAATGAATATTTGTTGTTGCTAGAATCCGAGTTCCGTGGCAGTGTTTTAAAAAGACATGATGAGCCATGTGCCCACAAGCAGCTCAGAGTGTGGAGGAGTGAGGCAGACATGTAAATAAATAAATGAAGAAATGGATCATAGGTACCAGAACAGAAATATTCCAAAATAAGCGTAAGTCTCTGATACCAAGACCATCTTACCCTGGATGTCTCATGCCACAACTGTTAAATGAGAGGGAAGTGGAAAAACCTTTAATTAAACCTTGTCTGCTTTCTTATTGCTCACTCCAGAGAATAGTTTTTAGCTGGTGCTTAGCTTAATACCTTTTCTATGACTTAACTTTAGCTTATTATATATATGCAATATAATATATATATTATGTACATAACAATATATAGTACATGTATACTATATACATACTGCATATATATGCATGTGTGGATATATAAAATATTACATATATAATTTAAGTAGTACACATAAAATATTTAAAACCTGTGCCAGAATGACCATACATTTTTCTATCCCCATATCTACTCAGACATCCATTTCTCTAGTCATTGGATTCTAGAAAAACTAACTATCATCAGGCTACTTTTGTGTATTTGTGTATTTAACCCCAAACATACACAAACATATCCACTCATTTCTATGTCTATATCTACACAAATAGGTGTATTTGCTTCATAAATTTATTTATTCCTTCATTCAGTTCAAAATATATGCCAGGTACTATGCTAGGCCTTATACATATAATGTAAATACAAATGATAGGATCTATACCCTCACAGAGGCTACAGTCTGTTTGAGGGGATTGGCAGATAAACAATCGCATATATTATGATGTGTTATGTACTAGGAAGGTGCAAGGTGCTCTGGTGACATGAAAGGGGCTCTCAGTCCAGACCTGGTGTATTAACTAATCCTTACAGCTTGAGGCTCCACCACTGATTCCCCAGAGTTCTGGGATATTCGTATGAGTATATGTGTATGTACATCCATACTTATTGCAAATAAATTTCAGTCTATATCCATTAAGGTTTTCGACATTTTACTAATTTAATAGCCAGTATGCGTAGATGTTAAATTAATGTTAGTAACATTCCTGCATGAATTTTCTTCTCACTTTCAATATTAAACAATATGATTTTGCTTATACTGTGGTGAAAGCATTAAGAAATTTGGCCAAATTGTATGTCATGTTTTTTCCAAAAAATATAATCAAGACAGTTAGTGAGAAAAAAAAAGAAAGTATATTAAGAAAGCTGACTAAATAAATCAAGTACATATCAATTAAAAACTTAGTTGATTTCTTAACTTTTTCTATCCAAGCTATTTTAAAATGATGTAGTTATAATAATATTATAACAATAATCAGACATTATAATATATTATAATTCATTTTATATGCTTTTAAAGTCCCCCCTTTTAAGATAGTTAGCATGAATGCAGTGAACCATTAGAGCACCTGTGCTTCAAATTTAATTATGCTCGCCAAATTCAGAGATTTACGAATTTGCCTTGTTGACTATCAGTCATCTGCTGCAATCAGTTCATTCTTTACTTCCAGAAGGTTGCCTATATTTTACTGATTCATTATCTTGCTAATTATTACCTCATTTTTTCCAATTATCTGTCAAACTCAATTACCCAGAATACAACCTGAAACCCAAGAAGAAAAAAAAAATAGATATCTGACTAATAACATGGGAAGTTATAGAAAATCATGTATTAAAATCAAGGCACTAAGCTTTAGTTTTCAGAGCTGATAGTGAAGAGCTCACGAGTTCTCACTTCCATTCTTATAACAAGAGAAAGCCAAACAAACTGAAAATTAAATACTTTCATTGCATTCATAAGAGAATTGAGGTGACAGGCAAACCACCATCCCAAATTGTTCACATTCAGAGAGACACAGCTAAGATTTTTTTTTTTCTTTAACCTGGAAGATATGCTGCTGAAGCATTATACACTGATAGAGGCACTTAAATAATCATTTTGATGAATTACTGGAGATTGAGCTACAAACTCCGAAGGTCTTATGGGGGAGCTCCACATATTTATGAGTTTTACCTCCAGGAATCCCACCAGAGAATTCTTAGGGTTAAGATCTGAGAAATAATCCTTCTTGACTGTGGTAAGGGAAGGAGCAAGGAAGAGGTATTTTTTTTTTGAAATACACCAGAGCCTTCTCCATAACAAAAGCCTATGTTCAAGAGAAGGGACTTGGCTAGAGACTCATCCCTCATCCCAGCTGATAGAGGGCATTCTCTCCACTCCACTCTCTCTAGCCTTACCCTTTCATCTATGGGGATATGAGAAAATGAAACCCTGTCATCAGATCAGAGCTTCAAAGGAATAGATGGTGCATGCTGCAGCCAGAAAAGGGCGTAAGGAAAATGGGGAATAAAGCTGTACGGGAAGCGAAACATTTGTGAAGGTTATAGCCTAATATATAGGACCTCTAGAAATTGAGATTTGATTGGAAGATTTTAGAACTGTCCTTCATTCCATTCTGTACACCTTATCAACCAAAACAGGAAGGATACAGTAGAATAGCAGTAGGTTAGAGCAGAAAGAGCTGAAGACAAGACTCTGGGAAGAGGAGTACTTAGGAAAGTCCAAAGTCAAAAGGGAAAACCACAATAAGAACACAAAAGGCACTTGAGTCCTGTGGCACCTGTAACTACAGAAAACATTAAACACACTTCAACTTTTAGCTGGATTAACATAAATCCTACACTAAAGTTTTCTTTATCTCAGTTCCTATTAACCAAATCAACACGTTCAGCTTACAACAAAAAATTAGACTGATATACATCCATTATGTCTCAATAAAACTGGGAGGAAAAAGAAAATATATTAGATGGCATGTCAAAGGAAAAATGAAAAACAAAAACCAAAACGCACTCTATAGGTGAAAAGCAAACAATAGAACCAGACTCAGATATGGCACAAATGTTGGAATTAATAGACAAGGAATTTAAAATAACTGATAAGTATGTTAATATCATTAATGTAAAAAGTAAACAATATCAAAAAAGAGATCTGTTATGTAAGCAAAGAGATGGAAACTCTAAGAATCAAAAAGAATGATAAAAATTCAAAGAAACAGTAACAGAAATGAGGAATACCTCTAATGGGCTCCTCAAGGAACTTAACATGTCCAAAGAATGAATATATATATATATATATTTAAAACTTTTTCAAATTAAAATTCAAGCAGGAAAAAAAAAAAAACAATCGAACAAACAAGAACAATAACAACAAAATAGGACAAAACATCCAGGAACCATGGTATAATTTCAACAGGTATAACCTATTTACAATTGGAATATCAGAAGAAGAAAGTGAGAACAGAGCAGAAGAAATATTTGAGGTAATAATAGCTGAGAACTTTCCTAATATTAATGAACAAACCATAGATCCAGAAAACTCAGAGAACACCAAGGAAGATAACTATAAAAAATGAACAAACAGAAAAGCAATCAACAAACAAAAAACATACCTAATCATATCATATTCAAACTGCAGTAAAGCAAAAGCAAAAAGAAAATATTGGAAAAAAAAAACAAAAGAAGAAAAAACGACCACCTTAACAAGAGGAACAATAGTCAAAGTAATCTTTTAAACAAGAAATACTGATCATGTCACTACCCTGTATATAATGGTTTCTCATTGCTCTTGAAAAGAAGTTCTATCACCTTAAGAAGTTCTATCACCTTAACACAATCTTACAGGCTGTGAATAGTCTGGCTCCTGCCCCCTTCTCTGGCCCCATCTTCCAGGAAACCATTTTTTCCTGCCTTCTCACCTTGCAAGCTTCTTTTCCTTCTTAAATGTCATCTTCACCATGTCCCTGGGCTTCTGTGCATTCTTTTCCCTAAATCTGGTTATTTTCTCTTGTCTGGTGACCACTTGTATTTTCCTTGTATTTTCTAAGAGTAGCCTAATTCAATATGTCAGTCTAGGTAGATCACATAATTACAATTCATCATCAACCCTGACCAGATATAATGTTAATTTACATTGTGCTTTAAAAAAAAGTCTAACTTATTTGGTTTTGCTCACATTCCATTCACAGCTCCACAGTGTCCAGCACAAAATGGGGACCAAATGCATACTTGCTTTATAAATGGAAGAATAGAGTTCTTGCAATTATCCTAATAGATCAATGGTTATCAATTACAGATCATTAGGGAAGTGGTTTTAATAAATATTTATTCATTTAATGACCTCCTACCCACTACTGGGCACCCTTTTACATTTTGGGGAGAATACACACAAGTTCTAATCCATATAGCTGACTGGGGTATACAATCATGTAAACCATATAAATGCGTTATAAAATGATCATGATATGATAGAGGTCTGAATAGGACCAAGTCATAAGTGCCTTTAAGATCGAAATCCTGCAGAAGGAACAAATGGAGCCGTGTGTGCTACAACATTAGTAGGTTGTTCACTCCTTGGGTGGAGGAATCTTTGCCGTTTTCTTTTGTGGTGTGTTCCCAGTGCCTATAAAAATATCTGGCATTTAGTAGGTACCCAATAATTTATTAAGAGAAGAAATTGGAGTTAGCTAAATAAAAAAAGATGGATGAGGAACAAGGAAAAAATTCTAGGTAGAGGAAACGATATGTTGCTCAGACTGACAGAATATACATGTCACTGCAATTTCAACCTGAAATATGAAAATGGCTTCATTTAGATTTTAGGAGCTTTTTACCAAGAAAAAGACTTTAGGAAGAAAAGGCTTGAAGGAGAGAGATATGAGTTTTGGATTTATTAAAATCCATGATATATTCAGGTGAGCAAACAAAAAAATTTGTAATCCCTCACAATTATATTGTCCACATTATAATTAACCTTTCAAACATTTTCTCCTGGATTATAATCAATAGTTTCTAAAGTCTCTCAAATTTTCAATTAGCTGGGTTTGAGTTAATTAGATTTTATGACAGATACATTATACAAGTTCTAATTTTTGTCTCTGACACATAAAAATTGCAAGATTTTTATCATTCAGATGTAGTACAGTTATGACTTAAAATCTCAACCTTAAAAATAAAAATAAAATTGCAACTTTTCATAGTGCACTTAAAGTGTATTTGTAAATCTTATCATTTGTTTGTTTGTTTATTGTTTTGAGGGGAGGTATTATTTCTCTGTCCATTGTGCTGAAGGGGTTGGCGGAAACTGCACTTGTTATCAGAATGTCTGTTGTTTTTGCTGTTTCTAGCAGTAACCAGCAGGTGGTATCAAACAATTTCACATTTCTGTTCTATTGCAGACTTTGTGTGTGTTTGGTTTCTAAGACTTCTCCTTCCTAACTTCCACCCCACATTATAAATGCTCACACACAAGCATTGCATGGGAATAAAGGTCTAAATGAGGATTTTATTTTATTATTCTGATTTCAATCTGTTTTGATTTTGCTTTCAGAGTGATATTTTTCTTTCACATGTGCTGAGGTTTCTTTTTACAGTAGAGATACTGCTTTATATGCAATAACTCATTGTTGCTCTAACAACACTATATGGGAAAACACTACTTGTAATCTTCACCTCACAAATGAGGAAACTATGGTACAAAGAGGTTAGGGAAACCTCAAGTTTGTAAAGATTAGAACACAGGAACCTGGCCTTGGAGCCCACAGTGTCAATCTCTGCTGAAATCGCTTCCCCTGATTTGATTGTCTTCTTTCATTGCATGTTTTCACTCAAAACCTGCCATTCCTTTACTTTGACACCATTTGCTCAGCTGCAAATGGTGTCAAAGTAAAGGAATGGCAGGTTTTTGACACCTATACCCTGAAATAAGAGATATTGTGGAGACTAAAACTAGAAGATAAAAGAGCTGTGTGTTAGATGGGGAATGCTCACATATATTCCACATATGCATAGAATTTTTGTGCTAAAAACACCTTGAGAAACTTGCCTTTATTTTACTGAAAAACAAACATAAATGTCCCAAAAAAGCATTGGGTTATAGCAGTCCCACAGAGGTGATAAAGGAAGAAATGGTCTGTTAAAGAAATGATGTGGAGATCCTACTAAGTATAAAAAAATGCCCATCATTGGGAGACAGGCATGTCGGAGGTTTGTGGGCTTTCCAGTTAAGTGCACCTCTTTACTAATGCCTAGCTCTTCGATTTACAGTGTAAGGGGACCAGGCTACACTGTCTACGGCCATGCTACCCCAAACAAGCCCGATCTCGTCTGATCTCAGAAGCTAAGTAGGGTCGAGCCTAGTTAGTACTTGGATGGGAGACCACCTAGGAAGACCAGGTGCTGTAGGCATAAAAAATGAAAAAATAAGGGATTGTAAGCTGACAAGGTCCTTGCAATCTGTGAGGTCAATCAAGGATTGCCTCGCCTAAAAGAAAAAATTAAGAAAGAAAAGAAAAGAAAAGCTTGCTGCTTCAAGTGAAAAGAGAAAAGGGAAGGGAGGGAGGGAAAGAAGAAAGGAACTTATAGTCAGTGTTAACAATGTTATTGTTAAGTTACCAAAACCAGGTAAAAGAACATAAAATTCAGATATGAAGAAGATTTGAATATGGTGAAAAATAATCTCATAATAGATTCATACTGAAATTGCTATAACATTTTATTATTTAGATGACCACCAACAGTTCATGAGGACAACTAGATTATTTTTTTAAACCAACAGAAATTTAAAATGTTCCTTAAAATTAGTGTATTACATTTTGCAAGGTTTGGGTTTTAGTTGCTTGTTTTATTTTCTATAGATTCTAACCTTCATTATGAAAGAAATGATATCCTCACAATGCTAAGCAATTCAGAATTAATTTCATACTTAGGTAATTATGTATAAAATGAAGAACTTCTTAATCGTAGTTCCATTGCAATCACTGTTGTGGATGATTGGTCAATTGTCTACCATGATTCAAATAAATGATGAACAAATTAATATGAGGCTTTCTGTAGAATTTTTAAAAAATCATGTTAATGGCAATAGGTCAACTTAAAGTGTTGACTTCAGTCTCACAGTCTTTTTAACCTCAATAATACTTAAGAAGAAAAAAATAGAAAGAATTCATACAAATAAAAATGAAAACTGAAAGGATTTCAGGGATTTTTTTTTTAGTAGGTTTTTTGTGTGTGTGTGTGTGGATAAAAGTGGCACTGAAAGTTACTTTGAAAAAAAGAAAAACAAAAACAAAAACAAAACTACTTCTGGTGCTCTCCTGTTAGTGTCTGTTGATGTTTTTGGTTCCTATCTCTTCTTCTACAGGTGTAACAACTGTTCTAACAATGACAACTCTAAGCATCAGTGCCCGGAATTCTCTCCCCAAAGTGGCTTATGCAACTGCCATGGACTGGTTTATTGCTGTTTGTTATGCATTTGTGTTCTCTGCCCTAATTGAATTTGCAACTGTTAATTACTTCACCAAAAGAGGATGGGCTTGGGATGGGAAGAGTGTAGTAAATGACAAGGTAAGTGAGAACTTTCTTTTCACCAGGAGTAAGAGAATCCCCTGACAGATGTAGCTTATAACAGATACATTCCCAAAATTGACATTAAGAAGATTCAAATATAAATTATATATATATATATAAAAATCATATAGATTTTAGAGTGTGTTCTTGCCTGAAATACTTTAGGAGTGCTTGTGGTAGTAATACTTCTGTTAAGATCACTCCCTAGCATCTGGTGAGGTTGGACAGTGTGTCAGGCACTGTGCTAAGTTATTTTACATATGCTCTGTCATATAATCTTTACATCAACTTTATAACTAGTTGTTTCTTTTTAATTTTCTTTTTTTTCCAATGAAGAAACTGGGCTTAATCAAGTTATTTACTTGTCAGAGCTAAATACAAGTAGTTAATAAGTGTACTTAAATCAAAATTTGTCTGATCATTAAATTCATACTGTTAAACACCAAACTGTTTCATAATAAAGAGATTTGTAAAGAAAAGTAGGCATTACCTTTAACTGCTATAAAATTTAAAGTCTTGTTAGTGCTATAAAATTTAAAGTCTTGTTACTCTCACTGACTTCCATTTCTGTTGCTTGGATGTAAAAGTCCATGCACCACTATTACCTTCTCCTGTGTTGTATACAAGAATAAGTAAGTAGGTGCTGGGATGTCTAAAATTTTTAAGTTGCCCATATAAGTCTATAAGACAAAAGTTATTTATTTCTAACATTAACTCCTGTTGGGATTATTGGTGTCCATTTTTAGTTTTCCAGTACTGAAGCTAGTGGGAGTTGTGCATTGATATATCAGCTGTTTCCTTTCTTATTGTATAGATTATTATTCATCTACTTTAAGAAGAGTCTTTGGATATACCACAGTGAGATATAAAGTTTTCTTATAAGAGTAAAAGTTATACTTTCAGAATTTCTTTTAACGACATATCTGCTTAGATGTGCTTCCATCAAATTTGGAATAAATACTTATCATTTCATTTCCTTTTCAGTTATCTGAATGTAAATATTTTTCCTAATTTTCATGACCGTATTACAGTTTAAACATATAAATGTGTTATAGTTTAAAAGTCCTTCCCTTTTCTCTTAATTTTGTAAACTGTAGAACTGTTAATGAGTTCTGATTTATTTTATTTTATAATCTATGGTTTGCAAACTAACAGCCAATGAGTAAATATTAAAGGGAATGTGATTAATTTTCTATCTGTAATCTCCAGATTATTTTAGCATTTCCATTACATTTTATTGTTGATTTATGTTTTCATTCCCCATATAGTATACCGTGTTTTTATTGCTATCTATGAAATGACTTCTTTTTAATTATATTAGTTACACGTGCACTTTCATATTTACATTTTTTTTAAGATAAAATGCTAGTTGGTTCTTTGTAACTATGTCACAAAGGATAGTGGTTTGTAGTATAAATGCCCCTTATAGTAATTTACCGATATATTGTATTATAATGCTATGAGGGTGCCAATCAAATTGATATTGTGATTTGGCATATCAAATAATATGCCTTCTCAACCCCTGAACTTGGAAAATAGAAGTACTCATAATTGCAATAAACATATTCTTGATAATGCATTCTAAAAGCTATGACCTACTACTAATAAATACTGGATTTAAGTCTACCTACATATCAAATCACACATAGTGAAGGTAAATCAAGGTTGAAATCATTGATGTTCCAACCTAATTTGGGGGAAAACAACTAATGAAGTTTATATTATTCCAGTTCTCACTGACTCAGTTTAGGGGTTAAGTTAAAGTAAACCTTATATCAGGCACATTGCTTAGCTAGAGCTCCAACCGCAGTGGCAGGTACTTCAGTGATTTTTGTTGAATAAAAGAACAAATGAGTTTCCGATATTAAATCTGGCAATGTGAAACCAATGAGAAGTCTCTTTTCCCTTCATGGAAAATCTTTTAAAATTTAATAATGATGAATTTATCAATGTATACTCAATCCAATTTCATGATTCAAGTGAATTTTTGGAGGTGTTTCCTCGACCCACTTTGGAAATAACCAGGTCCTTAAACTAAAAGGAAATCAAATAGAGTGCTCTAAACTAGCCCATCTGAAAAAAAAAGATATATATATATATATGTATACATTATATATATATGATATATATAAATATCATGTATATATAAAGCAGTCTACCTCTGTTTTAGTTTTTCTTAGATTTAATTTTTAAATGGAAAATAATATTTTTTCTAGAAATACAGAGGTTTAATCCACAGACCATTGGCTTGTGGAATCCTGTGCTTTTGAAGTTAGTAAACATGAGTAGATGCAGTTAAATTATCTGTCATTTCGAAGAGCATGTAAAACGTTCTTGAAAATTTCTTAACTGGCAAGTGTTAATTTGCCTCATAAGAATAATCATTGCAACATACATATTAATGTTATATGTTTGAAAAAAAATATGTGTTTAACAGACACTTTACACGTAGATTGTGCTCTGACAATCTTTAAAGTCAAATAAATAAATCCCCTCAATTCATATTTAAGTTACATTTGACTCCTCTATTAGAAGACAGAGCCTACCTTGCCCTGTGATCTTGAACACAATTTTATGTTACTTTTAGCCTCAGGTGTGAAATTAGACAACAAAACCTTATCATTTTAAAAATGTGGTGTTTGATCAAATGATCCAGATTTTATTTCCTTCCATATGCAAAAGTATCTACTTATGCAACTGCTAAATTCTTCTAAAACCTTCCCTTATGCCCAGTTCTTTCACTTGCCCAAGACTAATTATTTAACTCCAGCTCTTGATTCCTTTCCTTCTTGTTCCTTTCTCAACATTGATCCATTGGTTATTCTCTTCTCTTATTTTCATCTCCTTTTCAATTGCCTCCTTCCTTTCATTTTCTGAAGATGCTGAATATGCTTAAATTACCGTAAAAACAAAAACCCTCTCTTCAGATCTAATGTCACCCATTCCCCCATCATGAGATTCTGCCTTATTTTCTCCATTTGACCTTTTTGAAAGCATTGCTTACAGTGCTGTGTTCTCATTTTTAATTTAATTCTCAACCCACTGTAATCTGGTTTCCTTTCTATTTATTTTCCTGTAACAGAAAGGTACCAATAACCTTCACATTTTCAGATCAGATAATAATTTTCAATTTTTCTCAATGGGTTCCCTTTGAATTCATTGAATACTGTTAGATTCCAGAACTTCATATCAGGCCCAAGTCAGCAACTTTTTCTCTTCCTCTTTAAAATAAGACTTAGAATATCAGCTTTCTTCATTCAAGTTCTGGCAGCTGCCACTATTCATTCTATTCTTTGAGATTCTCTGCCAGAGTTCAGAGTGGATCCATTTTCCTTTGCATCTGCTCTTGTTTATTCCCACAGACAGTCATTTGGCTTTATTTTATGTTGTTTTTATTTTTATTATTTACTATATGTTCTCACTTTAAGGATTTTACTGAAAATATCTATAGGATTGTCTGCAGCACTAAGCACATTGCCTACCCATTTACTGTCCCCAAGTAGGTAATCCCTACTCATTCTAAATACAAATATCAATATCCTCAGGAAATTTCTGAATTCTTGCCCCCCCTCCAAATGATTAGATCCCTTTGTAAATTTGTTTAATACCCTCTTCTTTTACATTAGAGACTCATCACAGTTTATAATTGCATATTCATGTCTTAACTTCTTCACCGATCATAATATCAATGGCCATATTTATTTTAATTAATCATTTATCTGTGTCCCTTTGCATAGGGCTTTCTATATATTAAGATGCTCAATAAATATGATATGGATTAATGAAGTGGAATAAATCAAATTCACAACCCACACCTTCATCTTACCTTCTACAGCTATTATCTACAACTGTATTCCATATTTGTCTTTTAACTTCCAGAATCATATACCCAGCCTGTACCCTAGGCATTTCTACCTGTATAAAACATCTCAATCTTTCCATATCTTTTTTTTTTAATATGAAAGAAATGACAAACAAACAAAAATAAACCTCTTAAATTGATTTTATATCTTTCCCCTACCCACACCTATTTTTCCTCTTTACCTCAGTTCAGGGGAAAACCTAGTACTGTATTTCGATAACTCGATGTATCCCTTAACATCTAACCAATTAAGTGGTGTCCATTTTCCTACCTATATATTATAGGATATGTCCTTGCCAGCTCTTATTATTTTGAGTCTCTTTACTTCTTACTACCTCTAATCTAGTCCCCCTTTAATCTATGCTCTATGTTAATTCTGGGGTTATCTTTCTAAAAGAGGAATCTGATCATTTAATTTTTCAGCTCTTTAATGACTAGTTGAAGGCACTTCTTTAAGCAGATCAGCTAATATGGTCCAAGTATATAGCTTTCTCATCTATTTATTTACATAATGAATAATAAGGAAAAATTTTTGTTGTTATTTATTGTGCACTTAATACCATGTGCCCGAGAATATCTCCATTTTAGAAATGAGCAAATATGGGATTGGCCAAGTAAAATTACTTGCTGAGGACCACATAGCTAATAAGTGGTGGACTCAGTATTGAACACAGATCTAAGATCCATGCTCACAATCTTCCTGTAGCCATTACATACATCCTCAATATCTGTGCCTCTGCAAATCTCCAGGACATTCGATATGCTGATCCCTCTTGCTAAAGTCCCCTTGCCTTTCTTTCCTAAATGATGAACTCCTACTTATTTCTTAAGATCTATATGATGTTACTTAATTTTGACGTTTTCTAAACAAATCCAATTGCTGAAATGTTTCCACAATACCGGGTACAAATTATTTTATGCAATCTCATAAAATTATACATTTATTTGTAAATAAATCTGTTCCTAGCAGCAGGTTACAATCTCTAAGAAGATAATAGTTTTGTCTTATTTATCATTTTCTTTGCCGTTTCCTAGCGTGTTTAGCACATAATTTATTTGAATTAAATTTAAAAAAATAAATAACTTCAATCTGTTGTGGTGGTTTGCATTTCTTAGTCAGTGGTTTTATACTGCCCAAGCAAACCATTTCTCTGGAAATACATAAGATATTAAATTACTTAAAACACAGATATAGCAACATAATATCCTAACTAGCATGAAATGTGCCATTGTTTTGTGATTTACTCCATACAGTTCAATATCCTAACTAGCATGAAATGTGCCATTGTTTTGTGATTCACTCCATACACTTGAAAACATCACTGTTCAAGTGTTATCATTTATTTATTTGCATTTTTAACATCTTGCCTTGTTCCAAAAGCATTTCAGGCAGTTTACCAAAAGAATGCATGTACTTACATTATTATAAAATAACATATAAACAGAAGCAGGAAATCAGAATAAAGAAAAATAGACTGCAAATATATCCACCATTTGGGCTAGAACATTAACTATAGTTCATAGCTAGAGTAGCTAAGCTTCAAATTCTGAGCTTCGTGGCTATCACAGTGAACCATGAAGTAGCAGGGGGGTGGGGATGGGGTGGGGGAATTTGATTTTCTTTAATCAAAAAAATAGAAGTATAAATTTCCTCAGAAAAAAAAAAAATTCCTGCATGGAATACTCTTCTTAAAACAATATCATATGGGTTTTCTGTTAGGCAAAGCTGGGTACTGTTGCAGGTAGTAATATCAATATTTTCCCAATAAACGCAGTAATGAATTTCATATTGATGTTTCTTGTAGTCCCCTTCAATAAAAGCTGAAGGCATTACATTAACATACAACTCAGTGAAGGCAATTCTTCAAGGAGCTAAGCTAATATGGTCCAAGTATGTAGCTTTCTCATGGCCCAATTTAATCCAAGGAAAGACTTTAGAGTACTTAGAGAAGTGGATGGACTGTATAACCTTCAAACAATCTTCTGTAAGTATCACTTTTCTCAGTCAGGATGATTAGCAGATAGTTAGCAATAGCATTGTCTGATCAGGGAGCAAGTTGCTGTTTTACAAGTAATGGGCTTTCTAGTAGCCATGATGACTTAAAAAAAAAAAAGCAACATGGTATGTAGAAAGAGAATAGATTTTCCATTTTGCAGACCTGGTGTTTTTCCCAAAGTCTGATATATTTAATGCTATGTTTATGAAAGTCCATTTTCTTATTCTAAGAGACAAATCTAAAATTCTTTCCAATTCTGAAACCATGTGTTTGTTATTTTGATTTATATGCCAGGCCACTTCATTAATAGGTGTCTGTATTTTAGCTAGTGTATGTGCTCAAGTTATTAACACATTATTTTACCTAAAATTCTAAGGAAGCCAAGATCGATTTGTTGCCATGATGAAATACATTTCAACATCTGTAATCAAAAAATTTCCAGAATTTAATTTTATATATGTATTTACACACTCGAATAAAGTAATAAACTCAGAATATTATGAATTTTATAAAACATTTAAAAATAGAAAATTTAATTAATGTGGGTTATATTTTCTGTTAATTTTACTTCAGTAGCAGCATCAACAAATTTTATAACAGTTAATTAACTTTTCCCCCAGATAATGCATGAAAATACACCATTAACTGATTTTTTTCATAAGCCACATTTCCCCTTTCCCACTTATATAAGTCTCAATCACCAGTAAAATAACTTCCACAGACATTGTTTTTTACTTGAGTTTATTTTATGATTTCTCAGTCTTCTATATCTGCAGACAATGAAATTGAGAACTTTCAGGATAATTACAAAATAAAATTGTAGAATAAACTATTGAAATCTGTTAATAATCATAAATATTTTTGTATTCTATAAACACCTAATGTTTATGTATTTTACATACATATATTCATATATATGTATATATATTCAGAGTAATCAATCTAGTACCTTCCATTCATTTTTCATTAAGCAAACATTTTTAGAGACTGCTCTGTGCCAGGAGCTATGTTAGTTAGGAGTTTTGCATTGCATAGTCTATGCCTTCAAAGAGCTTACAATCAAGTAAATTTTAAAACAGAAGTGAAAAAATGTATATAACATTATAGCGATAAGCACTAGTGTGCTGTGGAAGCACATGAAAGGGGGACTAATTGCTGTAGCAAGTGATGTTCAACAGATGTGATTCTGAGCTAAGTCAGTGTAAAATGTATCTGACTTAGAGGACCAATGTGGGTTGATTACCAGTTCCTAGCTTTATTGTGGTACTATTCAGAGGTTAGAGAATACAGGAGGGTGTTCAGATTTACGTTGGCAGTGAAAGTAACCTTAATTCATGTTTGGACATTTTATGTTTTAAAAACCTGTAGATGGAAAAGTCAGTGAAACATAGTGGGTAAGAATTCTGGTGAGAGAAATTATAGCAGTCATCCATAATTAGCCAAAGCCATAATGGTCACTTAATTTAAAAATAGCAGTGCCAATTTGTCTTTATTTCCCCCATTCTCCTTCATTTTGGTTTAGTTCTTCATATTTAACATTATTTTTTAACTTGTATTTTCAACCATATCTGACCTTATACTTGAAAAGTTATGAAGTGGCCTACCTAAGAGTCTTAAAGTAGAAATGAAAAAATTAGACTATGAGAAATTAGATAATATGAACAATCAAAGCTCACCTAGTTCTCAAAAGAATCTAAACTTTATATAGGGACATGAGCATTCATTCAACAAAATTATCTCATAGCAGTGAGTACTGGTTTGAACAGTTAACACAACACTAGACTTCATTGGACAGTTTCTCTTCCAGAGTCTGAGGATCTGAGTGTAAGCCAAGGATTACATCACATAACGTAATATCAGTCTAGAGTGGTCGAAAATCATGTGGTCCAAGTATTCTGCCTGCCAATGGTCTGGCTTGATTAGAGACTTGCATGATGTTCAGAAGACTTTATAACATAATATCCATCAACTTGGTTGTTTGTAACAGAAGTTAATAATGAATAGGGCAAGGTAATATCTTCTAGTAATGGCTTAAAGGGTGAATATTCTTTGGTGCTATCACTGGCAGATCTAGGTGTTATAAAGAACATTAATAAAATATATTATGTGGACTTAATCTGTATATTCTGCTTTAGCAGATCTTAGAATTGTAAGTCAGCTATGAATTCAACAGTATGTTTTATCTATATGTGTGTGTGTGTGTGTGTGTATGTATGTATGTATGTATGTGTGTGTGTGTGTGTGTGTGTATGTATATATATATGTATATGTATGTGTGTGTGTATATATACATATATATATACACACACACATACATACATACATACATACATACGTACACGATTTTAATTCTAACCAAATAGGAACACTTTTATTTACTATAGGTTTGTGGTAATTATTTTTTTAAATGACCTGAGGGGAGTTATTTTATCATTTCAAACAAGGTTTTTAAGATTCTGAGCCAGAAAGGTTTTACTGGGCTAGTGCTAGGAATTAAGAAGGTTTAACACCATGAAGGTGTCCTACTTTTCATTCAATAAACTGGTAAGACATTACAAGTGCCAACCACTGTTTGATGAAAGATAGTACTGATGACTACGGCACTTTTTCTTGCTACCGATTCTGAAAATAGTTAATTTTCTAACTTCCAAGGGAGTATTTTGAAGCCCGATCCATTATCTTCTCAAGTGCTAAGACTACCTCTGAAGTTTATACTTAATATTCAGAAGTTGAAGCCATATTTTGGACAGCAAGAAAAAAAATAAGATGAAATTTTGATTTGTAGCTAAGTCACTAAATATTACAAACATATATTGGAATAATTTTTAACACTGCTTGTTATAGCATCCATGGTGCTGTGATGAAACAAAAAAACACCAACAAACAAATTTATAGGGTTCACATTTGGCTGGTACATATGGGTGCAGCCCTTCTTGGTATTTATAGCTGATGTCCATTTGTATTAGTCAAGAGTATCTGTTCTGATGTGTTAATGTTTCTGCTCTAGCATTTGTTACATATATATATATATATATATATATATGTATGTATATATATGTATATACATATATATGCACTTGTATACATGTACATACTATATGTATGGGTAATATTATACTATATCTATAGTATTACCCATACATTTATGTAAAATTGAAAGGTATTTAAGTGTGGGGGGAGGGCAGGAAAGATGCTGGTAAGAGTTAGCATAGTTTCTATTAGTAGACTCCTCTTGCAACAAAAATCATTTACATTTTATGTTTCTTTGTCTAAATGTCTAAATCCTACATCATCATTCCTGACCCAACTTAAATCTCCCTCTTCCACAAAACATTCCTTGAGCTCTCCTCTACACAGTGTTTATGTCTTCCAAAGATATAAAGTACATTATCTATACATTTTATTTACCAATAATTGTTGTCTAGCTCATCATAGTTATAACTTTCACTTCTTTTCACTAACAGACTATGTTTTTCACTGTGGTTTGACTATGTATTAGTTCACAGTGATGAACTCTATCAGTTCATCAACTATGTTGATTCTCACAACATATAATTATTTCTCTTTTTTCAAACTAGAAGCTGAAGTAGAGAGAGATTAAGGAACATTCTCAAGGACCAAATTCTCTATAAATGTAATTTGATATCATTTCAAATGATGCTTAGATATAGTTGAAATAATATGAACACTATATGTTACAAACTTTATGGGTTAAAGAGTCTTTTTAGAAGATTGACCTAGTAATTTAAATTAAATTGGAATAATTTAGGAAAAAATACTTTAAGTTTCACACAGCTTCCTCAGAGAGAAAGTCACATAGCATGGTGTTTAAAGCAGAGGTTTAGAAGTCACACACATCTAAGTGTGTATGATTTTTCATCCACTTAATAAACAAGATACCTGGTCATGTCACAAAAACTCTTTAGCTTCCATTTTAATTTGTAACATAGGGTTAATAGAACTTACTTTCTATCCAGTAGTAAAGTTTGTCACAGATGACACCCAGGCTTACCATTCACCCTGCCATCTCCTAGTTGTTGACTATCATCTGATCAGTTGCATGCTTGCAGATTACCCTCCACTTGTAACATGGCAACTGCAAGTGTCACTTTGAAGAAAGGCTATTTTATAGCTTTTTATAAAGTTACAAGTGGTGATCCCTCATCTTTTTTCCTTTTATGCTCCAGCCAGGTCTGGAAGAATGCCTCATCAATGAGGGAAAAAGAGAAGGAAAACCTGATGTCAGTGAAGGAAAGAAAACCTGGGCTTGTTTTCAGATCCTTCTGGGCTCTCAGAGACACTTTCAGACCTTATTTTACTTGAACATTTGTGAATTTTTATTTCAAAATAATTGATACTCAAAATTCCATTCTAGATCAATCGATTGGTCCTCTAAAACTGTTGATTTACATTATTTACTATATTGCATAATTCATTGCTGGCTTAATTGTGTTCACATTTTGATAACAAACAATACATTTATATTAGTATAGAAATGCAGATAAATAGTATTTCTATTTTCAGGTTTCATTAATCCGGTTACCTATTATGCCTTACCTCATGGAAAGCAGTATGCTAAATGCTAAGATTACAATGAACAAGACAGAAGTAGCATTAGCTTTCACTGAACTAAGTTTCTAATGAGAAAGAAAAATTTTAACCAAATAGTTACAACACAAAAGAAGGAATTTACAAATTTTGAAAAATGTCATGTGGGAATAAACTGGATGTTATGAAAGAATGTATATGAGGAAAAGGACCATGTTAGAGAGAGTGGTTAGCGAAGGCCTTTCTGAGGAAATGATATTTAACCAAGATCAAAATACGGCAGGGAATTAATCACATAAAATACAGGATCGAGAGAAGGCATTCCAGGCAGAGAAAGTAGCATGGCCACAGGCACCAAACAAGGAAATATTCTGAAAACTGAAGTTATTTTAATAGGACTGGTATGTAATGAGCACAAGAAAAAAAACCATGGTAAGAAGTGTTGAGTTTATTCTAAGTTCCATGAGATGGTGTTTAAGAGATTTAAGCAGAAGAGTGACATGATCCAATTTATGTCTTTAAAAAATTTTTGTGTCCATAGTATGTTTAATGGTTGGATGAGGTCAAGCTTAGCTGGCAGAGCAATCAGCAATATCTATTTGTCTGGTCAAGAGATAACAGTGACACCTAGACTAGAGTCTGTGAGAACTGAACTGGGGATTATAAAAAGAAACAGATTATGGATAAACTAGGCGAAAATCAAAAAGTTTGTATTTCATCTTCCTTCTGTGTTTTTAGTGTTTATGATACTGCCATCTGTATATGGTTATAATTTCCCACCATCTGAGTAAAGCTTTGCTGTTTGATTTTGACATGAAGGGGGAAATCCTGTTATCGAGTAAAAGAGTAAATTTCTTTATTCAGAATTTGAGATGATTCATTATAGGTAATCATTCCTCTTGTTGAAAGAGTTCTATATTTTACTTTTCATTCACTCATTCATTCAGCAGACTGTTGAGCTACTACAGTAGTCAAAGCTGCTGTACTAGTTATTAAAGTTGTAGTTTTAATTGTTTTTCATGTGAGCAACAAAAAATGGCTCTCCAGAAAAATGGTACTATTGATCTTACTCTGGGGGTTTCTTCACCCTCATGGTTTTAAGACTTAATAAACTCTTTTTAGTTTTTTCCGTGAATTCCTTCTTTCTAATGGGTAATGATGTTTGCCAAGATACTTTTCTTCAGAATTTGAACTGGAGTTTGGAAACGTTAAGCAGCTGGCTCAACCCACATTCTGTTCATTCTTTTATTTTTCAATAGAAAAAAGAGAAAGCCTCTGTAATGATACAGAACAATGCCTATGCAGTGGCTGTTGCCAATTATGCCCCGAACCTTTCAAAAGACCCAGTTCTCTCCACCATCTCCAAGAGTGCAACCACGCCAGAACCCAACAAGAAGCCGGAAAACAAGCCAGCCGAAGCCAAAAAAACCTTCAACAGTGTTAGCAAAATTGACAGAATGTCTAGAATAGTTTTCCCAGTTTTGTTTGGTACATTTAATTTAGTTTACTGGGCTACGTATTTAAACAGGGAACCTGTATTAGGGGTCAGTCCTTGAATCTAGGCACAGATTAACTTTGGGATGTATAGCAACATTAAGCTTGGTTTGTTTTGCTATGTATAGTCTGACTAATAACTGCTAATTTGTGAACCAATGTGTACAGTATGTAAATAGCGATACAGCTTACCAGTACACCTCTAATGGAGACATGCATTTGCCAACTCGCGAAACTACAGGCAGAAAGAACTCTACACCCAAAACTTTTTAAGATTTACTCTAGGAACTGATTTAAGGTGGATTTCAGGTGACCTGATTTATTTCCTCTTCTAATAGCAGTGAAAACGTGGATCCTATACTACATTTCATGAACCCTTTTGATTCAGGTCTTACATAGGAGTATTTTCTACTGTTGCCTAACTATAATGTTAAGATAACATTGCCATTTCATGATAAATTCTTCTAAATAACAGAACCTCATGTCTGCAACATTATATCTGAGCACCCTTCTCGAGTGCTCAGAATCTCTCCTTGTATAATTAGAAGCTTAGCACACATCAGAAGAAAAACTAGAGATTTGACATCAGCTTTTAATTACTCTGCATAGTATCTATAGCTATGTACATATTACAGCATGACATGCTCAAATAATTACGAGTAACCTCTGACAGGGTGTTAATTATGCCTAGAATTTAATAACTATTGGAATATCATAGTCTCTACATTTTTAGTGTTAGTTTATTTGAAAATAATAATTGAAATTCTATAGATCATTTTAATCATTGGATACTACCTTAAATTAAAAAAAGGTAAAATTAAATGTGTCTTACTCTTTCCAGGTATGTGTTGTACTGAAATTGATCAGCAAAATTTTTTTGGTGCTGGAGACTGGAAAAAGCATCCAGTTTGGCTGCTGTGGAACAACATTCATATTGGATTAGAAAAGTGTGCCAAAAACTCCCACCAATGAGAATTCATAGGTGTCACAGAATATAGATGAGCACTTACATGATTCTCTTCTTTCCTGTTTACTGTAAATTCTGCCTTAAGGCTTCTTTTCATCAGGACTCAGAAGCCACTAATTACAAAGGAAAGAGCAGTTAATTGGCACATTTTTCTGTCTTGAAAGCAGCACTTTCAGATAAGAATTAATGTAAATCTGTTTTTGTAAATTGCAACTTTAAATTTCGCTGACTCAAATTTACAACAGCTTTGTATACCAGAAGAGGTTTTGGTAAGAGTTGAAAATTTTTAAACTGAAACTTCAAAGCATCACCAACAGATTGTGAATTAATTTACATGCAGAAAAATAACACACACTCAATTAGCTAAATTACAACACATACAAACATGTAGCTTAAATTAGAAACCACAATTTTCAATTTTATAGAATTACTGATTATTAATGGGTAAAATTCATTTTTCTTTTAATATTTAAAAAATGCCCTTTATGCCCCTGAAATATGTTAATAGAAGTTAACAATTGTGTCTCATGTGTAGATTCAATGTTTTTGGAAAACTTAAAACCCTTTTGACTCACATATACATTAGCAGTTATTAGCTGACTTTTACTAATAGATACACTTTTACGATGGTGTTTTTGTAGAAAAATAAGTAGTCAAATAGTGTCATTTCTTGCAGTTTTGTATAGTATTTCAGTATAGTGCATAAATAAGTATGTTCATAAAATCAATAAAAGGAGTATCTTATTGAAATAAGCAAAATCACAACAGAAATTTCTATTTCTTTGCCTCATTTACATTTTTTCTTTTCTTTTTCTTTTTTTGTTTTAGTGTGATTTTATTATGTGCTTTGCATGATTATATTATTACCAGGGTCACAAATGCATCTTATTGACAGATTTTGATGTGAAGACAGCCTTGAAATTAAAAATTCCCTCACAGAAGGTAATAAAATAAAATTGTTACATGAGCTAAAAAATGTATTTCTTTAATTCCCTTTCAATAACGACTTCTTTAACATCTAAATAGATTTAAAATGTGCACTTTACTTATACATTGAAATGGAAGATATCCTATTTTCTTACACATTTAAATATAGCACAGCTCTTCTGCGTAGTTTAGGGGAGTGTGCCATAGTCTGAGAATGTACACAATGCTTGAAGGCAAGCAATAAAAATGCTTTGTATGGTATGCATTAATAGACAATTTAAAAATATTGTTCAAGTTCTGCATTGCCCCTTTAATGTCTGACTATAAATTATAAATTTATAAATATGTACATATGTAAAAATAGTTGTAAATATCAGTTTCTGTAGGACAAAAAAATGACTCACCCACATCTTTGACAAAGGGATGCAACTACATCAATGGCACCAGTTTTATTAAAGTTTATGGTATATTGGCCAGAAGAGTTATCATTAATGTTATTCTTAGTTATAATTGAAACTCTTATTTGAACCTGATGACATCGTAATAGTTCATATTTTCTGATAATGTGGTTCAGGATTTTCTATTATTTCTTTTTGTTGAATTTTTCACACTTTTTAATCTTTTAAATTTCAATAAATCAAAGAGAGCCTTTGGTATTGCTGGAGAGCAGGAGGATGCTCCATGGGAAAGAATTTTAAATGATAAAAAATAGTCTTTACAATTATCTTCCCTTCCATAAACCATTTTAAAAACATCAAGGTGACATGGATTTATTGAAATAAGGCTAATTTTTCAGGAAATGCAGTTTTAATATACTAACAGTGGTCTCATTGGCCCATAATATTATGCCTATTTTATGCAGTTGTACTTTGACATAAAAGGTTATGGTATGTAAAAAATGTAGGTAAATATGTGTACATATGTAGAGGTATAATTTCACTGTATAGCTACTGCTCTGATTCAGCTAATATTTATTCAACAAATATTTTTTTACCTCTTCCTATGTGCCATCAAGTGGAAAGAGGGTTAATACTCCTCATATCACACCCATAGAACTTAGTTAAAAATTAAAGTACATCTCATTCTTATAAAGAGTTAAAATCAAAAACTAAATGGAACATGTAAATTAATTTAGCAGTAAGAGTTGTTCACTTAGCTGTGAGATCACTACTCTGCTAAGTTGGTGGCTATTTCTTTTCTCCTATCGGCATTCTTATTTGTTTGAATATAAATATGAAATTAATATAACCATTTAACATTTTTCAAACTTCAGTGACTTTTTTAGTTTAGCCATGTTTTTCAGGAATCTTTCTATTTTAAATTTATCTCAAGTTTGGATAAGTGATCTCCTTGAACTACATTTGCACTTTTTTTTTCTTAAATAGTTCATAGTTTACTTAAAAAGAACACAGAAGCTATTATTTCACTCATAGTGTATACATATGAAATATTCTCATGTGTTTATGATGTGGCTTTTTTTATATTCCTAGTTGAGGGAACAGAACTCGGCCATGGTATCATAGATTCTAGAGGGGCACCAAAGCTCAGTGAATACCGGACTTCGGTGTGGCTTGTCATCATTCCTATGTGAGGACAAGGGAAATAGTTCAAGTCATCCTTGCAAAGTTACGGTTCTTCAGTATCTATTAAGAGCACTTTTCAAGTGCTCCATACTTGATGCCCCCAGACAATGCCTGTGGAATACTAAAACATTTATTACTTAATTTATTACCCAGGACCATATTAATAAATTTATTACACAGGTTGTTTCTGTTATTAATCTTCTGGCATTCCTACATTCATCTGAATATTTTGCAACGATTTTTTCATATAAAAAGATTCAGAATTTTAAGGGAATCATAAGCTGAGCTATTGTTACCCTGTATTGCATTCATTTTCCTTTTAATTCAGGTTTCATGGGCACCTTGGCTTCCCTTTTATTAATCTAAAGTTATACAGAAGCATAAAATTGCAACTGAGGGGAGTGCAGTTATTTTTAACACTTGCATACATGGGAACCCAGGAAACTGTATCCAAATCAGTCATAACTGCATGGACAAGACAAATTATGACATTTTCATCTATTGAATTCATACTTTAAAAATGAAATTCAGCAATTAATAATTTCTAATATTCATAATCTTGCATTATCAACTTTATATAAAAGATATTTTCCATTGGTATTAAGCACTCATATTTTCATCATATTCAAAGACAAATTCAGGACTTCAAAAACAGGAAAAGAAGAGCCTCACCAGAATAATGAGGCTGTTGTTAAACTAAGTGAAGCATTTTCTCTTTTTAACTCCTAAGAGAGGGAAGAAATTACATACACAATTATATGCAGAGATACCCAACAGTCATGAGTCTATCAAGGTACACATCATGATTAAAATTCTAAAATAGATAAAGTTCATGTGAAAACATTTGAGGAATGTAGTAATCAATAAATTATTCAATATCTACTTATAAGGATTTTATATCATGTTCTTCCTTAAAATTCTTAATTATCCAACTTATTTAGATTACTATTTTCAATTCTATTTAGTTGAAATTTTCTATTTTTGTTTGTTTATATAAAGAATATTTTCTTATAGGTAATTATGTACCCTGCTTCAAATCACTTTCTCTATGCTGCATTTAATGCATAACATCATTTAATATTGCCAGTAGAGAAGAATAAATAACAAGTTTATGCTTCAGTTTATGGTAATATTCCCAAAGCACTTTTAATAAGTTATTAGCTTTGATTTGAAGTGTGTGTGTGTGCGCACACATTTGTGTGTGTGCGTGTGTGTTTCCCAGGTACGAAAGAACATTTTGAGAAATTCAGACAAATTTATGAAATCTAGACAATTTATTTTATTAATTGATTCAATCACAAATGTAGTTCTTATTAAACTAGGAATTCACTAGTTAGTCAATAGAATAGCTTTTTCAATAAATCAGTAACAAACTTATTAATTAGAATTTAGTCTGGAGCTATACAAATGGTTAGAAATACGCTTCTTACACAGGTGTAAACATTTTTTCTGATTTTTTTTAGCTGATTCTTTTGAGCCATTAAGTTCAAAATGATATCACAATTCTGCTTGTAAGATAGAATAGAAAAAGCCTTCAACTCCAAGTTTCTCAATGGTGGTTTTTGAAAGCCTCCATTAAATTAAATACTTGGTTGATCATTTTTAAATATCAAGTCATTTACATTCGTTAATGGTTAGTTTTGTACTTTTTTGAATTGAAATACTGCTGAGTATATTCTTATAGATAGTTCATCTATAATTGCATGCTACCATTACATTCTAGTCAGTATTCCAAGCCCTTTACATATATTACCTTATTCAGTCACAACCACCGTAATCACTGTGTGATTCTTGAAGTTGCGGAAGTTTTAAATTTCTATATAGTACACCAACACACTAGTCTAACATATATTTTAAGTAAAGTTAAAAAAAGAAAAAGCTGTATTTTTTTTTGCTTTAATTAAAATTTATACTTATACCTTTTGGGGAGCATCAATCTACTATACTTAATATGAAAGTCACTATCTGCTATTCTATACAATAAATCCAAGCAAACACTAAAACTAAACTGTACAACAACCAAGAGTCTACTTTTGTGAAACTAGCTATTTATTAACATTGGTTACAATTAGTTTCTCGAAATACATTACATTTTTATTTTTTGATCCCTAGGTACTTCTCATGTATAAAAAATGCTTAGAGTTGATTAAGCACACAGAAGAAGCACTTCCTTCTTTATTTTCTCTTTCTTCCTTCTGTCTTTCTTTTCTTCCCTCCTTCCTTCCCTCCTTCCTTCCTTCCTTCCTTCCTTCCTTCCTTCCTTCCTTCCTTCCTTCCTTCCTTGCTTTATTTTTAAAATTTATATTAAAACTGAACCTTCCTTCCTTCCTTCCTTCCTTTTTCTTTCTTTTCTTTCTTTCTTGCCTGTTCGGTTAGGAGTTGGAGAGGTTTTTATTCGCAATATTGTTGGTTTCATGACATTTAAATCCATCAGACTTCAAGTATTTTATATTGATTCCATCAAGCAATTTGTTACAAATTACTATTAATAGAAAGAAGCCTAAACTGACCCCCAATAAATGCCAGTATTGGGATTATAAGTGTTAAATTATCTTAGCTGGTATAATAATTGCAGTTTTACATACTTCGTTTCGGAAGACTAACTTTACCATAACATGCTGACAAATGCAAGCCTATATTGTTGGATAAACGAGGCTCTCCAACAAAGCATAATTGTAAAAACAAAAGGTCCTAAGAAAGCTAAACAACAAAGTTCAATCACTGTAGGGGTAATGCCTTATATATTTATTCCCAATTTATATATGTTTTAAATATTCAGCACAGTAGTGGAAGCTCTTGGCTATGTTTTATACCTCACGTAATGTGTGAAGAAGTTGAATGTGTTATTAGAAAGGCCTAAACAAATTGAACTTTGAGCCACAATTTTCATGAATTAAACTTTATCATCTATGGATAAGTCCCTGATTGTTGATCTTGGGTGCTTGATCCACAATTGATTTCAATTTGTTGGTATCCACTGGTTTTCAATATTTTTCTGAGCAGATACAAATTCAGGATTTGTGTGCTCCAAACTGAGGAATGTGACCTTTCATGAAATACTCCCTTTAGAAGTGACATACATGAACACTTATAAGCTTCATATTTGTTGTTAAATTAGAGAAGAAAGAACAAAAGAACTGAAATGTTTTCCCTTTGCTACAAATTAATAATAAAATTACATGCATAAGGAATGTATGTTAAATCTCCAAATATAAACTTTAAACATTCACATTAGGTGAAATTTAAATTTTCTGGGTGATATTATACTTGTATGGTAGGTTTCCTGGTTTGAGGAAATTATTCGGGAGATAATAATATTCGTAATTTGTGACCTTGTTGTAATTGGGAAAAGTCACTATTTTTTATGTGTGTAAGATAATTCAACCTTTATTGAATGTGTCATTATGCTTGCTGTTAAAAAAAAATCCCTAATTAATCACATGCAAATTAATGCTAAACATTATCTTTTTGTACTTATTAAAATTAATTTAAATATATTTGATCTGAAAATTGTGGTTTTTGTCCTCTAATCATTACGTTTGCTTATAATAATTGAATTTATTGTAAATGTGACTTTTTATCGAGGTATAACACCTACATCTTATAATAGTGGTTTTAAATCTTAATTTCTTAGATATCTTTTTAAAATAGAAAGTATAGGGTGACAGGAGAAGTATAAATCTACCCTGAAATTTTAGGCGGGAGAGTCATGAATTGCTAATGTTGAATTTTTTTAACACATTAAGAAAGTGGTACTATGGAAAATAAAAGTTCACCCAGAAAATTGGCTACATTCTATTATAAAAGTGTCACATTTACATGAAAGTATTAAATAAAATAAATAAGATTTTTTCTTTAGATAGAGTCAAGTTTATCATTCTGTTTGTAAACCTGAAATAGCACAGTTTTCTAGTTGAATAGATTCTCTTAATTTAATGCAATTTTATTGAAATGAGCTCCTCATTTGTTTATTACTATTATTGCTAATATTGCTGAAATTAAATAATTTTAAATGTCAAAATAGTATAACAGAGCCATTTTTATCAATAAGATAAGTTCTCATACACTATTTCTCAACCCTCACCACACTTCAAAATCACTTGAAGAGTTTTAAGAAAACATTAGTCCTATCCTAGATCAAATAATTTAGAATCCTGAGAGAAGTTATGATAAATTTTTAAAACTCCCACTGTAATTCTACTCTGCAGCTATGTGTATACATGTTTTTATTTTATAAACCTATTTATGGGCTTTCTCTAATCTCTGGTTCTATTTTGGAGACCTCTGCTTGCTTGTGTATAGTTTCAAGTTTAGTCTATATTACTAAAGAAAAAAAAAATTACATGAACATTACAAGTTAGTTTTTCTCATAATGAAGTGAATTTAAGTGACAGTGTCAAATCTTGTGCAACAAAGTATCCATTCTTAAAAATTTACTATATAATCAATTAATTATAATCTAATTAAAATTATTAATTTGTACATTATAGACTCGCAGATAATTATAAACAATGTGAGTATACATACAGTTATATAGTATTATAATTGTTATTTTTCAGTCTATGCTTTTAAATCAAAATATTTTTAAAATTACTCATACTAACACATTTTGCTACTATTTTCCTGGGGGAAAACATGCTTACTTTAAATAATAAGGTGAGTATGTATAGCTTCAAATTCACATCTCAGTAAAATTATAGTCAGAAAAATGCTACATTTTTCAATAGCATTTAGCTAGTTTCTCCAATATCAATTTATAGTCTAGGCTTTGTTAAATTCATGTAAATGAAAGCAGGCTATAAAGGGAAGCATTTTATGTTATCTTTGCTCCAAACAATTTAGAAAAGGAGGAGCTAAGGTTTCAATGGGATTCCTATGGAATTAGAAATTTTGCCTCACCTTTAGAGTGAAAAACCAAGGAAACTGCTGAGAAAGCAATTTCAGTGAACATTTTGGAGCATAAATATTTGAGGTTCATTTGTCTGGGAAAATTCATTCTTGTGGAACTCCTTGTGGAACTCCATTAATGGCTTAAAATTTTTTAACATTTCTTCCATGAATCAATAAAAATAATCTTATGGAAAATTTCTAAATCATGTCTTAAGATGTACAATAGTAAAAAGATGTAAATAATGAAGCATATCAACTTTGAACTGTTCTTGTACTCACTGGTTAAAAGCTCATTTACTTTCAAACTAAATACACATGAAACGCCAAATAAATGGGAAAAGAAAGAGTATCAATACTTAAAAATCATCAAGCATGCCTCTTACAGGAAGATTTCGCTATGAGTGTGGACATGGGCCACCACCCCTAAGGCTTATCTCAAAGTCCAATACATTCCAGACAATTGATTCTATATTTAAGGAAAAAATGTTTTTAATTCTCTAATTTTTAATTTTTATTTTATTATTTTACTTTACTTCATACTAATCACTTATTCATTACATTCCTCTTTTTGTCTAATAGTTATATTGAACATTTTAACTCCTTTAAGTTGCTTTAGGTAGTGTTGAAGTTAAGGTAGAATATTTTATGCAAAGCTATATTTTGCTTCCTAAAAGTCAGTATCTTACTCTTGACTCTTTTTGAGTAAGAACAAGAGCAACTTCCAAGTGATGTGAACGCAAAAAGAACTCAGGGAAAGGACATAAAATGTTTCATAAGCATTAAAGCCTGAGTGCGGGAAAGTAGGGTTGGCCTAGGGACTTTACTGATGTGTTGGAATAACAAGACTCACTGCTTATGTAGCATGGTTCAAATTTTTGAGTAAAATAATTCACAGGAGCAGTTTGGTCCATTCCACTGTATTATCTTTAGTGAAAAAGATAAGCACAGCTGCTGGGCCATCCCTGTGTTTTTTGGTTCAGCATACACATCAAAACATTGGACATTACCATCAAATATTTTTTTTTAACTTTGAAAAACTCCAGAAATGAAAATAAAATTAAAAAATACTTTTTAAAAAGAGGAAAATATAAAGACTTGCCCTCGATGCTCATATAAATCATTGTATTTTCCAACTGATGCAAATTTACTGCTTAAGTATAATTTACAATTGAATTGTTAATATTTATATCTCTGTATAATGTATATAATGTAAAATACAAATGGCCTGTAGTAGAGCAAAGAATACAGGCATTTCACAGATTTTGTTATATGCATCTCTATTATCAAATTTAACTTATCTTTAGTTTACACTGGGATGGCAGGCTATATTTTACTATGCTCACAAGTGCCCTAATCAGCAGTGTCTCTCAATAAGTGTGGAGGTTATTGGTGGCTCAGGTAAGTGGGTTATGATTGAGATGTGGAGTCATCCAAGAGAACAACTTTTCGTTACCAAAGGAATATATTAGAAATTATATTCTAATAGAAAAGTATCTTTTTTATTGAAAAAGTGAAAACAAATTATGTCTCCATCACAACATAAGGAAAGAAATATTCCATAGGTGTCCTTTTTTTTTCAATTTTTAAAATCATGATAAAATGTATATATAAGATAAAATTTGCTATCTTAACCATTTTAAGAGTGTAGTTCGGTTGTATTAAGTATATTCATATTGTTGTACAACCATCACCACCGTTCATCTTTAGAACTCTTTTTATCTTGCAAAACAAACTATACACATTTAAAAATAACTCCCCATGACACACCTCTGTGGGTCCCAGGCCTAGCTGGTCCCAGGTCTGGCTGTGATCCATGTTCACAACTAGGAATAGGACCCAGGATTTAGAATGTTACATTAGTGTAGTAGGGCACCCGTGCCTAAAATATGTAAACATACTTCAGCTTACCGTATCACGTAAGTGTGGTTGAATGTCACTATTGTTCTCTGCTATGCATGGAGCCATGCAGTCCCCTGGAGAGCAGAAGGGGAACACAAGATGAGGAGCAGAAGAAGTGCACGCAATACCGCGCTACCCCCCCCAACAGAAACGCACTCCCTACAATAAAGTAGGTGCCTGCCGTTTCACTCTCATGTCGGCCTTTTGTGCATTCTTCCAACTGGGCGTCTCACCATTGAACCGTCCCTTCTCTATCAGCTTGGCGCTGACAATCCCCTTTCCGCCCACCCCGGCCCCTGGCAACCACCACTCTGTTTTCTGATCTTCTTTTTCCACCATAACCCAGCCTATCATTCTATTCTCTGTTACTTTGAGTTCAGCTTTTTAAATTTAATTTTTTTAGATTCTATATATTAGAGGCTAAAATTTTCATGTCGACTTCACTATAAAGTATTTATAAGGGGAGGGACTGAGGTTTCAAAGGACTTCGTATGGACTTAGAAGTTTTACCTTCTCTCCTTCCTATTCTAAAGGATCCATGACTGGAAAGAGACTAAAGCTTAATGTCAAACATAAATTATTCTGGCAAGAATTATTCTAGGACAATTACAAACAATTAACATTTTTAAACTCCAAGAACAAGGCCAAAACAAGACGGTGAAGAGATAAGTAGAACTAGAATGGAATTGGAACATGTGTTGTGAATGAAGGAAAAAGAGTTCCCATTGATGACTAACAATGGAACTACAATATCTTCCTTGTCTTTATTACCCATTATACTCATTATACATGTTGGGTCATACTAACATTAGATAAAATAAATAAGATAAAATACATTTATGAGAAATGAATACAATTTTATTTTTGTCAGAGAGTAGCAGAAGACAGTTAGAAATAATTAGTCTTGGTATTTGAGTCAAGAAAACTTGCAATCAAGATTTGAAGACTTGGCCTTCTCGTTTTCAAAAACCAGACTTTGTAATTTGCCCTTAATATTAATTTATACATCTAAATGGGTATTTGCTATATTGCTGCTTCTTTATTCAAATGTTATAATTAAGATATTTTTTATACTATGTGAGACATTGTGATACAGAAATAGTGGTCACATCTAAGTATAAGCTTAACTTATTTGATTAGCACATTTCAAGGTAGTAGAGTACTAATTTCTGAAAGAAATATTTTACAGTTTCACTCTTCACTCAGAAAAATGAAGTTCTGTTTACACAAGATGTCACTATTAATGCCTCATTAAGCATATATTATAATAATTTCTATATTTAACTTCAGTCCTTTAAATTTAATGGAGCTATAGCTAATGTTTTAATAACAAAACTGAAGCACTAGATAGTAATTTATAGTTTAGTATTTGATTTGAGTACACCATAGACAAAATTTTAAAAAACTTCGTACACTTATATTGGGCAGAATTAGGTTCTACATCATTTCTTGTTTGTTGGCCTTTCTCAGCTATCCCACAAATAGGCATTGCATTACAGGGGAGAAGTTCTGTTGCATCCCCAGCTTGTTTATATAGTGAAGCTATTACTGTTTTCACACTCTTCCCACTGACCTGGATTGTGCATGAAGTTCCTAGTCATCCTCGTGGAAGATGTGCCTGATTGCATGTTCCTGAGCTGATCATTAGGTTGCTTTGCTGTTCACACTTACACAATATTTGTTTTCCTCATTAGTTTATAATATTCTTAATGGCATAGATTATGCCCATCTTTTACAAAACTTTTGATTGAAATTCGGTGAGAATTTTTGAATCTGTGGTTCATTTTTTTTTTTGTCAGGTCTGGAAATTTTCAGTCATTATCTCTTTAAATAACATTCCTTTTCTTCTATTATCTCTCCCTTCTCATTCTGGAATGCTTGTTAGAGATATATTGGTTCTTCTTACTCTATCTTCCATGTTTCCTAAACTTTCTGTTACATTTTCCATGTCTTTAACTCTCTGTGCCTCTTTCTGGATAATTTATTTTGAATCAAGACTAAATGAAATAACTTGCCTAAAACCGCATTTTTAATATTTTGAATTTCAAATTCCACAGTCTTTCCATTAAATTACACAATGATTCTACAATTCTCTTTCCTTGAAAAGAATTAATATGAATATAAATTACCTATTTAATAACAAAAATCATGTGTTAGTCTACAGAGAATCTCCAAAATGAAACTCCATGATGCAGAGTACTAGTACTCAGGGAAACTGAGTCAAGTAGTTGCCCTCAGATCCTACCTCTTACAATTTTGTTTGCTTAATTTGTTGCATGTAATTTCAGTCATATATAAAGGTAAGTAAATGTCCCCAATTCAAAATGATGTTGCAGTAATTGTTTTTTCTATGCTCTTGTGCAAACTTCAGTTTTCTGAATATCCTAAATGCTCAATAAATGCTAACAAATTTCCTAACTGAATAAGTTTCTAAAAAGAAATCCTGGCAATTGACTTCAGCCAGATTGTACTTGAAAGCTCAAAAGAGTGTGACTTCATCTTGATGATACTAAAACATTTAATCTTCCATCATTTTCAGTAAAGGTGTGCTTTCTATTTTTCAATTGAATAACAAAGTAGAATCATCTTATTAAAGATATAAGCTCCTAGAAAACATTCAGATTACATATATCAGGATGCAGCTGTAGCCATTGTGCTAGTATTTGACATTAAAAAAAACATACACTTAATTTGTAATTAACTACTTATAGGAGAACTGCAACTATCTCTACAAACATTTGTGCTCATTTATGAAATATGAAACTATTTAAAAATTCAATGCCCAACGAAGACAGTTATTCAAAGCAATACAATTTAAATGGATTGATTTTGAGTTTAGGTTTGAAAGATTTAGATTATTGCAGATAATTTTAGAAGAAAACATATAAGAATGTGAAAGGTATCCATCTTATATGAGTTGCGCTAATAGTTTATAGGGCATTAAAGGTGTCTACTCCATAAAAAATATAAATCATTTTTATAGAGCAAACTTATGGCAGTGTATTAATAAAGTTTCAGTTGCAGAAAACGGTACATTGTAGGCATTTTAAGCACAAAATGATTTATTACAGAGTTTTAAAAATAGTCCAGATTCTTAGGAAGACTAATAAAAAAGATATGAGATAAATTTTCAGGAAATTTTTAATATTTCTACTGTAGGACCAGGACCAGGATAAGAAGGCTATTATCTCTTCTATGATTAAGAAACCGCTGGTCCAATCAAAACCACTGCCACAATCAAAAAGACCTCCAATCGAGAAGCTGGTATGATGCTGCTTGGTCTAGAACCATATCATGTTTTCAAATTTCCAAAATATAGAAAGTCACCCTACTGTCAGTTAATCACATTCACCACACTTTAACCATTAGGCTACTCTATTTCACAAGTACCCTTCTTCTCATATCTAATTTACAAACATACACATATACACACACACATACAATAGAAATAACAATAAGCTCATATGAAACAGTAAAACCATCACTCAATAACAAAAGTATATTTGACAACTGTCCAAAAGGAAAATAAATAAATAAATTCTAGCAGTCACTGAATATTCCTTTGGGAAACATTCAGTCTCAGTCCTTCATTAGTACAGTCGCAAGTCTGTGTTGACATTCTATAATTACATAGTCTATCTTCACAAACATAGGCTATATGAGCATGTGAAATATTAGCAGAAGAAAGAAGGGGGAGAAAAATATATTCACACCGGGCAAAAGAGAAATTATTAGCAAATGATTCTGTCCATTGTTTTCCAACTGATAATAAATCTGTTTCATGCTTGTTTTGTTCTCAGCCACACTGGAAGCACTGTCAACCTGTGCCCCTCAACTTATATAGGTTTCAGTTGGAGGATCCCAACAATTGCAAATAACACTTTTTTTCCCGAAGGAACCATGTGTGCTTCAGGACTATAATTCTTGTGTGGAAACCAGACATTAACTTGCATTCCTCTATAAAACATGGCGAATTGTACTTTAGAGACCTTCGAGTATTTAATAAGACATTGCCAGTAGATCATTTAGAGCTCTTTCTAGAATGAGGTTATCCTTGATTGTTCAGAAGGGCTTCCTGGAGAGATAACTGACTCATTATTTATATGCATCCTGAGGGCAGTTTATCCCTATAATGGGAGTCATCCAGTTAGAAAAGGTGGTAGGAAATTTGTTTCTTGACTTTACCTGAAATGATCAATGATACCACCTTGACCTATAAAGACATTAAGGTTATCTTCAACTCCCTGGCTGAGGTTGTTAGGGATAATAGAATGGTCCTAGACTTCCTCCTTGAAAGCCAAGGCAGGGTCCATGCAATTGTTAATACATTCTGTTCTACATGAACTAATATCTCAACACTAGTGAAAAGGATAATGCATAAACTTATAGGAAAAATATCCGGGCTTCCTAAGTTAGACCTTAATGATTTACGGGATTTGTTCAGCTGATTGGATTTCAGAACCTGGGAGACCATTGCTGTGGTCAGTACTGTAGGTTTGCTCCATCCTCCTTCTTGTAGTGGAATTGATAATAGCCTTAGTTAAAAGCTACATGAGACAAATTGAACAGATATAATCCAAGCCTCTGTCAATCAGATTTATCAGAGGAATAAAAATGTGATATATACTCATGAAAAAATTCACCGGAAGCCAAGATGGTATGGAAACAAGGGGCAGTTCATTTTAAATGATTTTCATGAGCCTCCTTTATTTTTGCACATTATGTCAAGAAAGGTATAGGCTGCCTTTGTCCCAGACTAATTTTTCATATATGTTTGTATAGCTAACAACCTTGGAAGATAAAGATAGTAACAAAATCAAGTATGATAAAGAAAATGTCTTTTTCTGAGGCAAAAGTCAGATGGGTTTATTGCTCATTACAAAAGATTTATGTTCCCTGAGCTTGAATTTTCTCTCTTGTAATGTAGTTCAATGTGTGTGCAGGATTCTCCAGAAACTCATTCTGTTTTCCTGTAGGAATTGGGGCTCAGGAAATGTATGCCAATATAATGATATACATAATGATTTGAACAAAAAAAAAATGTCTTTTGTCTCTGACCCAGGAATCTCATGTCTTTCTGCTAGTATTCAGAAAACTGAGACTGGCTAACTTGTTAGCTTTTATGTAGGGTAGAATCTTAACAAATAACAACCATCACGACAATAATAGTAACAATAATAATGATAATACAAATAACAAAAATCCACTCCTTGCCAGCCATTTTTCTAGACGTTTTAATATATTATTTTAGTTATTTTCATAGCAAAGCTATAAGTTAGTACTATTATATAGATAAGAAAACTGAGGCAGATAAATTAACTTGCCAAAGACCACACAGCTAGTATATGGTAGAACCTGATTCATAGTCTATAAAGTCTTCAACCAATGTGGCATACTATCTCTCATAATTTAAGTAACATTTCAACCATTGCATTTCATAAACTATCCATGGCCTATCTCATGTTAGTAGGAATGCTGCCAACTTAAAACTGAAATTTCTCATTTAATCAGCTACAAATTCTCATTTCCTTAAGAATCTATTACTTTCAGACATTCTTGTCATCAGTTATTTTATCAAACATTGTTAAGAAGCAGGCCAAAAAAATGGATCTCTTCAGGGTATAAATTGTATAGAGCCTTTTAGAAGACTATGGAAAGAAGTTCTAGTTTAGGATAGTCATGCAAAGATGTGCTACCAAGGGAATTGGTACCTGTTCTCTAATCAGAAAGGCACAGATGCCAGAACTAACACCAGTACCACAATCAACTATTATGGCCAAGTAATTGACATTGTGTCTAGATGCAGAAAAATACTGTTTCCCACAACCAAATAAGAAAAATGTCTGTGCCCTGCTTTCAAGTCCTACAGAGCTAGGAGAGTGGGACTACTGCTAATATAATGGTAGAAAAAAAAAATCTCCTGGACTATGCTAGAATAAACAGCAAAAGCAGAAGACACCCTTCTTTTTTCTACACTTTTCAAATCTTCTGTGAGTTTTTCTGTTTGGCTGAATCTAAATCAAATCTAGAACTCGAGCTGCATGAGAGTCTGAAAAATGAATATTCTAACTTTGCTGCCTCAGAATGTGTGCAGTAGATGCTGAGAACTAATGCACCAAATTCTTCATAAAGCATTGATTTCTAATCTAGTATAAATAAAATCTACTCCAAATAAACCACAACATTAAAATATGACAACTACATGCCAACAGTTCTTTTGAAAAAAAAAAAAAAAATTAAATAGCTAGCAAGCAGCAGAAAAAGAATTTCACCTAGGTGTCTTCTTTTCTGATGCCTATCTGCTACTCCTCACTCCTCATGCAGGAAAGCGGGTTTGGAGTTAACTTTTGATCTCATAAATGTAAACTCATATGAAAAAAGTAATTTGAGACAATGAATGCAAATTTTTTAAGTTAGAGACAATAACTCTCATCTGCCATGTTGTGGAAAGACTAGGAAAGGAAAGATAATTATGGGAAGTAAAATCTACTTGGGGAGAAAAAAATACTGTATGAAATATTGAAATATGATAATGTCAAGAATCAATAGTATTTCAAAATGATTTGTTCATTAGATGTTATATAGATATAAAATAAAGATGAGATTGAGAAATCTGGCCAGAGACTCTTGAAATTGTAAAAATGATGAAATGCTTTAGATATGTACACTGGGTAAATGTGGCAGAAAAAGACCCCAGAATTAAAGCATTCCTCAAGCTAAAAAGACATCAGCAATGAAATACTATACTAGATAAATTTCTGGCACTATTATATGATAATTTTGTGAGTCATGAAGAGAGAAATTAAGGGCATGGTACAATATATCCTTCAGAAAATGCACTGTGAAGTGCTCTCATGGGAATAAAAAGGGAATAATTAAATGCATGAAAAGAGAGCGACTGTGGACCAAAATATGAATCAATAAAGAAGCGACTTCTGTTGGAAAAGAAACAAAGCCATGGTGATTTTTAAACTTCAAGTTCAGTTTCTTACTGAAAGATAGGAGAGAATGAATGTGACGCAACTCTGAAATTGTAATTAGAGGGAAATTTATAACGATCACCTTTGCAAACACTTCTAAATGTGACAGTGGGAAAGATTTCTAAACAAATAATTTTCGGGCCTATTGTAAAGATAATGGAGTGTGTATTTCTCTTTTGGCACAGACAACCGCTCACTCTGTCCATAAAATTATAGGGCAAGCAATGCAGGACATTTGGGCTTCGTTAAGAAGAGTTAAGCACTCTGCTGACTGGGAAACAAGTAGCTACTGGAAAAGGAAGCCTGGAAAAGCATCCACATCTTTCCTACTTTGTATTTCATTCAAATATTATTGTAGAGGTTTTAAGTTATTCTCTCATTTCATTCTCTGTAGAGGAAAAAGAGAGTTGTGTTTTTGTAATGACTCCAGCTGTTCACGAAGGTTAAGAATAATGAGATGAGTGGGTATGCATATTCAAAGCTAATGTACAAAAAAAGAGAAGTTATTTATGGTATAATAATTGCTGATTGAAAGTCAAGAAAAATGAAATTTTCCTTGCTGAGTGTCTGTGCAAGTAAGTCATGGCTGAGAGTGTTTTCACTTTTTATATGATTCCAATTATTCTTCAACGCATCTAAGAATTCCATAGTAAACTTACATGTGGCATGCTAAACTTCTCATTTGAAAGGCACTTTGATAATCAGATAATAGGCTTAATATTATACTTTAGGTCCAGATTTTTTTGCCTCATATCAAAAACTTAGACTCAATTTGGTATGTAACCCTTACCTCTCAAAATACTGGAACTCAAAGAATTAAATTGTTCCCTAGGAGTTAAACTCTACAGTTGAAAAAATAAGTTTTGAATTCATATTTAAGAGACTAAATATCTTCAAGGTCTTATGGACTAAAAATATAACCTGATTATAAGTTTTAACATTTTAAAATAAAAAAATTTAAATTGGAAATATTGTTGGTCAGCCACAAAAGCCTAACAAAAATAGATTCTTAAAAGCAAACCTCTTCAGTGCCCATCTAAGCTTTACCTCAGAAGAGAGAGACTTAGCAGTCACATCAGAATATCCTGGTGCTTGAGTATGGACAAATCATCCCTATTTCCAAAGGGTTGCATCAGGCAAAATAAGCCTAATTTAGATTCATATTCATGAATATTCATTCATATGATACTCCTCTGTTCTGATTACTTACACACTGAGCTAAGTCTTAATCAGTATTTGGCTTCTCATTTAGGTTTAACTACAGTGAAAAAATGTGCCGGACATAGGCACTAGAAATGTTTTTGCCTCTATAACAATTCTTTGTTACTACAGATTAGCATTATGGTTGTTCAGATTGTATACATCACTTTCACATTTTAATTACTATGAGTCTGTCCCCAAGAGAAGAACTATCCCCAAGATATTGGATATAGGTAAATACCAAGGACACAGTTGGAATTTTGAGAGTCCTTTATAGAGAAAAGCCTGCTTGACTTTCTCTCACCTCCATATTACTGTATCGGGAAGAAAAAAGTCACACATTTATTTTTTCCCAGGTCATATCTCATTGCTTCGATTAACCACAATACAGTCACTTCCTCTTTTTATTTCCTCAGTACATTTAATGCAGTTTATATTTATTATCATATACTCCTTGAATTAGATAATGTCGAGTTCATATCAATTGTTCAATAAATATTACAAATCATTGGCATTGTCGTAGTTATTATTATTATTACTATTATTATTATTTTTAAATTCAATCACCAGAAGACACTGGTGTTCATCTACAGCACATAAGTTTAAGGAATTAAACTTTTTCTAGTGCAATGTACAAGTGTCATTTCCATTCCCTAGTTCCCAATCAGCTTTCTGGGGAGCTGCTATTCAGCACCGATAATATTAGTGTGGACTTTCTACTTATAAGTCAGAGGCAATATCAGCGGTACAGGAAAGAATGGTCTTGCTTCTACTTTCACACGGCAGGCCTCCATAAATGCTCCATATTTTATTTCTATTTAAAGCTCTATCATCCTTATAATTAGCAAAAGTGCTTTATAGAGACCAGCAATAGATTAACTATTGAATCTTTCTATTGTATAGTTTGAAGATTTTTATTTTCAAATGTGTATAAATGTGTTGGTATTTAAATTAAAAAGTGAAAAAAATATGTCATACTCTGCAACCAGAAATATGTGTCACAGAAGTGATATGTTTACTGCTGATCTTGTTCACAGGGAAATCTTGACCTGCTCATTGCCACTTCCACTTCTATCACAGGGTGAAGCTGACCCATTGTGCCATGGTCCTCTACCAGGTGACTATATCGCCATGGTCACAGGTGTTTAGGAGTATATTCTATCATCAACTAGCAAATATATGGTCCTGTCCACAACCTTCATGGAGACATTTGGTCCATGCTAAAAGGTCTTGAAATTTGGTCCTGTCCAAAATGTCCATGGGCATGTTTGATCCACACTAAATTGTCTTTGATATTTGGTCTTGTCAAAAACATCCACTCTTAGAAAACACCCTTGGGTTCAAATAGCCAACAATGTTTAGTTCAACTTTAGGTTTAAAGAATTAATACATTAAAAAAATACCATCATGTTTTATTGGTATGATAATTGTGTTGAGGCTTTATTGCCAGTAATAAGTATTCTTGCCTCAGTACACCAAATATCAGGGACATTCTGTCATGGGCCAAATGACTTCACGAACATTTTGAACAGGACCAAATATAATGCAAAATATAATATATTATCAAATAGTTGGCTGTCAAAGGCTCTGATATCCAGGCTCTGGTTTGGGAACGAATTGCTCAAGCAACTTGGTTCTGAGGAATAAGGAAGCTCTCAGGTCCCCTTGATGGAGAGATCTTCACTGTCATCAACCTCCCCATCATCTACCAGGATCCAGATTTATCCATTTCTTTATTTGCTTTTCAAGGTATCCCATATTTTCCCTTTTTTCTACAGTTTGAGTATTAATAATAGCTAACACTTATTGAGTTAGATTTACTTTGGCACAAACTGCACAAAGAATTTTCCATGAATCCACTCATTTAATTATCATAGAAAATATGAAGCAAGCATTAATATTGTGTCTATTTTACCAGTGGGAAGCCTGAGGCACAGTGGAGTAAAGGAACTTGCCAAGTGCCACACAGCTAAGAAGAGATAAAGAAAGGGACGTGAGCACCAGCTTTACCATCGTGCAGCACTAAATCACTTCCGGGGGGTGAAAGACATTGCTTGCATATATGTATTATAATATTTCTGTCTATGTGTAGTCTTTGTGATTGCTTATGAAGTGACTATCTAAAGCCCAGTAACATTTTAATGGGACAAGGTACAAATGCACATTATCTAGGTGCAGAAAACACCTAGATAAATACTTCAAGTTAAATCTCAGCCACAACTAATTATAGTGGACTCTTGCAACCATGAATTGGATTGGGTTCTCTATTAAATAGTTTTTATATATAAAATATCCTGAATTTAACTGATTTATTCAAATCCTAAGTAAGATATAACCTTTGCTACATCTTCATATTTAATAAAAGTTTGACAAATTGCTTATGTTTAATGGGGTTAACTGATTTAGCTGTATATTGGAAGCTGTTTTAAAATATAGTGATATTATTAAAATGTTTTTCCTCTTAGAATTATCTTTTTAGTGGACTTTCAAGATTTAATTGCATAGACATATGGAGGTCAAGGAAACCTGAGAACAAATGGAAATATGATGATCTAACGTTGTGTTTTATATTGATTAATGTTATCTTATAGTACATACAGAGGGAAAAATTTTCAGTACACAATGAAAATCATTTTTAAGATACAGAGACCAATTGTTTACAAATAAATGACTTTCATAAATTTCCTTTAGGTATATGATTTACTTATTAAATGTCTCCTTCCCAAGGGATATTTGAATAACTCCAGAGCACTCTCATTTTAGTAATTTCCAGAGTTTGTGTGATGGATGAAAATCATAACATAATAAACTAATCTGTGGTTTTATGAAGATGGCAGCAATAATTGCTCTGGCATTCTTATAACAAAGCAATAAACTTCATTATGGATTACACGAAGCTTCTTATTTACAAATCAACCCCAAAGTGTCCATTTCCAGAGTGGTCACTAGTAAATGCCAGTTGATGATGTAGGGCTCACTAAGGAGAAACAATTCAGAAGGCTGTTAGTTCTTTCACAAGTTTCTCTACCTTAGTGGTCTCTGGCAGAGATCGTCTGTGTAACTTATGTGACCATTCCCCAGCATTTTATATTTAGGTGAGTACCTTAGAAATATTTTATGTTAATAAGTAATAATAGTAGAGTATTGTGGGAAAGCTCGTATATATGAAAGAGCTCTATATTTATAGTCAATGTCTTCATTTAGAAAAATGAATTTTCCTGAGAAATATAAGATTGACTGCCAGAGATCTTCAGTAAATGTGAAGTGAATTTGTGTTCACCTCAGCTGCCCAATTAGTTGTATTGTTCTGTTTTGTTTTCTTCACTGTTAAGAAGCCATTTCAAAGAAGATGGCATCTACAAGTTGTTGTTGAAACATATGAATTAACACCTTCACAGGCATGAAAATTCTCATACTCACCACCATACATATACCTGAGTGACAGAACCACTCTCTCAGAAAGGTAGGTACTGGCCAGCTAGGTGGCCACACCCCCACTATTAGTCAAAAAAAGAATATTTACAGCCACTGTTGTCTCTCTCTTTTTTGCAGTCATTTTCAAATATCCTGTGCCCAGTTGGAAAAAAATTGTGTCTTCTTTTTTAAAGTGTCCCTTGGATCCTTCCACCTTTTTTCATCCTAATGCCACTGCTTTCATGTAGACTCTGTCTCTTACCCTCGACCTCTTGAAAGACTTCCTCACCTTATCTTTCTCCATTCCTATTCATCCATCATATCCCTAGCAAAAGTTTCTTTCTAAAAGCAAAATCTGCTCATGTCAGGGTACTGCTTAATAGCTAATAATTTCACAAGATAAAATTCAAACTAAATATAGAGGGCCTCCATAATATGACCATACCCTAAATTATATACCCTATTTTATTGCCATTTTTTCTTTGCTCTTCTCTTCAAGCATTTATTTTATTCTCTATCTGCAGTATAGTATTTCCTGACCTCAAAATGGGTTGTATGTATTCCTTCTCTGTGGCTTTGTGTGTTTCCCATTTCCCTGGCATGTGTCCTATCTTCCTTCTATCTTTATCTGTCGAAAATTCTTTCAACCTTCATGAGATAGCTTCACTTGTCTCTTTTGTGAATTATTTTTTATATTGTCCCAGAGTTTATTTGTCTTTTAACCTCATTAGAATTTTCAATTAAATAAGTTTATTAGGCTTAAAGAGCAGAGAATGATGCTATTGAAGTAGAACACATTTTCTGTCTGACCACAGTCCTTTAGGCTCTTTCCAACGTATATGAAGCTAACAGCCCATGGATGGCTGTGATTTCTGTAGCTCTTTTTAAATCGTGCCTTTAATAAATTCTCAAAGTCCATAATTCTTTATGATCTCTACATTATACCAATGTAGTTTTTTTCTATTTCTATCTTTAATGGAAATAACAAGAGGTTAAAGCATATGTCTGTTTCAAGAATCTTTATTCCCCCTAGCAATGAAATTAACTCTCACAATCATAGATTACAATTTATGATCTTCCTTTGTCTTCAAACATTCAACCACCTGAAATTATGCTCATAATCGATCCAATTGAAATCACTTGGCAATGCTAACCAACCCCACCTGGGAAATACAAAAGAGATGTAGATACCCATGAACAGTAGCAATCTCAGTTAAGCCTGACCACCTCTGCACATTAAACACTACTCTTTAAAAAAGACTTCTGACCTATGTGGCTGTTTGAAATATTATAAGCCATTTTACATGAAAAAAATCTCAGAAACATAGATTTTCTATGTTTTTTTTTTGTATTTTTGTCAAGACTGCCTTTTAAAAATTGTTAAATGTAGAATCAAAGGGAAATGGCTTAAAAACGTTTGAGGAGGCAGAAAACTTTTAAGACTAAAGCCAAGCAAGATATTCCTGAATAAGTAAGATAGAATCGATGAAGGTGTAAAGAAAAAATGTGGAGAACAATGTTAAAATATTTTGCTAAGTTTTATTAATCACAGAGTTCAAAACATTTGGAATAAAAAAGAAAAAAAAATCTTTTGAAAGAAAAATGTAACACATACACCTAAATGTATTCTCTTACTATAAAGATATATTTGACTGTATTTCAAATATAAAGAAGAGTTCAGAGAGTAAGAGTTTAGATAGGAATAAAGTTTCCTCCACAATAATCTATGAAAAACTGTATTCAATTCTATTTGGTTTGTGAGTTCACGTAATGAAAGTTTGGATAATGAGGGATGCCTATATTTATATTAGCATCATATACGTTTATACTAATTTCTGGGATAATTCTTTGTGCAATAGTGGTTCTATACTCCAAGAAGACCTTATGTATAGTCATTGAGAACAAGTCTGTAAATATCATTTTACTTCTGTTTTTGAAATGTTTAAAATTTCCTCACTAAACAGTATTGATTTTATTTGTATGTACATAAGGCAATTTGTTCCTATTTTATATCCAGTCTTGTTTTTACCAAGGATATATTTAAAAAAAAGTTATTGGGGAGAAGTTAGAAAATTTTAAATTCAATCATTTCAGTCTCAGACAATGATCTTCAAATTTTCCATATCCCATTTCAAGTAGCTATAAAAATTTTAAACTTCATTAAAACCTACATCATTTTCTTACTTTTTTACTTATCTTTCTTTTCGGACTAATCTAGGTCCTCTGCTCGACTTGTTACATTAAATATCTGGCAAACCCCCTCAACTTTTGCTAAACTTTCTCTCATTATTCCCCTGATAAAACCCATATCTAGTTGCTTCCAACTATCTGCCTTGTGCACTTCAGCTCAGACATCTGACCCGCAATGGAGAAAAATTATACCACTTGTCAAACTGGTACAATTTTAAATCAAGGTCACCACTGCCAGGGGTCACTTAGGATTCTCTGTCAAAACTATCTTGTTCCCTAACGTGCTTACTTTCCAAAATGATCATTTTGTTTCTCCTCTCTGAACAAAACTCATCTCCCCCACTCAATAATTAATTCTCAATTGGTGAGTCACCTTATTTTTCATTGAAAAAAATAGAAGGTATCTGTTGTGAATCTTTTCCTCCCACAAATTTCTATCTCTATCAGTTAGGAGTCAGTTTGGATGCAAGTTAACAGTGATTAAAAATAACTTGGCTTAAGTAAAATAGAAGTACATTAATTTACTTTTGTTTAGGTCTGAAAGCAAGCAGTCAGGGCTGATTTAAGGGCTTTGCTCCAGGTCTGTAGGAATTCATCTTGTTCTAGATTGTTGTTCACTCTTTGTCTGCCTCCATTCCCCAAAGCACCTCATGGATTAAGAATGCTCCTTTAGTGTACTGCCATGCTATCCTGAACAAGCCTGATTCCATCTTATCTCGGAAGTTAAGCAGGGTTATGCAGGATAGGAGACCACCTAGGAAGACCAGGTGCTGTAGTCATAAAAAATAAAAAAAATAAGGGACTGTAAACTGACAAGGTCCTTGCAATCTGTGAGGTCAACCGAGGGTTGTCTTGCCTAAAAAAAAAAAGAATGCTCCTTTATCCTCAGCCATCAAGTTTGCATATAGCTAGAAGGCAGGCAAAATGACAAAAAAAGAGAGATGCTGGCCTCATTTATAATATTATAATATTAAATAACTTCTGTGAAAGAGATAACTCATATAATTGTTCATTTTGCTCAAGAAAATGTGTCCAGAGATGCTGCTTTTTTAATTTATAAATTAAGATATTGAATGTTCTAAATTACTCTTAGTTATAGGAATTCACTTATTTTAAAACAACTACCAATACTACTACTACTGCTAATAATAACATTAATTGGATGATTACTATGTACCAGACACTGCTATATGAATTGATTTTGTGTATTAATTCATTTAATTATCATAGTAGCCCTATGAGATAGATACTATTTTGATCACTTTAAGTGATTCAAACAAATTAACTTACTCTTCACATTCATAGAGCTAGTATATATTGAAGTCGGAGTTTAAATTGAAGCAATTTGGTAATAAGAACTAGAGCTTAAGCTCTCTGCTAAAATACTTTTACATACCTTTTAAAAATTCTTTCCCTTTAATTTGGCCTCGATGATATTTGATTCATTTTATTTATTTACTTTTATTTTTTAAAAATTTTTCAATTATAGTTGGCATAGAATATTATATTCGTTTCAGGTGTACAACACAGTGAGTAGACATTTATAAAAATTATGAAGAGGTCACCCTGATAAATCTAGTCCCTGTCTGACACCATACATAGTTATCATAATATTATTGACTATATTCTCTGTCCTGTGCTTATATCCCCATGACTATTTCGTAACTACCAATTTATAATTCTGAATCTCTTCCCCTGCTCCATCCATCTCTCCAACCTTCCTCCTATCTGGCAACCACTAAAACATTCTCCATATTTATGAGTTTGTTTCTGTTTTGTTTGTTTGTTTGTTTGTTTCCGTTTCCACATATAAGTGGAATCCTATGGTATTTGTCTTTCTCCGTCTGACTTATTTTACTCAGCATAATACCTCATAGGTCCATCTATGTTTCTGCAGATGGCAAGATTTCATTCTTTTTTTATGGCTGAGTAATGTTTTATTGTATTTATGTACCATTTCATTGTCCATTCATCTGTTAATAGACACAAGTTGCTTCCATGTCTTGGCTATTACAAATATGCTGCAATGAACATAGGAATGCACATAAAGGTGGATGACATTAGGAGAAAATGTGTCTGAAAAGTGAATTCTTAACCCTAACATGCAGGAACATTGGCATTTATAAAAGACATAAATATGGATCCCTCCAAATAAAACCCTCCCGTGTCACTATGTCTTTTATAAATGTACTGCCAATAGGCTAACCTTAGAATATTAAAGTTATTTCATTTAACATTCTTGAGTTAACCATTTCTCCTAGGTGGATGGACTAGTTCTAGAGTTATACTAGTCAAATATGCTAATTTTGCTAACGTCAGAAAGACAGAAAATAGAATTTGCATTCTGGTTCAATACCAAAAAACTCAGATGTAGAATAATTTTAGAACACAAGTGTCCCATTAGCCTGAAATTACGAATTGCTTTGGATTACCGCTACATTAAACACTCATTGCTGTATTTTGACTTTGTTCATGAATCAATCTCGATAATTAAATAATAATTATATTTAATAGTAAATATTTTAAGAAAAATGACATATCGTTTATATGCTTTATATACATAAAAGTTCTTTATTATTCAAAAACTGAGAACCTAAAAACTATTCCTGCTCTTTTTTTTCTCTTTCTGAAATTACACTAGTTATAGTTTCACGAATTACAAAGGAAAAACAATATTCTGGTTCTCAGCTTATATGCAATTGTTCATTACTTATTTGCATTTTTAAAAAGTGATTGATTTTGTTGTATTTATCAGATGTATATAAATGATGTATTAAATGATGTATATTTGTGAATATTTGGTTATCCCCTTATTTATCTTGCAAATAACTGAATATTAAAAGAGGATTTTAGATATAATTTGATATCATTAACTCTCTCTTCTATTAGCATAGATAATCAACAAATGAGTATATTTATGAAATTTAATAAAATTTCTAGCAATTTACATTTTAAAAGTCAACAACCTTATTGTAGAACAAGCAAATACCATGCTTCTTGGAATACTTCTTTTGCTTTCCCTAAATCAACTGTTTTACAATTGCAATTATCATCAAAGAAAATAATTGGAAGATTAAACATTTTCAACTGCTTTTTTCTGAAGTTAAAAAAAAATAATCCTGTGATTACAAGTCATTTCTTGCATTTTATTATAATCCTTTCTCGGAATGTTTATAAATCTTACCAATCTTAGTTGCATCCATCTCTTTGAGTAAAAATAAATCTTGCTGGGGTAGAGAAACTGTCAGGAATAAAATGTGTCATGTTTTATTTGTGTAGCATTTCATTCTTTCAAAGATCCCACACTTTATGTTTTTCTGTTGGTTTGTCGAGCAGGAGTATTGAATAAAATGTGACATGTTTGCGTGTGTTGATTCATTTTGTCTCTCTACCTCTAATTTACTAATACCTGAACACCTGAACATTGGTTATTTCACTCTTGCCAAGTGACTGTAGGCTATTGAAAAAAAAAAGTTCAACTTAGATATCAAAACGAATGGAATAAGGAAACTCAGACTTATTAGGGATTTTATATGTACTTGCTGGAGCATGCTTCTAGTTATATCATTGAATCCTTGGAATAATACTTCAGAGTAGGAATAACTTTGCCCATTATAGGTTAGGAAATGAAGCCCAGGTTTGTATAATAGCTTCAAGTTCCCTAGCTGCTAAAGTGCAGAAGTAGGAGTCAAAACCTTCATGGTTCCAATTCCACATTATGCTGATTTTCTATTAGTTTGAGATTTCACAGATAATGTTTATACCTGGTATTTCAGAAGCATTTAATATTAATTGTAAGATTAATAATCAATGCATACGTGGTACTTATTATGTGCCAAGCACTAAGTACCTTCCATAAATCAACTCACAAGAATAGATCCTTCTATTATTTCCATTTCATTAGTAAGGAAGAGAGTTTAAATAATCTTCCAAAGATCATTCATTTAATAAATAGCAAAATGAAGATTCAATTTCAGTAAGTTATTGCAGGATCATAGGCTTCTTTAATAGTACATTTACTACAATATTTTGAAAACAATTCTAAGAGTTTCTTGATCTTTGTAATTTACCAAGAACTAAATCCCTACAGGAGTCCATCAGTCCTGAGGTTGGAAGACAGGCTTAAACTAACCTCAAAGAAATCAATAAATACATTTATGGCAGAATTTAAACTATTATGGATTTTTTTTTTAATACAAAGGATTATAAAGAAGCAATTGAGAAAGGGAGCAAAAAATATGGCAATTTAGAATTATAACTGAAATAATCAGCTTGGAGCATTAATGGAGAATGTTATTTCCTTTTAAGTTAAATGTACTTTTGTTTAAGCAAAATACTTTGATGGACTCAAATTGGCCTAAAAGGAGAGACAAATGGGGCTGGGAGTGACGAAAAGAAAAACAGGTCCTCTACTTAGCTTGCACCAGGCAGCCAGTCATTTGAAGATAAAAGAAGGTCCTTGAGTGTCTTATTGAGTGGATGAAGATATATTAATTTTATTTGAATTACAAAGGAAAAGTATTGTTAGAAGACTGGAAGACTTTGATCATCTCAACTGAAGATGATCTTTCTAATTCAGAGGCAGTGTGTTTTGACAGAAGTCTCCATCTGATTGAACATCATTGGCAGTCAGCCAAAGATTAGCCCAGATAATATAGAGGAGTAGTCTTACTTTTTGTCACATGTATTTAAGAATTTAACTGCTCAATTTCTCTTTAATCATGATGCATGATCTTGGATTCTTTACAATCCCTCAGGGCAAAGAAAACTAATTTTACACATATTACGAATAATATAACATCTCTGAATAAGATGTCACTATAAGCCCTTTAATAGTCAAGCAATTTCTAAGTTGAATACCTTGGATAAGTTTTACAATTATTTGTTAAGGGTTTAAAATAGTAGATTGTACAATAGAACTCTGATTCCCACATGTGAAAATATTGTCAAAATTTATTCTCCTATTTTCAATAGGTATGTTTACACTGCATATATTTAAAACATTTTTGAGGTTTTTTCATTGTTTTTGAGCACTCATAAAATATATTTTAAATTTTCACAAACATCTATTGTGAAATCTCACCGTAATATTATCCACAACATTTTTATTGAATATAATTACAGACGAACATGTCTTAATTTCCTCTTATTATCCCAAATGTAAAATTGTGTCCTCAAGAGTTTGGAAGTTAGTCTTATGTGGACTTATTTCTGTTACTTAGCCAAACAAATGTTATAAGTCATTTTTTAATTTTTTGATAATCCAATTTTTATCTGTTCTTATTAAATCTCTCTAGCAATCCATGTCATAATAATTATAAGATGGCTTTTCAACAAGTATGAAAATTTATTTTTTCTAAAGGAAGACTTCTGTTTAACAATTACTGAAAGCTTAGATTTTTCAGATTCTCTTAGAACTTCCTACTTTTGTTTATACTACTTTATTTGATGGTACAGAAAGAGTTAACTTCTCCATATCTTCTTTTTCTGAATTAAAATAGTTTTTATTTCCTCAAGGTAACAATAACTGTTTATTAAAATAAATAAATCAAAAAATGGCTTGAACACAAGAGAAATATATATTTTTTTCTCACATAAATTCCAAAATGGATATTCTTGGTCACTAATGACTCTCTACAAGATGATTTGGGACCTCCAGGCTTCTTCACATGTTACTCCAGCATCTTCGGTATGTGGCTTTTAAGTTTGCAATGCTCGTCATTATCAATATTACAGCTTAGGCAACACTGTGGCCAGTTTTACTAGCGATATTTATAGGTCAGTTCGCAAAGCGATAGATAATTATTTTGCTTACACTCCATTGAGTAGCAATATGTAAATTGCCACATCTACCTGCAAGGTAAGCTAGGAAATATAATCTATGGTATGCATGGCAAGAGGAGTAAGAGTTTGGTTAATAGCTTTGCCAGTCACTCTCACACTCTAGATCTCTTATTATAGCGTACATAGTCAAGGGGAAAAATTAAGAGTATTAGCTCCTGCTTTCCTACTATAACTAGAGAAAGAAAACTTACCCACATAACAAGCCAATAAAATGAGAGATTGGCAGCCGTCAAAACATGATCCAAATAAGTCACATCTGCATCTATTGCTAGTAAAAGCCATTGTGGGGAGAGGATGCTCTTTCCTCTCGAGGATTTTGCCTTGGGAGATTGGGGAAATTGTGGGAAGGGGAAGAATCAGTCTGCTATTACCTTCTTTTTACTCAGTGTTTCAATGAATAGTTCTTTGCCTTAGTGCTGTGATACTGGGTACTCATTTTGAATGGATCAGAAAAGAGAAAATAAGAGAATAGTGTCTTATACCCATATTCTTCTAGTTATTCCTGGGGCATTCCAGATAATTTATTTTTCTTAAAGAGTTAAATTTAAGATTTAAGACTTACTAAAGAAAATATTTTTAATTTCTGACATAGAAGGGGATAGTATAAGACATTTTTTAATATACTGTTTTTTTAATCATGAGGTCCTTAGCCTCTTAAAACAAACTATTCACCCACAAAGTTAGTTTAAGACAGATCATTATCTACTTAAATAGTTATTGAATTTTAAAATAATGCACTCTGTTTAAAACAAAGTGTAAGCAAAACAAAATATCTGACATCTTTAAACCAGTGACAGCAGCGGTAAAGAAGCAAAGTCTGAGATTCGAGCGAATGTATTTGCGCTTGATCTGAGGAGGTCCCATCTTTACAGCACTGCCGGATGACAGTCGGTATGGAGTTCCCCAGATGCTAGTTACCCCCATTGACAGGTAAAATGTTCCCATAACTGTTCAGAGATAAAGGAGAATTTAACTTTAGATGTGATTAGTTCTACAAGGCTGTACCATAATCAGGCCATTGTTTACTGCTACAATCTCACCCTACATTATCTTCAACCTCATTCACTACTCTGCTCATTATATGTTCTTCTGCTTGCAATATCCTTCTTCCCAGGTCTTTTCATGCATTTTTCCTTTTTGTCATACAGATATCATCTCTAATGTCATTGCATTAGAGAGGTCTTTCTCGTCTATCTTGTGTAATATTTTGCCTTTCATCCCTACCCAAGTCACTCTCTGTCAAAATACTGTTTTGTTTCCTTTATAGTATTTAAATGATCTAAAATTTTATTTATATATTTGTTTATTTTCCTCCTTATATTGTAAGCCCAAAAGAAGTGACCTTGTCTGTCTTGCTCACTATTGATGTATTTCCAAATCCAAGAACAATGTTTAGTATCTGCTAGGTACACGGTCAATATTTGTTGAGTGAAGGAGATAGTGAGTGATGATAATTAGGTTAGAGAAGATATTAATCCTTTTTAGATTGATCAATGAATTGCAAATTTCCCCTGAAGTATTCTTTGGGTAAAAGAATGTGAATATTCTCATTAAACTAAATGAATATATAAGGGACTTACTGTTATTTTATGGTGGTTTACCAAGGAAATTGCCCTTTCTATCATACTTCTACTAATCTGATTCTGGTAGAATTATGTTTGTATCTCTCACATCTCTGAATTATTTTGTTAATGCTGGTTCAGAGCATCATTTGCTCAATGTAAAAAATGTATAATAATGTACACAATAATTATAAAATTTATTATGTCAGAATAATTAAGCTTTGAAATGATAAAAAATAACAAAAATAATAATTTATGGTATCAACAATGTAATTAATAGTGATAGCAGTCATTATTGGTTCAATGAACTTTGGAAACAAAGCGCTATGTATGTTCTTTTATAAAAGAAAACACTGAGTTTTAAAGGGGTTGAGCACTCTGAAGGTAATAAATTCAATAATAAATAAGGCCGGTTTTCCACCATAAGTTTTACTGATGCTAAGGTTTGTGCACCGTAACCATTTTGCTTAATTATCATCAGCAGCAAATGTTTATTGAGTTTTGTAAAGTCACACAGAGCTTAGATATGAATCCAAGCAGGCTCTGTTTCTGAGCCTGTGTTTGTACCCAGTATTCTGAGCAACTTCCTATCTTGTTTTAAAAGTTTATTCTGGTCTTCAGTAGAAATACACTGTTCTTTTAAAAACTTATTTCATGTTGCAGTATATATTTGTAAGGATAGATTAAACATGGTTGTCATCTTTTAACATGCATTAAAATAAATTTTGAAAATTTATAATTATAGATTGAGAATTGTAAATCTCATACATGCTTATTGTACAAAAATGAAAAGGAAAAGAGGGAAAAATTATCTATAATCTCTTCTCAAGATAGCTACTGTCATAAAATGAGGATTAGAAAACAAAATTGCATTTAATAGTAAGAGAGATGAAAGTTTAGACAGTATAAAGCCCTTCAAGATCTCTAAAACAATCATCAGAAAAGCCATCGAAGCCTCTTAGTTTTTACATGGTCTTATAGACAGACATAGCCAAAATATGTGCAGAAACTGCGGTATAGTGAGGTCATTTAACCTTTTGACATCTCAGGTATTCCTTTGAAATATAAAAATAATACGCTCTAGCTTACCTGCTTCAAGGATGTGTTTAAGGATAAAATTAGATTATAAATGTGACAGCTCTTTGAAATATCATCTCTTTTGCAGGACACTTCCCCACAACTATGGGTTCTCATTCTACCTTTCCTACTTTCTTTTACTTTCAAATTCTCTTTATTTCAGTATCTTTTCTATTGGCATTTAAACATCTCATAAAGAAAACATTTGACATCTCATTTTTATCTATTTATTGCCTTATCCAATATTTTATCTTCATGAATAGTATCTTCCCACTGTTGTCCATATGCACTGACTTTATTTTCTCCCCTCTCCATATACGCTTTCTTATAATCCATTATGAAAGTAATATATGCAAAGATAAACACTTCAAACAGGTTAAAATAATTTATAATTATAACCCAGAGTCTCAGTCCTACTGCCCAAAGTAAAATTTTCAATGTCAATCACAGATCCTAGAGGCTGCCCACAGGCCCCTGCCATGTGGCCTCTCATAGGTCTTCTCTCAACATGAGAGCTTAATTATTCAAGGCAGATGGAAGACTCTCTGCTGATTTGTGTCTCTTCTTTCAGGGATGGTCTAGACTAGGGGTCACCAACACCCAGGCTACAGATCGGTTCCAGTCGTGGCCTGTTAGGAACCAGGCTACACAGCAGAAGGTGAGCAGCATGCGAGTGAATGAAGTTTCATCTGTATTTGCAACCACTCCCCAGAGCTAACATCACCGCCTCAGCTCCACCTCAGTCATCAGGCATTAGATTCTCATAGGAGCACGGGTCCCTGGTGCCAAAAAGATTGGAGAGGGCTGGTCTAGACCTGTTTTAAAAGAGTCACCTTTTAGATAAGGACAGACTCATCTCTCTTTCAATTAAGTCAAATCAACCCACTAGTGCCCTTAATTACATTTGTAAAATCGCTTATCTTTGCAATATGTATTGATTAGAAGCAAGTCACAAACTCCATCCACTTAAGGAGAAGGAATTATAGAAATATGTGGTTCTCAGGGGGTGAGAATCTTAGGAGCAATCTTAGAATTCTGCCAACCACAGAGTTTTCAATGTAATGTTTGCATTTGTGTTTTTTTTCTATTTTCTAATTCCTTGAATTTGATGTTTAACTCATATCTATTCATAATAATTATGTTGTATTTCATCGTATTACTATTTTATAATTTTGTTAAGGTATATTTTAAATATTAAGTTCACACATTTCAGGTATAAAAATTTGGCAACTATTAATTTTACCATGTTGTATATCCATCACCACAAATAAATTTTAGAATATTTCTCAATCCCAATATTACTAGTGGGGGTGATCTAAATCAGTCATTGCTCAGGTGGCCTTGGAAGGGCCTCAGTGCTGTAAAGAATTACAATCAGCAAAGTTTAGGAAAAGTAAGATTTATTGAAATATGTTTCAAGAGAGAAACGAGTTGCACCATAGAGGACTATAGCCTCCTAGGGGTGGGGAGGTCTGTTTTATATTTGGGCCATGATGGGAGATTACAGGGTGGTGCTAGCTGATTGATGTATGAGTCATTTTGGTTGACAGTTGGCTGTTATATAACCTATTATCAACCGCCCACATCCTTACCCGGAATTCAGTCTGTTATACTTAGATTCATGAACTTCTGGGCATATGTATGACACTATAATGATGATATAATGAGGCTGAGGTGAATAGAAAGTTAGAGTACTCCTTATTGCACAAGCATTTATAGCCTAAACTGTTTGCAGTGTTATGGTCACTTATTTCCTTGTACTCTGGGATGTAGGGATATTATTAATTGAAAAATGTTTTTTCTCTGGGAGGTCCTGGGGGTGGGCTGTCATTCCTGTCATTCCTAGGGTTACAAAACTAGGCCTTCACTCCCATTGCTCATGGCTACTTAACTGCCTAACACCAATAAAGTATTACTTTTTGATAAAAATTAGGAGCGTTTGTGTACAATTTTTCCACTGTGCTCTTAGCCTTATTATATAATTTTTTGTCTTAATGTTTTGTTAATACTTTCTAGTTACTCTTCAGTTTTAGTTTTTATTTTTGTAGTGACCAAAGTTTTTTTTTATTATTAAAAAATATATTTAACACCTTCATATTATATACCTGAGATTTTATTTAATATTTATTAAATTAAATCCTATTTTCATTATATTGTGTTGTATTTCCCAGGCTTCTAGAATATCAGTTTTCTGATTTATTGTTTACTTCTCTTTGCACCATTTTAGGCTCCTTTAGTATTTCTCTTCTTCTGATCTTCTTTTAGATAATTTGTTTACTGAGTTTATTATTTACCCTATTCTCTCTTCCTGTTGTTTTGTTTTAACGTATTTTGCTTGGGTATTACTCATCCATATGGCTCAAGTACTATTCTTTTGCTAGTAGCTTCATATCTACATATTCACCATATACCCCTTGCCAAGCTACGCGCTTATCCAATTGTGTTGGTATATGTCCCTTGGAATAACGTATAGGTACCTAAACTTAAAATGTTCAGCATAGAGTTTACTGACTTCTTCCAAACCTATCTCCTAATTCTTCTTTGCCCTTTCAACTATTTGATGCCAAATAAATCTTAAGATACTAATTCTCTTACCTGCGTTACAAGACCTTTTATGCTGTACCTTGGGTGTATTGGTTTGGAATGTGATTTGCCCACCTTCTCTCTTCATTCATTTTCCTCTTCCTGCTACCCAAGGCCAACTCCCTTCATTTATATAACATAGAGAAACATTTGCTTAAGGCTTGGCGTCTGGTACCAATTGCTTTCTTTCAAATCTGATTAAATTACTCAGCTGTGTGACTTTGAGTTTCTGTAAATTTAACCATTCTCTTCCTCAAAAAATAGTACATCTACTTTAGGGTTGTAATAATAATTGTAAACATATGTAACAATGGTGACTGGCAAAAAGTAAGAACCCAGTAAATGTTTGCTCTTATTTTAGATTCGAAATCATCTATTTCCTATTACAAAACCCACAAAGCTTTGGAAACAAAAAAGAGTTTTGAAATTTATTTAGCAAAAAAATCAGACCTAACCTGATATATGCTTATTTGGAAGCAAGACCTGATTTGAACTAAAGTGACTCTATTATGAAGTTTACTAATTAAAATTAATATTTACATTTTTCTGTTGAAGTAGAAATGCTTTAGATACTAGAGTGTTGCCCAAATCCTGTTAGGAAAGTTACATAATATACTATATATGCATCATATTACCTTCCTAAAATATGAAAAATTCTGAAGTCAAAAACATATATGGCTCCAGGTTTTCAGAAAAGGGATCATGGTATTATTCTTTAGACCTTAGCTTCAATACCACCTTTTTGTCAAAGCCCTTTCTAAATTCCAAAAATGATTAAGAAATATTTCTTATATGCCACAATTGTGCCTTAGGTTTACTTCATCACAGTAATTTTGAACTATTATATTTGCTTGTAAAGTGTGTGCTCTTTTATCCAACATAGTACCTGGCACCTGGTATTTACTTATTGCAGACTATCAGAATAAATGTATTGAGTTTAACACCCCTACACCAAACAGTCATCTTAACATTTACTTAGTGCTTTGCTGGGCATTAAATTTGATACTAGGATTGCAACAATGAATGAGACACAGAATCTGCATTTGGGTCAGATGGAACATAGTGGCTGGAACAAGAATATTGACATATGATTCCCTTTAAAGAGATTTATACTTTGATAGCAAAATCCACAGGGTACCATGGGTGGGTTGAAGAAGCACTTTGGGGGCTGTGGCAATATTTTCTAGAAAAAGAAGAAGACATTTGAGCTGAGAGTTGTAGGAGGAAAAGTTGTTAGCTCTACCAAGAGAAAGCACTCTGAGTGGAAAGAATTAATGAGCAAAAGCATGAAAATCTAAAACTGCTACATGAGTTTGAGGAATCAGAAGCAAGACGATTTCTTGGAGACAAGAAATGGTAGGAGTGGAGATGAATAAGAGTCAGAGTCAATTGATAGATCACCTGGAGATTGATTAATAGTAATTCTTTTTCATTTGTAACTGAGAAATCCAAAGAGTAAGCAAACTCTTTTCATAACTGTGTTTGAAAAGAATATACTAATTGACTGACTCTTCCACTAAGGGTCTCATAAGCTGAGCTTCTCCTTAAATTTAACTTTTAACTAACCACAGTTATTTGATGATCTGGTTCTATAAATATTGGTTTCCTTATCTGAAAATTATATTGCTCAATTTCTGCCTCTTTACAAGGATGACAAGAGTGGAAGTACAAAATAATTTTTGTTTAAATAGGTGACTATAAAAAAATCCAGGTCACAATAAAAGTCTAAGTCATTATTAGCAAGACCACTGAAGATTAGAACATCATTCATGGCCATAATTTTATTAGCAATATTTTGAGGTGGTATTTAAAAAGTTAATATTACTAGCCTGAAAATTGTTAAGATTAGGATTTATTAGACAATCTAATATGAACAGTTGGACTAGTAAACTTCATTGCAATAAATAAAAGGAAAATAGGATTATATCTAGATCTCTGAATAAATCCTTTACATTATTGGTTCCCACAACCCATGTTTATAGTGTTCAACCTTATTTTATTCAAAATACTGCTATTTGCACAATATCGACAAAAGGAATTCGAGTAAAGGACTGAACATTGGACTGAACACTGGACTCTATTGTTGCTTCTGGTCTCAGACTTCTATTTTGGAATTATAGGCCTCTGGTTCATTACTTCAAAATTGTGCGTTGAAAATATGGATTTTTTTCTGTAATGTTTGGAAACAATTTATTTTTTGTAAAGACAACAATGACTTGTGTTTTTCTATATGACTTAAAGTCATAATGTTGGATTTTAGGATTAAAGAAGACTACCTATAGTAAGTCAGAGGCCAGGTTCATGTGATACCACTAATAACCAATGGAAAACTGGTTGTATTTAGCTGTAGGAGGAGAAAATTGGACAATAACAGAAATATTCTTTGTCTACATTTTTAAAATGATAACTCCATTGTATGCTTGGTAATTACTCAATTTTTAAATGAGGTTATATCTATAAAATTCTGAAAAGAAGGTGAATAAGTACTCATTTTATTGAAACTCATTTATTTGGACATTACTTTCAACGAATTAGTTTTTAAAAGTATGGGTTAACAACCATTAAATCAAATTTTCACTAGGATTTTTTTTTCTTTTTATGTGTTATGGAGTCACTGGCATAAGAGTTCTGCAAGGGCAGTTACTTAGTACGTGTTTTATCATGCGAGGGCTCCTCAGTGTCTGCACAGTCTGGAAACCGGCATGCACTGAAAAGTAAAGTAAGATGTTGAACGAATGAATGAAAAATGAACATAAAATGGGACATTTAATAAAGATGAAGGAGGAGATTACTTATATATTTTTAATAATTACTTTATTTAATCCTCACAATAAGTCAATGAGGTGGGCATTAATATTTTCATTTTATAAATGAGAAAATTAAAGCAGAGCTAGAAAATACTTCATCTAAAATACTATATACATATTATGTATAAATGTGTATGTACATATGCGTGTATCTATATATCTATCTTTCTATTATCAATCATCTACTTCTTACCTACCTGTCCATGTGATTACAATTCTATCTAAAAGATGGTAGATGTTCAATATTGCATATCTTCCCTTTTCCAATTATTAAGGGTCCCATGTTTGACATGCAGATTAGATAAAATCTTGAATTAATGTTTAGATTTGTATAATACTATAAGTTCATAAGATGATTTAAACAGCAAAATTAATTCTATCTCCCTCCCTTTCTCCTTCCTTCTCTCCTTCTCCTTCTCTTTCACATATATAATAATTGATTTGTCTAGCTTTCTTTTCCAATGACGCAGAAAACTATTTTTGTGTCTCAAAAATTATAGCCATTTTACTTGTTCAGATCTTTTATTCATTTCCATAAAAAAACTGTCATTTCTTATATTTCATACAAATTACAATGTAATATATTTTTCACATTATTTGAATTTGTGTCTAGGGATGTTCAAAGGCCAAGAGCTTAAAAGATAGATGCAGTGAATCAGGGAGCTAAGAAGATATAAAATTTAAAGTAATATATTCATTTTGATTGTGCTAACCTTTCTCCATAGACTTTGAATAAAATTACTTCTAGAATGAAATAAATGTTCAGAGCCTTTAGTTGTTAAGAAAATGAGGTCAGTATGTAAACCGTAGTTAAATGCATCCATAAAAATGATGACTTAGAATTGAGGTATGCTTGGAGGAAGTATTCATCAAGTCACACAGAAGATTTTCTTCTAAAACTTAGATATCTTAACATTTTCCATTTGGGGATTATTTAGTATTGAAATATCTCATCATTTTCAGAACTTATTCTTATAAATAATTCAGCTACTTTATTATAATTTGTACTCATTTGGAAGAGGTTTATGATCTTTTTTGCTAAATATTGGACCCAAAAGTAGAATCCAATTCATCTTTATTTTTCCAATAATGAAAATTTACAGATTTTCAGAACAAAACAAATCCATTAGATAAAATGTCTTTCTCAAACTGATTACAAGCAGATTACTATTACACATCTAGATAGGAAATATAGAAATTTAAGCTTTTTATGTAATATAATGCTATAAAAAATTTTTATCAAATTAATTGAAGTCATGGGGAATTATTTTTAGCCATTCTCATAAACAAACAGTTTCAGGTCAAGTTGAGAAATTATTTTACACAACTTTGTGGTGCTCATTAAAGCTATTCATACATCTATTTAGTTCTTCTTCCAAGTTTGATGTGGCTATATGACTTGCTTTGGCTAATGGGATATGTTTTCTTTCAATGGCAGCTTTACAATCCAGTGCATGGTTAATCATATTCTACTCCTCTGGCTTACAGTAATCTTGAGAACATATCAAGGTGGAGTCTTTGTCAGCCTGGTTCTCTGAGTGACTACAATGAACAGAATTTCTCTGCCGAGCTTTATTGCCCATGGAACATACATGAGAAATGTACTTGACACCCAATTCTGTTGCTGTTTGTTTCTGCAATATAATTTAGCCTCTTATGAGTGATACGTTATTTGGGGAAAAAAACATTGTTCATGTATATAAATGGCATTTAAAAGCATAGACACAGTTACACATTAAAATGATTATTTTTAGTTTTACATAAAAAAATAAAACTTGACACATATGATGTATTGTGCTATAGGACCTAGGAATAAATAATTAACCATTGTGAATTATGACTATGTTAACTAAAATCTAGTTGAAAGACTTGAACCTGATGATAATTGTATGTCCAGTACAGTATAGGAGCATAGTAGGCACTCTATTGACAATTTTCTTCTTTCTTTAGCTTTTAGCTAATAAGATTTCTAACTAGTTTACTTTAAGCAAGAATTTATAACTTGACTAAAAAAAGTATTAGCTATACAAAACTTGAAGTTTTGAATTCCCAGATTACTGCATTAATAAAAATTCAGCCCTGGTTTTAAAAGGATTATGGTTTTAGTTAAAACATAAAGCCCTAAACTATCACTGATTTACTTCCTCTAGTATAAAATAATGATATTAGATGGATTGTATGTATTGACCACTTACAACTTAACATAAATCTTAAATCATATGTGTATATGTACAATAAAATGATTGGTATGTCAGCATTGATATATGATATATGCCATGCTTTCTCATATCTGCATGCCTGTAACACGTGACTTCTAACACATATTCACTGAGTGCTTAATAGAGTGTCACATACTATAATCAGATATAGTTGCTGTTCTTCTAAAAATGTTCATTTTTTTCTATGACATTTTGATTTTCTGGATTTGTAAAAGAGGTTTCATTAACAATTTTATATATTTTGATGTTCAAAATAGTGTCTGACACAGAAATGACAGAAAGTAGCAACTATCTGATTGGTTTTCAGCTTATTTCCATAGTATAAATTTTTCCAAAATGAAAGTGGTCATTTATTTCCAGGAAATACCCCAAGTTGGACAAATTTTGCCACATTTCCTCCTGCCACTATTTTAATTTAGATCTTTATTATTTCACAATTACCACAGTAACTTTTAACTGGCTTATTGCAGTCAGTCCCATTTCCTAATAATTCTACATTAAATCACTAGAGTAAACTTTCCGTCTCTACTCTGTGCAAATAAAATGAAACAAGCACCACAATACCAAGAGTCAGAACTCCTAAGACAAGCCTCGTATCTTTTCTGTATTTCTATATAATGAACCAAATATCCCTATATCACCAAAGTGGTCAGGGATGACCAGTATCTCAGCAAGTGCTTGTCTTATCACATGCAGATTAAGTTCCATACTAAGCAATTTGTTACCTCTTTCAACCCCTAAATAACTTTTACCCCATAAACCTCAATTGGTGTTTTATTATTCATTGCACAATATTATGAATTTCTTTGTATTGTGTCCACATGTTATTTCTGTAACTAAATTTTAAACTCATGAAGAGTAAGGATGTTTTATATCCTCCTAAAATACCTATGACATTTATGGATATTCAACTTGATTTGATACATTTAATTTACTTTTTGAAAAGAGAACATGGAAAACTGTCACTTTAGTAAGAATTTATATGACACTTACCCTTGTAAACAATAAAAAATTACTAAATAAAAATGTTTTGAGACTTAAACAAGTTTTATATTCACTAACATACAGAAACTTTAGCAGTCTTCAAGATACCTTTCTTGGGAAAACTAGTTAAATAAAAGAATTGATGTTTCTTCTCCAAAGTCTTTAGCTTTTGGCTAAATTGTCATCCGAGCAAGGTGACTTCCATTTTAATGTGATAATATTATCTCAAGACTGAGAAGAATAAAAGAGATATCAAAATATCTTTTAGAAGAGAAATATGGTTTTAAAAATGGTTACTCTGATACAGCAAATATAGTGTTGAAAGATCGTGTTTTTTAGTCAGTAAATGTCTCCATGTTAACAGAACAATGGGAGATGTGGTTTTATACTTAGACATGAAAATAAATATTAAAAAAATGAGAATTCATAAAATTAAAAAACATAAACGGAATTTTAAGACATTTTTGCCATTACGTGGGGAGTTAGATTTGCACATTGGGTAGGATAATTCCTTTCCCATTCTTTTGCACAAAGCTGAGAGCAGGAAGGCAAAATTAAGAATTAATTATAAAGTCCCAGATGTTTTACGAGCAGAAAGCCAGTCTATCTGCTTCTCTGAGAATCCGGGATGCCAGTGGAAAGAAGAAAGAAAATTGTCTCTGTTTACAAAACTATCCAACTGCTTAAATACTAGAGTTTAAAAGATGAGTCCTACAAATTGCTATGTAGCACCTTTCTTTCTTCTAGAGTTCCTTTAAGAAATTTGTAAACTATTTGGTACTTACAGGGTAGTAGGGAGACTGACAATGAAGGGTTAAAGAGGCCCTGAGACCAGTTCAGCAGAAGAAAATATACAACCAACCAGCAGGCCCGGCAGGTTTGTAGAGCCTCCCTCATTCCTCCAAGGTCAGAAGCTAAAAAGGCGGACAAAAAAGCCTAGTAGGGCCTGGCACCTTCCTCATTCCTTTCACGCCCCGAGCCCCGCTCCGTGCTTCCCTTGGTCACGCCCTGAGCCCCGCTCCGTGCTTCCTCTGGTCAGGTAACTGCAGATGACCATCGTATGACTTTACTCTAGGGGCGCTCAACTGATTCGAGCAAAATTAGTTAACTGGGCATGCGCCTACCTCAAACTGCCCAGGGTGCAGGTGTGTGACTTCCCATCTACCGCACACATTGCGCAAGCCCCAGCTTGGAGTACAGGGGTCTAAGGCAGGAGCAGAAAATTTCCACCATGTGAGGTAGGTAGGACAGAAGGGAGAACAAAGAAACCCTCGGCCCATATAAACCCTGACCCTCAACTTCTCAAGGCCCTCTGAGGTGCCCGCTTGTACCTTCTTCCGAGTGTACTCTGCCTACTTTTCTTAATAAAATTACTTGTTTGCTACTTTTCGTCTGCTCTGCCCTTCTCAGAGCATGAGACCCCCACGTAAATCTTTTATGGGCTATCCAGGGACCGAGCTCCCGACTCCCACAGCACGACACCTCATTGCTCTTAACAGTATCAGGAAGATAGACTTGGTTCTGACTCTTTTTAAAGAGATAATAAAAATAATTTTAGTTTCTTAAAAAACAAAGAAAAAAGAAAAAAAAAAGCTTAGAAGTAAATCTAACCTAATGTTAGTAAATGCTTTCCTAGAGAGATTATAAGGCAATTCTATCATCCCTTGCTCCTGACATTAATGAAGGACAGGATTTAACTTGTACTTCTGTTGTGCTACGGGTCTGCCGTATTGATGATATCTAGAAAAGGAAGGCAATTTCGCCTGCATTCCTGTAACATATTACCATTTTTTACTTAACTATGATAACTATACATAATGCTTCTTTGAAATGTTCAACATTTTCTATTTAGGAAAAAAGCGAATTCTGTTCAGTTAACTTTTTCGATTTCTTTCTTTTATGCACATTTTTGAGTTTTTCCTGTTTTCATTATTCTAGGCATATCTAGCCTCACCACAACCCCCACCCAAACATCCCCTTGGGCAATACTTATTTTCCGCCACTGTTTCTTTTTTAAAAAGACTCACTTGTTAGCCTATATAACATCTTGTATAACATAACCAGTAAAACATCTGACATAATTGTCTATAGGTTGCATGCTGAAACTCTCTCTTTCCACTTCATCTGCAAATCATATTAACAAATTTTCAAACAATTTTTCCAGTCTAAATTGTGAAACAGGAAACCCACTGTCATTTTAATTTACATTTGCCCTTTTGTTATTATTACTTTTCCATTTAAGAGTATTGCTGTATAGTTATAGGCTACTTATTTTGTGAATTATCTCTATCCATTAACATATTTAAAAATACTGTTTAACTATACATTCTGTTATGAACGCATTTCATGTATCGAGCATTTTCTCATAATCTGTCATTTGTGTTTTTATTTTGTTTAAAGTTTAACAGTTTTAGAAGTATTCACATTTTTATATTACAAAGATTTCCTTTTCCAGAATATGGAAGTCTAAATTAATTACAGTTGTCTTATATTTTGTTAGTGTCAGCATTGTCTTTATGTGGATCCTTTATATTTATAAGTTTTATTACTAGATTTTCCTATAAGTTTGTTGCATTTTAAAAAATTTAAATTTAAATTAGGTTGTATGGGAAAGTTCTCAATGCTTATACATCATTTTTTTGTTTGGCCACTATAACACTAATGCATTAAGTACCTACTATGTGTAATGTAATTTCTAGTCTCTGAGAACGAAATAATCCTTGCTCTTAAGGAGTTTACAGATCAGTCTATATGAGGCAATTGGTGACTGTTACGATAGATATATTACGTGTGTTTCTTATCAAAAGTTTCAGGTTCCCATAATTTGCTGTGAGTTTTAAATTGCTCCAAAATAATTTAGTTAATTTAAAAATACTTCTAGTATAGTACTGAATAATAGAATCATTCTTGTCTAATCTTTTACAATAATTAAAAATATATCTATTTTTTCACCATTAAGGTTGAAGTTTTTAATAGATTTCTTATAGATATTTTTATCAACTAAACTATTTTTTGTAAAATCTAAATTTGTTATTCTTTGTAATCACAAAGGCAGGTTAGACTTTCTTGAATGCTTTTTAAATATCTATCAAGATTATCATGAAAATTTTTACTTTTATTCAATAAAGATAATTAAATTAAACCATCTTTTCATTCCTGCAATTAACCATATTATCATAATATACTATTATTTTAATCAGTTCTACATTTTGTTATAATCATCAACTATTTAAAACACACTGATTCATAGCTTAATGTCTTTCACTGTGCATAAGAAATAATATAGATTTTAAATATCGTTTTAACAGTTTAATTTGTAGCTAATCTTTAGCGCATTCTCTATCTGTTTATTTAAATCATTTTGTAAAAAAATTCTGCCTTACATTCTCATGTAATTTTTTCAAAATTCTCCAAATGACAAACAGATGAACTAACAATATCTAGAGAGTACTTTCTGACTGAAAATGTTTGTTTCATCTTCCAAATTTAAAGTATTACTGGGAATACAGTTCTTAGTTGAAAATTAATTCAGAAATTTAAAGACATTATATTCTATTTCTAGAATCCTGGTTAAAAATAAGAAATTTTATTCTTATTCCTTTAAAATTGCTATTTTCTTTTCCTCTTGAAGTTTTTAAATTTCCTTTTAAGATTTCTATAATTTTACCAGTTTGTTTTGTTAATAGGTCAGAGTTAAAGAAGAGAATGAAATATTGTATTATTCAAAATGAAATAATTTGATAGTCTTTCAATCTCAGGACTAGTTCTAGGGGAAGTAACCCCTTAAAAATCAAAACAACAAACAAAATCAACAATAAAAGCAACATAGATTACTCTTTTTCCATTTTCTTTGTTCTCTCTTAAGGAAAACACATTAGATGAGCTTCTAAATATCTCCTTTTCACTGTTCCTCTAGGTTCTAAAATATTTTTCTGATTTTTCTTTTCAGAAAATTTTATTTTTAGTCAAATCTAGACTTACTTAGCTTATATTTAAAAATTATAAGTATATCATATTGTTTAATATTTTCTCCTTTTTTACAATGGCCTTTTTTTCTGGATTAATTTTTCTCAAAAACTCTGAGAATTTCTACTATTTGGAATTTTCTTTGACTTATTCTGTTTCTCCTGGGTTCGGTTATTTTGGACACTCATTTTGTTCCTTTTTTTCTTTAAGTCTATTAATTATCTCAAAATTCACTATGTTAATGAATGAAAATGCAGATTTACTTATATACATACATACCTAATGTAAGTTTCCACTGAAGTTGCATAAGTTATTCCCAATCAAGCCTCATTCTCGAATTGCGAGTTGGAGAGACTGCCATCATTTTCTGTGTGAGTAAAGTGATAGGCTTTACTTTAAAATACTTGGGTGGAGAACAAGAAACCTGGTCATGTGCTTTCCTAATTGCTAAAATTAATAATATTTTATTCTTGGGACATTAACTATTTTGGGGAGTTCCAGAATTTTAGAAGCTCTCTTCTACATATTCTTTTAACCTCTCTACCGCCCCCCCACACACACACACACTCACACTGACACTAATAAACGTATTTAGACAGCTGTGCCATTGTAATAAATTTAACTTCAGGAGAAGATGTACTATTAATTAAATAGTAACTCAGAATTGACTGTAGAGTTGTTCTTGATTACTTGATAGTGTTTTTGGAATATCATGAAATAATGATAACCTTTTCAGTGGCTTGCTCTGGTAAGTATTTCACATTGTGATGAGTTTCCTTCAATCACATTTCTTCGTGATTATGATCTTAAAGACTGTTCACGTTCTAAGAGTTCTTCATAATACCTCTCCTATTTATGATGCACTTTTGTTTTTGATGGCTATTTGGGATTTTCCTTTAACAAAAATAATATTTATGCCAATTCATGATGTATAAGCTTGGAGGAGATATATAGGTTTTCTTGATCCAAGTTTTGAAATAACCAATCTCAATTTGTAAAATAATGCATATTCCTAGCATACAAAAATAGTATTGGAATTCTTGGATATGGTAGATTGACCCACTTGAGACCTTACTCCATCCTCCTTTTATGTGCTAAAACTGTCTTTCCCGAGAGCTAGAATCTTGGATCTGATTTCAACTTTGCCAACCAGATGAATTAGTATGAGGTTTGAATTTGGTGGGGTGAGAGGTGTTCAAGATATCAATTTTTTTTTTTTTTTTTTTGCTGCTGGAGGATTAGTGACATGGCTTTGAATACAACATTCTGGAAAGAGATTCCTAATTCCTGGTTCAACTGCAGGGTAGTGTGCTCTTGGAGCTAATAATTGCAGTGGTGGCTTTCTGATCCTTCGATTTCCTGATCGTGGCAGAGGTTTAGGGAGTCATTCCCAAGGAACTTAGCCTTGAGTCTGCTTATAAATTCCTTTCTGTTTAATGTCTTTAAACATATACAACAGTGCTTGGCCCAAGTTAATGACTCAAGAAACAGGGTATTTTTATTAACTGAATTGTTGCTTTCCGCTTACTGTAAAGTTAGCCTCCATAAAAGCAAAAACTGTGCTAGGTTTAATCTTTTACACAAACATTCCCTTGATGAATATATAAACACAAAAGTAATATATAAAACTTACTCTAAATAAGTGTTTTTATTCACAAGTGTAAACTACAAAACTTATGTTGGCTTTAATTTGTATATTTTAAACATACAACAGAGATTTTATTCTATATCCTTGGCAGTGAATAACTTTGGAAGAATGTTTGTCTTTCATTCTCATAAAAGTTAAATGATATTTTTTAAATGTAGTCATCAGGATGTACTATTAATGCAAAAGGCACAAATAGAGAGGAACTAAATATGTATGATCGCACTCAGGCCAAAATTACAAAGTAATTATTGAGTAAACCATAACCTATACCACTTTTAAATAATGATAAACTTGTTACAGCAATTTAAAAATAATTTTATTAGTACTTTAAAGATGTTTTTAACAGAAAGTATTTGCTATATAACTTTACACTTATTAAATTAATGAGTACAATAATGCAATCAGATTAAAACAATTTTTTTAACAAACTTCTGAAAAATTAAATACAGAATTCAACATAAACCACATGAGAGAGAATTCTAAATGTTGAATTAATATTCACGTTTAATATTCTTCTTTAGTAGTTGCAACTAATATATGTATTTATTTTGATAATATGAGATTATAATCCTTATACCCTGATCCAACATACTTAGAACTCATTCCCATGAAGAATTCCCAGATGTCTGTCAATAAAAGCAATTCTTTCGGTATGCATGGCATCTCTTTATGGGGCTAAGAGGAGACCTGAGGACTATAAATGGTTTCTCAGTATTCACATGCAGTTGCTTCATTCTTTGTTGGACCAAGAGCTACAGTGAGACAGGTGAGGAAGGGGAAATGCAAGTACAAGGAGAGGCTCGCTCTCTCTCTCTCTCTCTCTCTCTCTCTCTCTCTCTCTCTGTCTCTCTCTCTCTCTCTCTCTTTACCTTAATGGCCATAGGAAACTATATTATTCTTTAGCTGCTAGTCAAATTACATAAATAGACACATTGTGGGCTATGAATTGGATGAGTAGGGAGTTAGGTACTAGATAGGATCCATTCAAACATGCACTGGGGGCTACTGTCTCAATGCCACTGTTGCTAGCAAGGTATTTTAAATAAAATATTAGGCTATATATGAGGCAAATGTGTAATTGATATAATAAAGCTTCATCAAGACCTTTAGGGTTTTCATTAAATGTCAGGCTTTGATAAATCTTCAATTGCTGGACCTCTTTCCTGTAACTGTCTCATATCCTAAATGGGACTATATTC
>NW_006442508.1:5141913-5160628 GCF_000325575.1 Pteropus alecto | reverse complement strand
CTTTCCCATTTTTGACATTTTTATGGGATGGCCCTTTAAAATAAAATATGGAAGGTCTTCAGGACAATAATGCCCTGGTATGTAGTTACTGAAATAACAGCGTTGGTGAACCTGAGGGAGGAAAAGTGTCCTTGGCAGAAATACAAATGATTCTCTTTAAAGCAGAGATAGTGACTCATCTGTCATTCAAAAGCCAAAATTATGTAGTAGTTCAAAACATGGGCTCTGAAACCTTGTTCCCTAGATTCAAGTCTCAGTTCTACCATTTATTTGCTGTGTGAACTCGGAATGCTACTAAATCTCTGCACTTTAGTTTCCCCATCTGTAAAATAAAGGATTATAATAGTAATTGCCCCACAAGATTCTTGTAGGCTTTTAATAATTTAAGATACTCAAATCAATTAAGATACCCAATGTTTAGAAAATATAATTGTTAGCTCTTGATATTTTGTATCATTTTCATGCCTTCTTTAATTATTGTCATTTTGTACTGATCATCAAAAATTAATAAAATAATATCAATAACTAATATGTCTGCATCAGTTAATAGTTTACAAAGAGCTATACTAAGGTTATTCTGTTTGATTTTTATACCCATTTTGGTAGAAATAATTGTCAACTCCATTTCGTAATTGAGAAATCTGAAGTTCAGATAGATATTGTGGTTTGCCAAAGGTCACAAAAATAATTAGTGTGGATAGTTAAATTTTGTTGTCTGACTCTTTATTCCTCCCTTTTTCAAGTATAATTTATATGATTCATGAACTTACAAGCATTTAACCACCTGATTCCAAATTCTGCCATTTGTTGAGGGCTCTGATGTGCTAGGCATTTTATATTTATCTAATAATATTACATCAATTCAGAAAACTTCACACTAATAGCCTAGTTTATATAGAATAAATGTAAGCTTACAGAAACAAAGACTAATGTTTAAAGTTATAGAGGTAGTAAATGTAGGAACATTGTAGTTCATTCCTTCATTCATTTATTCATTCAACAAGTGATGGGCAGTATACCAGACAATGGAGACAGTGTGAAAAATGAAAAAAAAAAAAAAAGCAAAATCTCAAGGAGTGACAGTCTAAATAAGGGACAACACTTAAATGTTTTTGAAAAAATATGTTTAAGAATGAAGATATATGTAATGCATGTTATAGAAAGCTCAATAGAATGCAAGTTCTACTAGAACACAAAACTTTATTATGGTATCTTTAGTATATAGAAAAGTGCTTGAAACCCCAGTGCTCCGTGACTATTTCTTGATTTAAATGAATCAGCAAATTATAAAAAATAGCAAGTGTCAGAAAATAAAAATACTGAGTGCTATTAGACGGCATAATAGAAGATTTAAATTGGGCAATCGGGGCTTCTTTGAAGAAGCACTAGTTAAGTTGAGATCAAATAGGGGACAAAGAAATAGCCATATAAAGAGCGAAAGGTGAGAAGGAGTGATCCAGGCATAGGGAAACCATCTGCAAAGCTCCAAGGTGACAATGAGTCATGGCAATGAAAAAACTGAAGGAAGATCATTCTGGCTGAAAGATAATGAGGAAAAAGAGCTAAAAAGGTGGAGCAGGGATGACAGGTAGGGGCTAGAATCTGGGGCATCTCAAAGGCCATTGTCCTAAGTACAATAGGAAATCATTGAGTGGTTTGAGCAGAACATAATCAGATTAACACTTTTAAAAGACAATTGTGGTATTTTCATATAGAATAAATTAGAGGTAGGCAAGATTAGAAATGGAAGATGTTGTAGTAGTCCCAGTAAGATATTATGGCTGCTTGGATTAATTGGCAGTAGTATAGAAAGTCAGATAATTATAACAACAATAGTAATAAATGTTAAGGTTAACTGAGCACTTTCTATTTGCCAGGCATGTTCTAAGAGCTTTATACAAATTGACTAATTTTCACAGCAATCATATGGGAATTAAGGCATTGAAAATTAAGCTTTTTATTCTTACACAGTTATTAGTAAAGGACCTTGAGTTTGATCCCAGGCTATCTTATTTATGAGCCGCGGTCACTGCAATCTATTTATACTAGATAGATAGATGACAGACAGATAGATAGATAGATAGATAGATAGATAGATAGATAGATAGATAGATAGATATAGATAGATAGATGATAGATAAAATGTGGAAATATTGCAAATATACGTGTGAAATTTCTGGTTTCACCAGCTGATATTAGTTGAATATCTGTGTCTAAAGCCCAACAGAAATTCTTGGACTTGCGATACAATGGGGTATACTTTAGATTTTAAAATAATATATATAGCTTGGGAAATAGATAAGGAAATAGATAATGTGAGAGTGTGATACAAAAAGAAAAGATGTTGAATTGATATTTGAGGAACTCCAAAATGTTGGAGTCAGGTAGAATGAGCCTAAAAAAAAATCCTGAAAATTATTTGCTAAAGATGCCTGAGAAAAAACAGGAAAGCGTGATATCATAATATGTGGGAGTGTTTTGGGAATGGTCAACTGGATCAAACGCAGATGAAAGATTATACAGGGTGAGTATAGAAAATTACTAAATTTAGCAACATGGAGGCATATGTGTCATGGGGGCACAAGTCAGATAAAAGAGTTTGGTGAGTAGGTGTTGAATTAATCGCTATTAATGAGAGCAAATGATAGGCATGAAAGACGGAAAATGAGGTTAATATAGTATTTATATATATTTTAATGCTACGCGTGAGCATATTTTCATGTTGGTGAAGTAAGATAGAAAGGAACATGGAAAATACAAGAAAGAGTGGAGATAACCAGTGGGAAAAGGTCAGATTCAGAAATTGCAACACAGAAACAAACAAAATAGGGTGGACTTAGTGTTAGACTCTATAAGCTGTCTGCCACTAAGGACCAGCCACTTGACTCACTCTCTTGGATGCACTCTAGAGGCCAAATACAGGATTAAGGTGACTCAATAGATTGGCAAAGAAAGGTTATGTGCCTTCAGTCTTTTGAAATCTCCTTATGCTGGCCTTCTCTTCTTTTTAACTTAAATAATAATTTGATTGCATAAATTAAGGTGCCTGGGTTTGTTAATTTTAATCATGGCAACTTATATATAGGAAAAATAATTAATTCCTATGGTCTGATAGGAAGAAATAAATCAAGCAACAAGATCTGGATTTTGTCTATTTAGAGATGGACACTTGAGACATACAGTTTTGAAAGAGGTCCCTTAATGACTTCAGAAATATATAAAATGATTAAATATATTCATGTATTCATTAAATTATTCTTTGAATATATATTCATTCTAGAGATATTTATTGAGTGACTATTACGGGCTAGTCACTGCTTTGGACAATAGGGTAATGAACACCAATTAAATCCCTGCTTTCACGGTGCTGTGTTCTAGGGAGAGAAAGGTACTAATCGAATATACACATAATAGTAAATACACACACACACACACACACACACACACACACACATACACACACATACACATACTATAATATGATTAAATATATACATAATATAATACCAGGTCTGATAAGCACCATAAATCTTTAGCATATAAAATTTAAAAACACATAACTGACAGTTTGAGAAGCAATATAGATGGTTTCCAAAAATAGTGATATATTCTATGATATAAATATGAAGTGATTGCTTTAAGTTGACAGAGGACTATAAGAATAATGCCTGGTGACACATAGTGAATACTCATTAAATATTAACTATTACAGGGCAGATCTGTACCATAGACTGGCAAATGACCTGTAAACTTAATCAGGAAGCAAGGCTAGGCAGATGAAGATGAGGGAGGGGGCTACTAAACTGAGGGATTAGCATATGACAAGACAAAACAGTATGATACTGAGTGATAAGTTGAGGAACATACAATTGTTGTTTTAACTAAAGCATAGTTTGTGGACATGAGAAGAGAAGTGCACTGGGAGAGCTAGACATGACTCAAAACGTCTTCTTGCTCTGAAGAAGCCAGCATTATCAGGATGATGTTGAGGGTGAAATGGAAATACCAGTCTCTGCTAATTTTTCCCAACCTCCCTGTTAGACTGTGCATTCTAGAAATTACTCCTCTGCACCAGGTACTGTCCTAAGAGCTAGGGTGAATAAATTAAATTTGAAACCTACTTTCAAGTTAACAACAATGACAACTAACATTTTTTAAGTAATTTCTATTATACATGTACTGTATAAGTGATCCCCCATATTAATCAAGTCAGTCCCTAAAACGACACTAGAAACTAAGTAGAATTCTCAACACCTTTTATAGATGAAAAAACAGGCATAAAATCGTAAATCTTGTTCACCACTGCATTCCTGATGCTGGGCATACTGTCTAATGTCACGGTTTCTGGGGCAAGGGTTACATTCATAATCGGGTCACTGTCTCACTTGTCATTTTGTGAGATGATTATATTCCTATAATCACGGTTCTTAAACTTTCTGTGGCATGATAATCTCAGAGGTTCTCGCTACAAATTCTAATTGGTTAGGTCTGGAGAGAAGTCCATGATCTTGCATTTTTAATAGATACCCCAAACATTTTTGTTCTAAGGTAATGCCTGGACAAATTTTGCAAAATAGAATATTGCTGCACACTAAGACTTGGTAATCATTACAACTAGATATAACACTAGTGGTTAATGGTTGCGGCTCAGCCTGTCAAAATAAGGATAAGGGGAAAGGTGACTTCAATGACAATATAAAGAAATCATCAGTTGCAATGGAATCTGTCTACCCATCTTATTGCAAGGCTTCTCAACCTTAGTACTGTTGATAGTTTGAACTCTATAATTTTTTGTTGTTGAATGGCTTTCTTTTGCACTCTATAATGTGTAGCATGTGTAGCAATGACTCTGGTCTCTACCCACTAGATGTCAGTAGCTTAGGCCACCCCTCAAGTTGTTATAACCGAAAATATCTCCAGATATTGATAAATGTCCCATGTTGTCAAATTGCCTGAAATTGGAATCTACTGCTAAAGTGGAAGAGAGCTTTCTCCAGTCCTGTCCTTAGAAGCAACATTTGGCCTTCTAATCTACTATCATGTAAAACACCTGATCTGTTTCACCATGAATGTTCCTCTATGAGACACCATGGTTTGTTGAGTTCAGCCAACTTTCTTGGGTTTTTCAGAACTCACAGTATCATTCCTCCTCCCTCCTACCCTGATATACAGCTGGTCTATTAAATCAAATGAGGTAGACTGTCAGGATCAAGACATGGCTAATATCCAAATTCATCATTCCTTCTTCAGGTTCCTGAGGGCTCAGATCCCTTTTACACAGTTTTCAGGGAGTTATTGTTAAGTATGACAATAGAATAAAATGTTTTTTCAGAAGACATATATTATAAAAAGAAAAACCAAAGGAAGAGACGTAGAAAGTTAGATAAAAGTGCTTGAAAGAAAGAAATGAAATAAAATTGAAAATAGTTCATCGCAAAATTGGCAAGAAACTAGATTTTGAAAAATACAGAAAATTTTCCAGTCTAGATATTACTCCAGTCTTTTATCTTTTACAAGGATAAACAGGCAACATGTAACTACCCAAGAGGGTATATGATATCCTTCACTTTTCCTCTCCATTAATTTCTCTTAACTGTTCTCATTATGTATGAGAAAAAGAAAAGTAAAAAGTATCTTTCAGTTATGTATGAGAACAATAAAAGTAAAATCTTTTAAAGTATTTTTGATGGGAAAGCCATCAACTACTATTGTGTAACACTATGCAGTATCATATTCCGTTAGCATATGCAAAAATCTACCTAACTTTACCAAAATGTAAAGAGTAACTAAATAAGTATTTGGTATTCACTGTGTACTTCTAATGAATTAATTCCTAATCCACTGGCTAATCAGATCGGTGAATTAGTGTGTGAATCCAGTGAAACAGTTAAATAGCTATCCAAAGAACATTCTTAATTGAAGAAAAAAAACTATTCAGATTTATATTGACATCAACTTTTAACTACATTTATTCATCTCAAAATCAATTATAATGAAATTTTATTGTTATATCAATTATTTAGTATGAGCTCCCTTGACTAATGTGATTTGTGGAAGAGAATAATGCTGCCTAATTAACGTTTAGTAGGAGAAGATAAACAAGGTCAATACTATTTTCAGAGGAGACTAAAAAGATGGAGAATCACTCAAAGAGAGAGGAGAAAAACCCAGCACTGCACCATCTGCTATTCTGGGCAAGTAAATACCTGTAACCTCCTTACTCCCATTCAGTTCCTAAGTGATTTCAGAAGGCAGAGTAGCAACAGTTACGTTACCGTCATGCACAAACACTGTTACTCCTGCCTTGAACTGTTTGCGATATACAAATGCTCTCTGGGTAACTAGGTGGCAAATTGCAGTTCACTCTCGAATCTGGCCAACTCCAGGAGGTTGCAGGGTGATTAATGAGACTGCCAAAGACCCCAACCCCAGGCGGCTTCCGTGGGAAGCAGAGACTTAGGCACAAAAGCAGAAGATGGCTAGGCAGAGAGAGCTTGCTTCCACCACCACCAACCACTCCTTGTCTTCGCCTGTATGGTTGTTCAAGCTGCCAGAGGCTTTTTGGTTGTCATGGCAACTGTTGAGCTCTGCTGCAAACTCAAAGCAGAGCCTCTGAAGTTAGGTACCAAACAGCGGAGCTCAACATATGCAAAGGCAACTGGAGAGGGAGACGAGAACAAGAATTACCTATTTAATAGGTCTACAACTCCTATGGCTCAGAGGACCTTTTGAAAATAAGATTTTTTATTATGTTTTTATATGAGATAGCGCTTGCCTGGCATTACTCATTAGTATTATCTGGGGCTTGGAGAGAGGAGGCTGCAAATTTTCTATCATAAAGACAGAGGGGCTTGGAGAGAGGAGGCTGCAAATTTTCTATCATAAAGACAGAGGAAAGAGGTTAGGAAACGCGATTACCCGGAGTGCACCGCCCATTCATTCATTCAGTTGTATATTCGACATCTAAAGACTCATTTGTGCCGGGCATTGTGCCAGGTGCTGGGGCTGCAAAGCGAAATGAGACACCGCCGCATACTCAAAATTAATGATAATTAACAAAAATTAGCAGAACCTTCGAGAGCCTGGGGAAAACCAGTTAGGCATTGCAACCTTCCCACTCGGAAGACAGATTCAGAATCCAAACGCAGGAGAGGAAAGAAGCAGTAGTCTCCAAAATAGAGTCAGGCGGGAAGGAAGGCCAGGAGGAAGAGGGAAACCGCATTTCCCTAGGGAGAGAATCTGTCAAGGATACTCAGTCGTTTCCCCAAGGCTGCGAGGGAGAGGAATTTGTTTTTCTTTTAGAAAAACGGAGCCCTTTTCCCTACTGGGCTCGATTTCTAATAGGGGGAGCCCCGCCTCTTCAGGCTGTTGATTGGCCAAACTCTTTTTCAGATAATTTATGCCAGCATTTTCTCGGTCTGATTGGCTCCCCGGCTCAATTCCGCTGAGAGTCGCATCCTACCTGGTCTGGAGGTGTATTGCCTTCCCACATTCTCCCTCCTTGTACTCGCCCAGCTGCAGCTGAGGTGGGCGAAAAAGTCCTGTCTTGAAGAATTGAGCGGAAAAAGCGATCTTGATGGGTTCTTGGAAAGCTTTTCTCTTCTCTCCTTTTCTTCTGTGGAGTCAAAGTAGAGGGATGAGGCTGATGTTCTTGTTACTGATCCTGCATTTGGGAAACTGGTGAGTAAATGCAAGGACTTAAAACTGTTATTTGGTATCTACCCTCATCCCCCTCCTTTCTCTTTCTAAGTTAAGGAATTTGCATTTCCTCTGGCATATGTGTGATATTTTGCTATCATTTTATTTTCTGATTTGATCTACTCATTTTCAGGTAGAATGGAATTAGCTTATGTGTGAAGCATGGAGATTTGTTCACTTGTTTTTGGCTTGAAGTACAGTCAAAATTATTAAAGATTCAGTTACTGGGAATGAGTATGGAGAGTAGAAATTATTTTGCTACTAAACTTAGTAAATGAATGTCATTAATGAACTTTGTGATGATTCTGCATTTTAAAGACAAAGTTATTTTAGAAACTAACAAGTTTCATAGCATAGTATGATGCTTTTTATATACTAATATTATTGTTTACCTACCCCCTCCCTTTTATGTTTTGCTATTCTGGGAAAAAATTTAACATCAGAAGATTATAAATATGGCTATGTTATATTTGTGAGCATGTTATATTTACATTAGAAATGATTGTGCATATTTTCTTGAGCTAGATTCGAATGGCTTTTATTTTAATTAGCTATCTACAAATAAAAATTGTATAGTGATGTAAATTGCTTGACTGTGTGTGTTTGACAGAGAGAGAGAGAGGAAGAGAGAGAGATCAAGAGAGAGACAGAGAGAAATTACTAACTGCAACCGCAAGCCTCCAATTTAACAGGAACAAGACTTGGGCTGCAATACCTTTCAATAAAACTTTGAAATCATCCTGGAAAAAAATAAAATATTTAGTTATTGCATCTGGCTATAGGAGTAGTTGGTGAACAGAGTTAAAATATATTGATTAAGAGAAAGACACTATAAAGGTCTTGGACATACTACTCATATCATGTAACTTGTGTTTTATATAAATGTACATTTAAAATTATTGTAGTATGTGATTTTGCTTAGAGCTCAAGAGTAAAATACAATCACTATAGATATGGAAACATGCCTTTATAACTACTTGCATCATTGCTAAATGAATTATTATTATAATTCAATTTAGTGTATGGCTAAAGTGAATTTTTTTGGTCAATACCAGCAGATAGAACTGTATTTCTTTTTCCTGAAAATAGAGAATGAATTAAAGTATGCTAAGTAATATTAGACTTGCCAGAAAACATTTGACACACAATGCTTTTTTAACTACTACATTTTAGTTTATTTATTCCTTTCCCTTAGAAACTTAACTGTTCTGCATAGGCACAAAAATACTACTCAATTAATTATTCCTTATATTATATATAAATTGTGTCCAAATGACTTATTTCTTTGAATATATTATAAAATTATAGAAACTATTTTGGTAGAACATATGTCATTGCTTTCATGTATCTTCATAATATTACAAATGAATCTGTGTTCTGATAAAAAAAAGATTTACCCAGTGGTTTTCTGAAATAACAAACTATATGCTCCTTTATCATCATAAGTGCAAGTTTCCCTTGCAACCTAATAGACCAGCTGCTTACCAGAGAGCACACTTACTAAAAGAAGTAAAGAGATAATTCGTTTTAAAAATATGTTTTGGTTTTGACAATGCTTACATTATGATCATTATAATTATCTCCAGAATTCTCTTCAAGCTGCTCAGAATTAAAAAGTTGTGTGTTGTAATGGACAAAGATGGCTCTAGAAATCTGGAGACATGATTTAATGTGTCAAGCATCCTTAACCTGTGAAAAGTTTCTTCATCTAAGAAATGAAGGGTAGTAGTATGTCATTTATGTTTTCTTTAACTTTTCACATACAATGTGGCTAAGATTTGCACTGAAACATAAAATAACTCAATAGTTGCTTCACTGACTTTTCTTAGTTGTTTTCAAGAAGAAAGTTCTAATTGGGAGTGCCATGTACTTTTTGTACCATATATATATGAATGAGTGAGACAGAGGTGATGAGAAGTTAAAATAGATAAATAATTTATTTCATCATAGAACTATAGATAATCTGGGTTATTCTGTTCAGTGGATAAATATTTTAAAAAATAAAGCTATATGTTGCTGTTATAATTAAGTCTTAGGACCTCAATTATAAGAATTTATGTCTTCGCTTTTTAAAGTAGTTACAGTGTGGTGAACTTATCTTTTTAATAGTTGAAGATAATTGATCTTAACATATATAAATCATTTATATTCATATTTCCTTCTCCCTTTCTTCTTCTTTTGAATAATCTTTCCAAAACTAACCAAAATAGTTGTTTATAAGAATTTTGATGTCTTATTCTAGTTTTTAAAATAAGTCATCAAAGTCATCTATTTTGTGATTTACCAAATTGAAAACTATTTCTTATATTTAAGCAGAGAAAATAGTTTACTTCCTCATTAGTTTCCATCAAGAGCACAAAGGAGAGACACTATTTTTTATTGCTGATCTATGAAAACCTATCACATTATTGTAACTAAAAGCTGTGGTTATGGTTCTTGTATTTTATTCTCCACAAGACTCTATGGCATCTTGACAGTTAGTTAATACAATTGCTTGAGTTTGATTTGACTTATTTGTAATTTTGGAAGAAATATAATTATAATCAGATTTTTAAAAATGAGTTGAAAGTGTTTTGAGATTTTAGCTCTTCTAAAAAGTAATTTATGGTAAACTTTGACTAAGAAGTTATATTTGAAGAAAGCTCAAGAAAAATAACTTGTTTTTATTTTTAAGACAATTTCCTGAATCAGTAACATACGATTTAGCATTTAGTTGTCCAAATGAAAATATTCAAATATACATGCTTTATAAAATACATTATTTTCAAGTAATTTTAGTAATATATTTTGTGATGGTAGTTGTGAATGAATGTTACTTTTCTTTCTTTTTTTTAGTCATCTAGATTTGTGGCTTAATTTTCTAATAAGATACCAATTATAATAATGCAAATTTGAGGACAAAATAGCTTAGTATGAAGTTCCATCATAATTAAATATTCAAAGTAGGACTGAGAGAAAATGATTTTAAAGGTAAAATAGAAATGCTGTAATTGATAAATCTCTAGGTTAGTCTTTTATGTATACTCTTTTTTCATCTTATTTCATAGCATACTATGAGACACACTTTTTTGACTAAGCAGCAAAAGAAAATGTTTGACATTTCATTCAAACAGTAAAATAGACTAATCTGATATTGTGTATTTGTATAATGGTAATTAAAATTTGTCTAAGAAAATAATAATGAAGATGAAGACCCAAAGGAAAGAAGACATGATAGTATGGAAAACTGAAAAAAAAATGAGATATTATTACAATATGATAAATCACTGCTATGGGGGAGGGTGTGCATAAATTGAATGTATGGGCTTTGGGAAAATGATTCACAGATATGCATGGTACCGACTGAAAATCCTAGACTTTACAATCAGATGCAAATTCCACCTGAAGCTCCACCATTTTCCACTAGGGTGATTAGCCAACTCTTTGAGACAGGGACTCCTCATTTGTGAAAAATAGAAATAGCATCTACCTTTTCAGATTGTTTCAAAAACAAGGGAAAACATTTGTGGAAAGAATGTAGCACTTAAAATTTTAAATGAAAAGGCATTATAACAGGTACTCTGGAATAACAGTGATTTTAATATTTTTTATCCTAGTCAAAGAGGTTTTAAGTGCCATAGAATGAATTTCTTGGATTCTTGTACATTATTAAATATCTTTTGGATCTGAAAAAGATCATTCTTTTACAATGAATATTTATTGAATGCTTGCAACATGCTGGGTTTGCAGTGGTGAATGGACTAGACGTGAGTACTACCTCCATGGAGCTATACTCACTGCTAAGACCTAGATTTATAATATTAATAATATTTAAATAAAACCATCTTGTAGCCAAAATAAGGAAACATACCTTTAGAATTTCAAAGATAGATGTTGCCTATGGAACAGATCACAATCAAGGAAAGAAAATTAGGGAGCCATGAGATTTCTCATAGTAATACAGAAAGACTATGAGGAAAATGTCTCCAAAATTCTAAAGACAAATGTTCAGCGTAGAAGGTTATACTTAGTCAAATCACTAATCAAGTGTGAAGAGAGAATACCGCCTAGATACTGTTGTTTTCCCCATTTTACAGATGGAAATATTGGGGCACATCAGTTTTTAGGAACTCACTAAAAATCATTTTGCCAATAAGTGCTGAATCCAAGACTCAAATTCATATGTTCTATTTCCAGAATATGCATTCTAAGCCACCACACCTCTCAAATTACAAATGTGACATAAGTCAAAACAATTAACATGCAGGTGGATGAAGGAAACAAAAAGGAAGGCAGGGAAGGAAGAAGGGGAATGGAGGGGAGGATAGTGCAATTGAGAGAAGCACAGTAAGTATAAAAATTTGCTGTGTACTTATCACATCTGAAGTATTATGTGCAGTGCTAGATTGATTAGTTTGGGGAAAACTAACAAACCTAACAAACTGGAGTACTTGATCTATAAAAAACACTATGAGACAAAAGTGTGAAAAGCAAGAATTTTAGAATTTAGGCACGTTTTGTTGAGGAGTCATATGGCTACTTATTTTTACAATTGCTATATAAAGTCATAGTTGAATTTATTTTGTGTAGGTGTAACAGCTAAACCATAACCAAGTAGTGGAAACTATGTTAAGGGATTTTCTTTCAATACAAAAGCACTGCAACAATATAACGGGTGCCTTATCACTAGGCTTATTCAAGCAGAAGCTTGTTAAGAGTTTTTGTACTCTGTGGGAGGCAAATGACATACATTTTTTTTCTTTCTATTTTTAAATATCTCAGAATCTAATTCTATTAGTACTCAAATAGTTTAACCAACTGAAGCCCCATGTTTGAGGAAATGCTCCTAGCTATTCATTCAGTAAATATTTATTGAGTATCAACATTTCTTTAGTGCCTGCTGTGTGTTAAGTAGAGTTCTGCAACCTGGAGTATAGTAGTAAGCAAGACATAATTCTTGCCCTAATTGTGAAATGTATATGTATTTGTGTGTGTGTATAGATATATATGAATATATATATCTATACACATATGTATGCATATATATGTGTGTGTATATAACAGTGTATGTATATATGTGTGTATATATATGTGTGCGTATATATGTGTGCGTGTATATATAACAGCATACATGCTAAATGAATAGGACAAAGAGAGCAGAGTCTCTGTTCTCAGTGAACTTAAATTCTAGAAGTTTATATTGAGATGGTTTATTAATATAAACAAGACAATAAAATGCTATAATTCGTACTCAGAATTCTAGATAAGCTATAGCGGAGACACTAAGGAGGCTGGCATCAATTGCAACTCTGGGAAAAGATTGAATATTCTCAGCTGTCATGGGCATAAAGTCAGGTCAGTTAATGAAGATTAGAGAAAGAGAGAGATGACATTACTATTATATGGCCAAAAGTATGTTCTCAAAATTTGGTAGGCCTTTTGAAAATGATAGCCCTATGTCTTCTAGGAGATCCTTTACTCTAGTCATCTAATGTGCAGCATTAAAATGATAACATCCTATTAAAGGCTATATAATTCAGTTTAACACTGAACTTCTGAACTACGGGGATTCTTTCCTCCCAGATTCAGAGTATTCGAAGATTTAACATTTCATTCATTTCTTCTTATTCTTAGACAAATTAATTAAGTAACAATTATGTTGAGTAATAGTAGACTGTGTTAAGCTGTAGGGGTATAATAGTAAAGTTAACAAGGACCTGCTTTCCAATCTGAAGCTGGATCAGCAAATCAGAAAGTCTATGATATATTGGGCATTAAGAAAGCAATTCAATTTAACTGGGTAATTTTGAAGATCCAATTGGCTTTATTAAGCAATTTATGAACTAGGTAGCACCCATCTAGCAACTAGAAATGTATTCTGAGGCATTGTACAAAATGGAAGTTTTTTATAAGAAGAAGGGTGGGGTAAAGGAGCTATTAACAAAAGAAAAGAAAAGATTCATTCTAGACCAAAACATCTTTTGGGGATGGAACACAAGGGTTTTTCTCATACACTTTGCTGCTTCTCTCTGTGGAAGATAGAGAGGACCTATTTGACAGGTCGCCTCACTGATGTTGACCAGAAAATTCCAGACTAGTTGATTGAGATAATATTTCAGGGAAGGATTGAAACAGCAATAGGCAGGGATTAAATCTAGATTTGGTACCATGAGCTTTTAGCACAAGTAATGCCATTTGGGGCTTGTACTTTTCTCTTTAACATGGGTTTAATATAAGTATTTTAATATTAGTGTAATCAGGACATGATTTGCTTATAGAGATAGCTTTAAATCTGCTAGAATAAAAGGTTTTGGTTAAAAAATTAATCTTCGGGTACATTTCTAGAACCATCACTTATAGTTGCACAATTTGTCAATTGCTTAAATACAGGGACATCATTCATTTCCCAGCCATTTTGGATATGTATAAATATCAGAACAATTTCCCAGCATGTGTCATAGAGTGTCTTCAGTAAGGATCGCCTTCTCCACAAAATATCCATGTTGCTGGATTAAATTTAAGTGTTACTCAGACATATGTTCTACAAACTGATTTGTTACTCTATGCAGGTGGCTTATGAGTGTGTTTGTTTCTGCCATTTCCATAGTAATAATTCTTCGTGAAAAATTGCCATAACTAGAATTGACTAGAAAGAGTGGTTGTTTCTTTTCTACTTGTTTGCATTCTCTCTCTTTTAAAATAAATGATCTGAGAGGATGCTTATGCCAATGAAAACGAACAAAAACTCATTAGACATGGACAACAAGTTTAGTGGTTAACAGAAGAAAAGGGAGGAGGGGGAAGTTAGGTAAGGGTAAAAAGGATGAGATATATAGTGATGTAAAGAGATTTGAATTTGGGTGGTGAACGGTGAACACACAGTGTAATATACAGATGTTGTATTATTGAATTATATACTTAAAACCTATATAATTTTATTAACCAATGTCACCTGAATAAATTTAATTTAAAAATATTTTATTTCTCATTTTATAATCCCAAGACTTAGATTTATGAAACTGCATTTCTGCATTCAGAGAATCTAATTCCCATTTTTTCTATCATTTAATTTTAAGATTTTTAATATGTTTTATAATGTAATAAGCCTCAATATTATGCCTCTACTTTGTGAAATTTTTAACAGCCTTGTATTATTTATCTGATTCAGAAGAACATCAAAGGCTTAGAGAATATGAATGTCATGAAGAGTTGTATTATTTCTAAGTCTAAGTTATGGTCTGTCAATTTCTATGGATATAAATTGGAACAATGGAGAATTTGGTGTTTATTTTGATATTCTGTAAACCTAGAGGTCATTTTTTTATAGACTGTAATGAAAATATGGTTTCTTTCTCTTCCTGCAAAAATACAAGAAAATGGTCCCAAAAGAACATTTATAATCTTTAGTTATTCACCATCCCCCTGCATATTATTCATTGGACTAATGATTCCTAATTCCTAAACATTTTTAAAGAACAGAGTTGGCCTGACTAACAAAGTAAATAAGGAAAATGAAAACAATACTCCAAAAATGGACAAAATACATTGTTTTATTACTAGTATTACTGTGTTATTAAGTTCAATCACTAAACTACAGAAATTTCATATCTATGACCAAAGATGTTAAGAAACAAACCTCTGCTTTATTTTAAAATGTTCTCTTTATTCTCATTCTAAAAGTATGCCACTATAATAATTGATCTTTTAAAAATCTATTTTGATACCTATCTGTCCCTTTTCTCATTAACTAATAGAATTATACATTCTTTTATCTAATCTAACTAGATCAAACTATGTTCTAATAAATAGATTTAAAAATTGTTCAAACCTCTTTTTGAAACTAACAGTGAAGCACTCTATGCCCCAAACAATGTTAATTGCCATTTATCTCCTAACTTTGATGTAATATGAAGGGCTGTATGTATTGTACCTTATCAAGGAAATCGCATAAAATTCACAGTGGATGAAGATGCATTTTATTTTCCCCAGATCAATGTTCCATTCACAAATTGTGGAATTATTCATATATAATCCAATTTTCATTCTATTCTATGGAGTTAAAATATTTTAAATTCAAAGTTCTTCACCACAAATAGTTCAGACCTTGCTTTTCCTTATTTGTTTTCTTAAAAAAAAATAAATTTTTTTCCAAATTGATGTATATCAATTTCCAAGTGTATTATATTATATATATTATATGTATAAGTTTTTGTTGAAATATATGGAAAAACAAAACCATTTTCTCCAATGCAATATGTTTTTGGTCCAATAATGTAAATAATAAGGTCACTTATTCAGTTCCACTCCTCAAAATTACCTAGCGATTTGAAGCCTATACTTCCAGATTTTCCCCTAAGGTTAAACAGTGTGTTTATACACATTAGTGTGTATAATTATTTTTATATAAATAAAATCTAACGCTTGTATTTTCACATACCTAATATCAGAGATATGTTTCCAGATTAGTATACTTAGTGAACCTCCTTTTTAATGATGATGTGGTATTCTATATTATCGGGGAGTTATAAATTATTAATTTATTTCATAAGAGATTCTCTTTTATTACCCATTGTTTTTGTGTGTGTGTGTGTGTGTGTGTGTGTGCATATATATATACACAAATGTACACCTCCTTAATTTCTATATTCCATCAATATTGGTAAATTGCTAACCATAAAGCAATTCAGTTTTCTCTTAATGGTTATAAAAATGCCATTCATTCATATTATCACCAGTATTGGATGTAATAAATCTTTTATTATTCTGCCAATGTGATGGCTAAAATGTGTCACATTTTAATTTTCCCTTAATACCAGTAAATGTTAGCGTAATTTTATAAATTTATTGGCCATTTTTTACCTCTGAACTCTTGTACACTATGTTATAAATTTCTTTTTCTCAGTTTATCCTTTGTCTCTAGGCTTTTTCTAAATTGTTATGTTATCTATGTTATTTTTTATTTTTCTATATTTTATATCATTTTTTCCCCATTCCTGGTTTGTTTACATGTTGCCTGAAAAGATCTTCTTACCCCAAAGGTCAAAAAAATTTCATTATCTTCTTTAGTAATTTTCTATTTTGTTTTATTACATTTTGATTTTTAATATGATCTGTGATTTATGTGTAAGTAAGACTCTAAATTATGTTATTCTAAATGGGTTAATAACCATTTCAGTACGATTTACTAAATAATTCATCCTTTTATTTCTAAACTATCTAGTCACTTTTATCATATCATACATTTCTATTTACTTGGATCTGAATTTGCTAAATTTTGTTCTCACTGATTTTCTTATGTATTATTAAAATATGGTACTAATTACAGTAACTTTATTTTGTTTTGTTTATATTCTGGCAGGACAAATTTTATCTAACAAACTTTCAATAATTAATTCTAAACCCTTATGTTGCTTCTCCCACTTAACTATAACTATTTTAATCTATTACATATGAACTATGGGATTCTGATTAAAACTTTGTTAAATTTATAAACTAATTTGAGAATGATGTATTAACAATATTGTTTTATAGCCAAAATATTTACTTTGTCTTTATTTTTTCTGTTCTTATATTCTTCAATTAATTTTTAAATGTCTTTATATAAGATTTATACTTTTCTTGTTATACTTCCTCGTAAATATTTTATAGGTTGTGTTGTCATTGTGAAATAAATCAATTTTTTTGTTTATAATGAATTAGTGTTAATATCATTAAGCTACTGTGTTTTAAAAATTAATTTTATATTAGATAAGCTATAATAATTCTCTTATTAAGGCTAACTGATAGTTTTTAGTTGTTTATTCTTGAATCACTGTAATTTTACATGTAAACAGTAAGAACAACTTTTAATATTCTTTCCATTTATTCAGTGAATATTTTTTATTGGACAACTACTGTGTATCAGGCATTGAGCTAGGTTCCACTGAAATAACATTGAATGGCTTCAAGGAGCTTAGAGAGGACCATAAGTAAATAAAGTAGTTAATTAAGATACAGTGTGATCAATTTCCTGGTAAAGTTAAGCACTGAACAGATTGGAAACACATAGCAGAGAACACCTGCTTAATATTGTAGGCGTGGCTCTCTTTTCCCTCTTAAATTTCCAAGGCATTCCTCTCCATGTGTGTTAGTGATGGGTCTCATATTCCTTTGCATTAATAAAAAATCACTAAATTGAGCTGAATAACATTTTACTTCTGTAAAACTCTGAAAGTTCAAATCAATAACTGTTATGTAACACTTTTTCACTCATTTTACTTCCCTGCCAATTTGGGGGCAATAAAAATGATTCAGAGCTACAACTCTAGAAAGAAGTTTTTGTACAAAATAATTTAGCAGGTATATAAAGGTGAAAAGAAAATAACAAAATTCATTTTTTTTCATTTCTTATTTTATTTTTATTTTCTTTGACTTCCAGATCTAAAATCAGTGCTTATACCTACTCTTTAAAAGCTAGCACTTATAGGCTTTGCATTAGGATATCTTCTACTCAGAAACATTATAACAGGTATGTTTCTTTCCTGGGACTTGTCATTTGAATACTATGCTAATAGAAACTGTTGTTTACAAATAAACACAATTTAACTTGTCATGAACAACAGATCACAGATGAGACCTGGCTTAGGAGTTTCATTTGCTCTTTCTTAACAAATTAATGGAAGAGTCATAACCAGGTGTCATAACAGGGACATTCACAGTCACCTTTATATGAATTGTTTACAGGGTGGCTATATAATTTATCATCCAAATTAGGTCACTTTGCCAGCGAAAGAGGGAGCTATTAATTATTATTCCAGGAAAACAAGGTGTAAACCAGGCCATCCTGAGTAAACCTCGATGAGTATTTACCTTGTGCATGAAAAAGGATTTCTATTAATTGATTGAATTGCTATGAGTCTAGTGCAAACACAATGCTGGTAAAGGGGACTGGCTGGAAACTGAACTGTCAGTCAACTATGTTCCCACTGCAGAAGAACCAAGTGGCAAATTTTCAGGGCTGCCACTATTGATTTTTTAACAGAATATAAAACTCTGCTGC
>NW_006442508.1:5046410-5141823 GCF_000325575.1 Pteropus alecto | reverse complement strand
TATTATTTTTATATAACATTAAATTATAAAAATAATTTTACTTTTTAACAGACTCTTCATGATCATTAGTTGAATGAGTGCATCCATGCACTATATGGATATATTTGTCTACCATGGATAATACTGTAATAAACATCTTTGTATAAGATAGTTTCTGTATCATTTGTTTCATTAATTTTCTCTTTGATTAGAAAATAAGGTAATCTAAATCAAGAATATAATGTTATTTGTCCCTGTATTTTCAGGATTTAGCACTTTTGTAGTACAAAGTATATCCTCTCTAAATAAAGCATAGGACTGGATATTGAACACACATGTTGGATAGCCTTTCTCATCAGAGAGAGAGTGTGTGTGTGTGATTTCTTGAGATTATTATTCTAACTTCTTAGAACTCAAAGGCAGAGATGAAACATCCTAACCATTCATGATCCAAATGCACTTCAAATTACTTACCATAAGTGTTGCTGAATTAGAAATATGAACTAGAAAACTAAAAATCCAACCACCCTGGGTTGATTAATAAAGATAAAATGAAATGATCCTGTAGAAACTTCAAAGGAGATGAGTCTTCAAACGAAATCAATATTGTCTTAAATCTTGGCTCTATTATTTAATAGTGTATGTCCTGGAATTCTATAAATATAGTTTTACACTTGTAAAATAGAAATATTAATATTTATTTCATAGAATTACTCTGGATTAAATGACATAATATGTGGAAGAAACTTAGTACATGGTTCTTGAAATGTAGAAGGCACATAATGAGGCATTATAGGTACTCAATAGCAGGTAATAATAAAATATCAACTATTAAAATAATTAGTAAATTTACATATTCAAGAGTCTGAATGTATTCAAATTATTTAAAAGAAGTCCTTGGTGTTGAATTGTATACCTGAAAATTACTGAATTTCTTTAACCAATGTCACCATAATAAAAATAAAGTGCTTGAGCATGAGTCTAGAAATTCTCAGAGCATTACTTAAAATCATAAGTGTTTTCCCCAAATGAACAGCCATTCGACATAGGTAAAGGTTACCAAAATATCCTAGCCATGAAAGACATAGAGATATAAGATATGTTATATGAACTATTTTTTAAATTATGACAAGTATTTTTTAATTACCAAAATAATACCAATATGATATTCAAGGTAATTAATGAATAGTCTGAAGGTAAATTAAAAATCTTAGAAAGAAGATGTAGAAAAATCATTTTGAATTTTTTGTTGTTCCTAAAAATGAGGCAAGATAGTCTTGTAATATCATTGAGGTCAATTTTCATATTACCTCTGAGCTAGTTAGGAAAAGGGGAGTATAAATCACTGAGTACATACTTTTTAGGTTATCAAGATGTTGCTACTATAAAACATATAAAAAGCTTTTATTTTTTCTAGAAACTTTCATTTGACTACAATCATATTTCAAAGAAAGATCAACTGCTTTAATGTGCAGTGGCTTCCCTCTATCCACCAGATGATTCATTCTTTAAAACTGGGACATAAAGCTAAATGGATGCCCTAAAATTTATGTTGTTCCCAATATCTCAGGTATTCTAATTAGATAAACAAAACTTTCCTGAAGGACATACCATAAGGCTTAAGTATTTTCAATACTTTAGTTTATGAATCCATTTATGTGTGTATTATATATTTTATTGAGAGAAAATAATAGGAAATGATTTGAAGGAAATCATAAAACTATACCACCAGTAGTATAACTTTTGAAATTAAATACAGCACAACAATTAATATAAGTGAGCACTTCATTAAAAATATATTAACTAAATGCACCCTAGTAGTTTATATAGAAATAGAAGTTGTAAACTATCCCCAAACCTCAATGACTTACAACACTAAATGTTTATTTCTTGCTCAGGTTACATGTCCATTGTAGGCTAACTGGAGTTCTGTCCATGTTGCCTTCACTCTGGGAGTCAAGTAATGGAGTAGCCTCTGTCTGAGTATGGCTGGTCTTCTTACAGGACAAGAGAGAGATGGTAAACCACGCACTTACATTAAATCTTCTGCTTGGTGTTGACATATGTCACACATTTTCTATTACTCAAAGCGAATCACAGGACCACACCTGAATTCAATAGGATGGGGGTATATACTCCTCTTGCAGGAAGGAGAATTTTAGGTCACATGTCTAACTTAGAAGTCACTGAAATGAAAAGTATAATTCTCTGATAGAAAATGGAGAAATATTGAGAATAATAATGCACTCCATTATCTTTTGATAATTATCAGTAGAATTATTGTGAAGATGAAATGAAGTAGCAGTTTTGTTAAAGGTTATGTTTCAATTTACAATGTTAACTTGTACTCATTAAAAACAAAGATGTTAACTTATTCTAGTAATCATTTTTTATATATACATATATCAAATCATTATGTTGTATTTAAAGTTTTATACAGTGTTAAATGTCAATTATATCTCAGCAAAATTAGATTATTTTTAAGTTGAAAAGGGGTGGGGGCTACATTAGCTAAGATGTTTAGGTCTAAAACAAAATTGATCTGAATAGATAGTGTAGAAAGATTAACTAAAGATAAGAGAAACTTGCACATTTACTGCTGGAAGGAAGCCAATCTTTGAAATATATATAAATAAGTATTATATTATGAATTTACCCAATTTTACTAATACGAGTGTTTAGTCTTTTGACCCTTTTTCACTGGAAGGCTAAGATTTACTAACATATAGGGTGTGTTAAATCTAGGGTGACTTTACTCAAATGAAGATAGAGTTACTGATGGGTGGTAAAGTAAGAGTAGCTTGTTACTTTTGATGATTTGTAGATGAATATCTATATTGCTGCGTTTTCTACCACAATTCAGAAGTAATCTGAATCTTTATGGTTGTTAAACACACAGATGTAGCAGGAAGCATTAACTGCACATTAAAACTTGATTCTCAGTTTTGCTAATAAATGAGGTTGTGCTTTAGTTGGTTCTATAGTGTCTTCAGTTTTCTCATTTACAACATAAAGGTGGTGGGTTATTTGATCCCTAGATTCTAATGCCTAGTCCTAAATTTTAATAGTCATATCTCCCCCAAATACATGTGGAGAGTGAGTCACCCACTCTTGATTTGATGATAAGACAATCTTTGACAATGTTTTTAGAATAAAATGTCTGGGTTCTTCTGATTGAAAAGGAAGAAGCACAGATTTGTTGAATACTTATTTCTTTTTTTCTTCAAACCTTTCTTCACTCATCTTTCCTTAATTCTTCTTTTGTATCATGCACTGTATATTTACCAGACTAATTATTACAACATTTCCTGCATTTAGTTTCCTTTTAATTTTTATTTTTAAGTGTGATGGCTTAGAGTCACCACATATGGTTGCAAAGATTATGTATTGCACATATTTAGGTCCACGATTCACACTTTCAGTATATAATTTCTGTGGCCTTTAGTGACAGGTGTGGTGGTGGCCAAGATTTATTTTATTATTTTAATATTATGTGTTATATTTCTTGTACTGAATTCTTAATTTTCAGTATTATTATATCAGGGCAGTTCATATGCTGAAGGTGCTAGTCTTACTGAATGTAAAATATTTCTAATGTTTTTTATCTTTCTTACTACTTCCTAACAAAATTATAATAATTATAATAATCTTAAACTATTTTTTAAACTATTTTTAAATACACAGTTTGGTTGAACTTTCTGTCATCCTTTTTTGTGGGGAATTATTTAGCGTTGATAAAGCAGATGATGAAGATGATGAGGATTTAACAGTGAACAAGACTTGGGTCTTGGCACCAAAGATTCATGAAGGAGATATAACACAAATTCTCAATTCATTGCTTCAAGGCTATGACAATAAACTTCGCCCGGATATAGGAGGTAAGTTTGAGTTGTCTTTCTGGGATTTGAAGGACTATGAAAACTATATTTACTGGTGTTATTTTCGTCACAGATCTCATATTTCTAGAGTGTCTTATGTATGTCAGAGACTGCTGGCTTTGACATTTATTCATTGGAATGATACTAGTTAGAGAGGTTGACAGATGTGGGAAGAAAGGCATATAAACATTACTGATGTAATTATTTTACAACTGCTACAATAAAGGGTGAAACAGCAAAGTTTTAATAAAACTATCTGAAAAGCTGAGAGATATTTCATAAAAGAGAGTACCTGAAAGATAAATAGGAATTCTAATTTTGTACCATCCCACACTATTTTAATTAATGTAGAATTATAAGCCTTGGTAGTATATTTAGGACAGGCTATCCTACTTGGTTCTTCCTTGTCAGGTCCTTTGTGTTTGTGTACAAATTTTATAACATAATTAATTTCTAAGTCTCTTTAAAACAAAACAAAACAAAAAAAACATAAATCAGCAAATTTTTTTATTGGGATTGCATTAAATATATAGCCATTATGGGGAATTTGAAATCTTTACCATATTTAATTTTTACTTTACCAAATTCATGAGTATCATCTATTCTTCAATTTACATATTCATGAGTATCATCTATTCCTCAATTTTTATTAATGTTTCCCATAAAGAAGTGTTGAATATATTTTACTAAATTTAATTCTATGTATTTGGAATTTTTGATGCAAGTGTAAAAATATCTTCTGAAAATTTATTATCTAATTTTATATTAGCAGTATATAGAAATAAAATAGTTACATATTCACTCTGTCCTCAGGAGCCTTGCTAAATTTAATTATCAAATTTAATTATTAATTGTTATATTCTTCTAGATTTTCTACATAGATAGAGTTATGACTATTACAAATTATGACTACTTTGCAATAGTGTCTACTTTGCAAATAGTCAATATATTTCATTTCCAAAATTTCATTTTTTTTAATCCATGTTACACTGGATAGGATTAGAGTAAGATAAAGTCTTGGTATGTTCTAGATATTAGGAAAAGCAATCCATATTTCATTATTAGACATAACATGTTCTGTAGGCTTCCTTTTTCAAGACACTCTTTGTTAGCTCCTTTATCTTCTTATTTTGCTAAGGTTCTTTATCTTCTATAATGTTTTAAATAATCTATGCATTTATTGAAATAATCATATTGATCCTATTTTGTTTTTTATTCTACTTACCATTTGTTCTATAAGTAATTTTCACTGACTTTTAAAATTTATTTGCATTTCTGTAATAAATGCCACTTGATTTTGACTGGTAAATTTTGTTTATTATGTTAATTTACTTTCTGTGGATTTAATTTTGCTGTTTTCCTAGATTGTTTTAACTATCTATTTTAAAAACAGGACAGACTTAGTAAAATAGTTGTATACATGGAAATCCCATAAATTCTTTAACCTTAAGGTAAACATTTTATGTAAGTATACAATCAAGAAACTAACATTGATATAATGCTATTTAATCAACAACTTTACTCATATTACATCAGGTGCCTCACTAATGTTCTTTTTTCTGATTCAGAACCCTAGTAAAAATCACACGTCACATTTTTTTCTTATGTCTCTTTATTGTCTTCAAATCTGGTATAATTTCTCAGTCGTTCTGTTTGTTCATCATCTTGATAACTTTAAAGCATACTGGCCAGTAGAATGCCCCTCAATTTGTCTCATATTTTCATTACTAGGTCGAATTTATGCATTTTTCCAAGAAACCACAAAAGTGATGTTGTGCCTTTACAGTGTATTATATCAGTAACGTTAATATATGATATTACTGGTGATTTAAACTTTGATCTCTGGTTAAGTAGAGTTCTTCCAGATTTCTCCATCGTAAAGTTATTATATTTTCCTTTTTGGTTAATAAATATATTGTAAGGAGATACTGTCATGGGGAGAAACTATGCAGATGTTTCTCAGCACACATCCATCATTGATTCTTACCTACAACAGTATTACTGTGCTGTTAGCCAAATGGTGACTAAATATTATTACTATTCCTTCTACACATATTAATTGTAATTCTACCATAAGGAAGAACTGTGATTCTCCTCCATTTATTTATCTACTTATTTATTTACTCAGTATAGACTTATAGATATGTTTTATTTTACACTTAAAAACTCATTACTATCATTATTTATTTTGTTGCTCAAAATAAAAATTTAGCCAATGGAATTTTCTATAATTTGGCTTCTATGTCCTTTCACATGTCCTCATCATTTTCTGAATACATCCTTTCTAGCACATATTCCTGGCTCATCTTGATCCAGCAATGGAATTCACCATTTCTCCAGGGAACCCTGGTTCCTTTTTTGGTAGAATGCAATTAGAAATCATGATCTGAGCACTAGGTGTGTTCATTGATTCTCGACCCTCTCAATGGGCAGAAGTAGAAAATATGTTTTCTATACACATATTCACGAGCATCTATATTTTCTCAAAAGTAGAAAATACATGTTCTATACACACATTTGTAGGCCTCTATCTCTCTGTACATATATTATAAATCTGAGAACTCTGATTCCAATCTAAACATTACAGGACTCATTTGGTATAGCCTTTCCCCTTTCCTTATTTGTAACTCCTTTTCTCAACGGTGAGTCTCCTGGCTCTCACTTATCAATAGTATTTTTTTATTTGTTTAATTTCAGCAAATAAAGTAGTTTCAGAATTTTAACATATCTATGAAAACAAATTAACTGGAATAAAATATTAATGTACAATTATTTTTGTCTTTAGCTTTACAGTATATAATCAAAATATTGTTCCTTAAAATTACTTAGGTTGGTTCTTTTCTTCCCTATTCCCTTCAGTGTGGTTATGTTATTCATTTTCAATACAGTTTGATTCAAGTGTTACTGGTTATATTTTACCAGAGTGGAATTCATCCATGTTTATATCTAGTACTTACATGGCTTTATTTATTTATATTCATTCCCTGATGCATGTGAAGTGTATTGTATATGTGAAATATGAATCTAATTTTTATCTTTTTCAAATGGCTTGTGTGTTGAGTCAGCACCATTTATTTAAAAATCAATCTTTGTCTCTATTATTTAAGATGGCAACTTTATCATTTATTACATTTTCTTGTGCAATCTGATTATTTCCGACCTTCCTGTTTTATTCTCTCATCTGTTTTCCTATTTGGCACCACTCTGTATTAATAGTAGGGACTCAACAGTATATTGAAACTAAAACATTTCTCTTAATGTCTGTGAGGCTAGTTTCACCTCATATTTTCACTCTGTATTGTTTTTCCTTTTTCAATTTTTCTGGCTATTACATGTTTTTAAAAGAATATGTGAGCTTTATTACCAACAAGTTTAGCTCCAGAAAAACAAAAACCTTGTTGGTATTTTTATTGGGATTGTGTTAAATTTGTAAATTAATTTTGGGAGAACTAACATCTTTATAACATTGAGTCAGCTAATATGGGAACATGGACCGTCTTTCCAATTCTTCATGTTTATTTTGTGCCTTTGGGGAATATTTTAAAAATTTACTCATACAGATTTTTCACAATTTTTAAATTCAATCCTGTTTTTAATTATTTTCTCCTATAAATGATATTTTCTCAACCATAATATCTTTTAACTAATTATTGTTTTTGTATATCGATGCCATTGATTTACCAATGCTCATTATATATCCTACCTTACTGATTTTTTATTGTTAGTGTAAGCATTAAATATCTGTTTCCAAAATATGTTATATCATATACGAATAAATTCTTATTTTTTCTTTACAAATCATATCCAACTCATTAATGTCTCTTATCTAATAGCATTCACTATTATGTCTAGTATCATATTGACTAGTAATATAGATAGTGGGTAAATTTGCTTTGCTTTAGATCTTAGTGAAAATGACTCTAGTTATCATATATATAGTCACATTAAGAATTATTCCTCAACTTTCTTGATTTTGCTCTTAAATCAGGAACTGAAATTAAAATTTCTCAGTGTTTTTTTCAGCCTTTCTGGAAGTACTTATGATGTTTTTTCCTCTTTAGAATTATTAATATGGTATATACTATAAACTGAAACAATTTGCATCCTGAAATAAGCCCTTTGGTCATGATTCATTATATATTTAATGAGATGTTGGATTCTGTTTGCTAAAATATTATTTAGAATTTTTCGTTGATATTCATGAGTAATATTCATTTTCCATGTTATTTTTTAGTAGTCTTCATCTTTTTCAGATACCATCTTTATACTTTTTTTCATGAAAGGGAGTTTTACTTATTTTCAAAGTTCTAGTAATTTATTGGGCGTTAGCCACATCTGGCTTTTGGGGTTCTGAAGATATATATTGTAAGACCATCCAGTCTTATGTTTTTTGGAATACTTAATTATTTTACTTTCCTCTGGAAATTGATTTATTTATGCTTTCTAGTCTAATAGGGTGAATTTCAGTATTCTGTAGTTCCCTAGGAAAAATATCCCTTTTATCAAGGTATTCAAATTTATTTGCAAAGAAGTCTTCAAAATAGTCTCCTAGGATTTTAAAAAAAAGATATTCTGTTTTAACATTTACTTCTCCTTTGTTTTTTCTATTTTATATGTTGTAGTATTAATCTCTTGTTTTTTGATCAAGAAAAGTAAAGATAGTGTTTTTTCTATGTTGTTAGTCTTCTCCCCTCTAACCCAGGATTTCCATTTATTAACAAGTTCTATGTTTTTTTATTAACTATCTCATAATTTCTACTTCATGTCTATTATCACCTTCCTTGTATTTTGTTTTATTTTTTATTTTTTTACCTTTATTGTATTTTATTGTGTTTTCTGATATCAAGATTGCTACTTCTACTTTCTTATTATTTCCATTGGTCTGGTATTTTTTTGTCCTTCCCCTCAATTTTTTTTTGCCTTTGTGAATCACTTTGTTTTAGCTGTGTTTTTGCATGCATCATATCATTAGGTCTTGCTTTGTGAGCCAAAATGAAATATCTTTTTCTTTTAATAGATAATTTTATTTTATTTATGCATATAACTAATAGCTTGGTTCTCAAATTTGTCGTAATATTTTAGTTACATTTCTATATGAGATGTGGATTTCTTCAACTTTGATAATACTTTTATTTTAGTATTTTAGTTTTATGTTTCATTCTAGATTACCTATACATTTTTAACTTTCTTAATGGACTTAGTCCCTTTAGTTTTTTAAACCTTTGATTTTTTTATTATCAGTTGTTAGTTGTTAACTCCCACCTATATTCCATACAAAGGTGAGCATTCTCTATTATTTATCTTTACCTTGCTCAATTTTTATTTTCAGTTAGTATATTTTCTGCTTTGCAAAAACATATAGCAATTTTAAATGAGTTTCACATCCTGGTCTTAATCTTTGTTTAAATATTTACTGTGCCTCAATATATGTTAAAATGCTCATTCTTGCTCCTTTTTTTCTGAAGTTTTCCCACTCATCTCTTACACTGTTAAGTTTTTTGAAAAGTTTTTGTATGTTGAACACTTTTTTCCATTGACTTGATCCTTGAAGGACATACTGGTTCAGGCTTTCTTTCACTGAGTTTTCTTATTAGGTTATTTCAAAGTTGACATTTTGGGGGTGTCCTTTTTGAGAAATTTGATGTCAGCACAGTTCTTTTGCCCTTGTAATTTATTTCATCTTTTTTTTCCCCCCTGAAGACCTTTTGGATTATTGTTTATGTTTCAATTGAATACTTTTAATAGGATTTGTCTTATACTTGCTTGTTTTGGGTAACCTTTCTTCCAGGTAACTGATATGTCTTTTTAAAATGAGATTTCAAGTTTTCTTTCATCTGGAAAGATCTTTTCTTTTCTTTTCTTTTCATACTTTTTTTCCATTCCTTTCTATCTTCCTTCCTTCCCTCTTTTACATTATAGTGTTGGATATTGGTTGTCTTCCATTGTTTTCCTTTCCTTTTCATGGATTACAGTTACAGGAATGCTAGTCATAATATGCCTGCCTTCTATTTGCCAAACTCTTTATTTCATTTATACTCTCTTGATTTTCCCACTGCCTATTATTCTTTTTTCTTTTCTTTCTTTCTTTCTTTTTCTTTTTTTTTTTTAGTGTATTTATCTTTGGACATCTTGTAGTTGTCTTTTGACTTTTTTTTTTTTTTTAATTTCTTTCCTAAGTTCAATCAATACTTTGTTTCTTCATGTTTGTTATTCTCATGTGTGTGTTAAGGGAGGGCATTTTTTAACTTAGTTTCTAAATTTCTAATTCAAGGGGATTTTTCTTATCCCTAAATAGTTGTTTAAATACATTTAACTGATTGAAGTATTGTCTTACAGTTTTTTCTGCTTCATGCTTTTTTTTCTTTTGAGAGGATTTTCATCAGTTGATTTATACTGATTCTTGCTTTCTTATTTCTTCAACAACTTTGTATGGATCTCTTCTATTTTTCTATTTCTTCTGTGGTTCATGGGTATTTTGCAAGATTCCTGGTTCATTGATTTCCCCTTCCCCCCATGTTGTTATTAACAAAGCCGAGATACTTGAAATACATTTATTATTGTGAGTGTTACATATTTGTTTTGTGCTGGGGAAAGAATTGTATGATTTTCTATTTACTGGTTCTCTTTTCTTGCAGGAACATGAAATTTCTCCCTTTCACTATTTTTCCCTCTTTATCATCCAATTTTCAAAAGCCCACCTCTCTTTTCTTTTTTGATATTTTTCTCTGCCTCAAAACTGCTTATTTTGAGTGCTGCTCTTTCACATCAAATATAAATCCCATTCCTGTTAGTTCTTGTTCTGGTCATAGGGAACATTTTAAAATATTTTCAGATTCATAATTCACTTAACGTGTTGCTAGTTATCCTTTAAGATCTGCCTTAGGTAAAAAACTGCCATCTTCTTTCTTCTCCAGTTTATCTTAGTTGGATTTGCTCAACACAAAATCATGAATTAGAACAGAGGTGAGAAAGAGCTTGTGTTTTTTTGTTTGTTCTTCTTTTACAGTCATTTTGAAATTTGGACATTCTTCATCTTCAAATTATCCTGTAGCCATAGTTTTTTTGCACTTCTATTTTTTTCCCCTTTTTGTTGTTCTGTACTGGTTTTTTTGGAGAAAATACTGGGAAATGAGGACATAGGAAGTTTACTTAAATGTCCTCTAAGAATTGATTTAGCCTTTCATAATTTATTCCTTTGCAATAACTTCTTGAACACATGAATTAGACAAGTGAACAGTGCTTAATTAAAATATAGACTTTGTTTTAGATATATTTTTGTCGATAACTAGCATAATTCTATTTTACTAGATAATGTACTTGATTTTTTAGCTCAAATAATCTATATATCTACTGAAAACATGTATTAAAAAATTTTAACTGCAATCATTGGTTTATTTATATTTTCAAAGTCCAGTCAGTTTTTGCTTTACACATATTGCAACTGTTTTAGGTACATACAGATTTACGATGGTTATAAACTTTCTGTTGAATAGCGGTTTTGTATTTGGATTTTACTTCCCTAGGTGTTAAGTCTTATAATCTTTTTCTTTTAAATGGAGTGATTAGTGCAGATATATTTAAAATAATTATTGTATATATTGTTTTAAATCTACTGCTTTTATATTTGTTTTCTGTTTTTCGAATTTGTTTAATCTGTTTTATACACATTTTATTTTTTCTCTATTCTTTACCTCTTTTGGATTCATCAAGTAGCTATAGTTTTCTTTTGTCTTTATATTATCTTATTAAATATACAATCATTTTTCATTTAGTTCATTTTAGTTGATTAGGTTTAATCATAAACTAATAACTTTATCACAATTCAAAAACAGCAGTCATTTATTACATATTTCTAGTCATTTTTTTGCTATTATACCCTTGTATTTTCATTCTACATCTTGAAATGCCAAAAGACAATATTATTATTATGTTAAAATGTTTAAAAACAATTAACTTTTACCAAGAAATTACCCCACTGGTAATTGTGTATTTAGTGTATTTATCTTTGGACATCTTGCAGTTGTCTTTTGACTTTTTTGTGTTTTAATGAGATATTACTAGTTAGCTCTACTTCCTTCCTCAAAACTGTGTTTCCATTTAAAAACATATTTCTTATAATATTTATTTTGGTCCAGTTTCTTAACAACAAATTTTTTGCTTTTTATATAAAAATATTTTGTATCACTTTCATTTTTTTAATAAATATTTTCAATGAATATTGAAACCCAGAATGGCTATTATTTCCTTTTCAAATGTTGTAAGCATTACTTCATTATCATCTGGCTTCTATTATTTTTGTTGAAATCATTTTTCAGCAATAATGTTGGTATTTGAAAAGTAAAACATCTTCTATCTATGAGTGATTTTAGACTGTCTTTGCTTTTCTGCAATTTTGTATAATATCCCAAGAGTTTTTTGTTTTCTTTTTAGTATGTATTTGGGGGAGACTACAGGACTTCTTGAATATATGTGTTGAAATCTTTCATTCTTTTTGAAAAATTCTCAGTCAATATTTCTTGAAATATTTTATTTATCTCAATTTCTCTACAACCCCACTTGCAGATATATTTGACATTTTCTCTATGTTCTTATATACTTTAATACAATTTTCCTTATTTCTCTTTTTTGGTTTCTCAATTTGTTCTTTATTATTGACCTCTTTTCTAGTTTAATAATTTTCACTTGTAGTATTCACATATAATTTTTGAGTTGATTTTAATTATTTTATCATCTGCCATCTTTTTATCTATTTTCTTGTGTATGTTAACCATAATTATTTTAAAGTCTGTCTGACAATCACATTATCTTGATCATTTGTACGACTTTTTAAAAAAGATTTTTTTCATTTTACCTCTTGATTTAAGGTGATTTGCCTCTGTTTCATTTAATGTGTATTAATTTTTTTATTGAATTTTGATATAATATATTAAATACAATGAAGATTCAGATGATTTACTTTCTGTAGAGAAGATTTAATTTTGTTTTGTTAGTCAGGTTGAGTATACAAAAATAACCTTCATTTGGCCAAAATTGTTTTATTTTCTTTTGTAAAACTTTCCCTTCTAGTGTATAGCCATTTGACATGTCTTAACTGATAGCCTGAGGTTTGTACCTATTTATTCACGTGTATTTTTTCATCTATCTGTATCTAAGTATCTGTTTATCTACATGTAACCTGGTGGGAGGAGATAGTGTTAGCTGACATTTCTTTGTTAGTAAGACCTGGGAAGATGTATATGAACCCACATATGACATCTTTGGGTTGAAAACTCCTGTTGTTTATTTTAGGCAATAAGAACACATTAGTTATAGTTCTTTCAAAGTCTATGTTTTATAACTGCTATCTCTGGATCTTGGGCTATTTCTTTTTTCTTTTTATGCCAATTCTGGGGCATAAAAAAAAGACTATTAAACTTATTCTCCAGGATTAGTTTTTAATTGACCTGAATTAATTTTAATATCCAAAAGTGACTAAAAATGTATAAAATCTGCTAAAGATATTTTAGTAATCGGAAGTGGGCATCTAAGAAAGCATGATTAAATATAATTATGGAGGAAATATTTTTAAAATTTATTTTAGTTTATATTAAGATTAGTAACTGATGACCCATTACTAGTTAGCTCTACTTCATTAATCTCACTGTGTTTTTCTTTTCAAATTTTTTCTTTCTCTTCCTATTCTCTATATTTTCTTTAAGTTAACTGGAAAAGAATGTTCATTCTTTCTGTATACTCACTCCCACTGAGAGTTTACTTATATTCTGGTGCAATACTTAAAGCAAGGTCCTTAGAAATTACAGCACATAAAGAGGCCTTGCAGAAATAATCCAGTGTCATCACTATTTGCCTTCCATCTATTAAAAATGTAATTTGCTGAGGTAGTACACCGTATTCTCAGTTATTGTTACACTATCACAAAAAAAAGGAGATCTTTGTTTTCTATGTGTGCACTTTCTAAAAATCTCCAAATGAACCTTGGAATGACAATTCCCTTTTAGTTTTATTTTCAGTTTTTGAATGAAAATATGATGTTTTTCTTTTAAATATCACTAACATCTTGCAATAAAACAAACTTTGGACTGAGAAAGCCATAATGCTAAGAGAAAGTACTGACTCAGTTACTAAGAAACTTATATTTTAAGTGATTTCACCCAAACTTTGTTCAAAGTATGAAACAAGAAAAGTGGTAATGAGTCATTATTAAGTAGCAATTACAGTTTTCTGTTATTTTTTTATTTACTATATATTTTGAAATATATAATACTAGCTGTAGTTTTAAATTTAATCTGAAATATTTTAGTTCACTTTCATGTTTATTCTATCTCCTGTTCTGGGGCTGAAGTTTAAAAAATTGGATGAAATACCAGCAGTCCAAAATTATAAAATGGCGTACAAAATAATATCGTACATTGAATTGGTCAATGTGATTCTTCTTTTGGCCTGTCCCAGGTGAAATTGATTTATGTTGGCTGTGGAGTACTTCAATATGGCTTGTGCCCTAAAGCCAGAGTTTATATTTTTCTAATATACATATATTTGTCTTATAATTTGCCAAGGAAATATTGATATCAGGAAACCAGGATAAACCACTCATATCTAAAGCTCTCTGCACTGTAAATGTGAAAAGTATATCCTGTATATAAAAAAGTCCTCAGGAATTATTTACTTCTTGGCATAGACAGTCTTCAGTCTGGTACATTGTAGCTAATTGCCTATAAGTGGTAATAAATATACTTAAAATAAAACTAATAAACATATTGTCTTTTTGTTAATTGGCTTTCACAAAAATCATTCTATAAATCTAGCTATAATTAGCTTAACTATATTATATTTATTGCCTACAATTCATAGCTAGTCAAAAATAAATAGCAAACATTTAAAGAAATGCATCTCAGAAGTCATCAGCTTTAGTTAAATTATAAAACCTAGAAATCATCTGACCTATTTTTATTTAAGAAATTTAATGGCTAGCAGATCAAATTACATTGTATAGGTCTAAAAACCTATAGTTTTGCATACTAAAATTATTTCTAACAAATCTTATTTTTCTAAGAAAATAGGAATGCCATACAATAAAAATCTTCACTTGAAGAAATAAAAACTATGTAAATATTGTTATGTTTCCCTAAGTGTCGTCTTTTTTTTTTTTAATTGTAAAAGGTAAAATAAATATTGTTATAAAATTATGCAGGCACTGCTTTTCAAAATGCCTCAAGTTTTTCCTTGTAGCTTGCTAGCCTGGGAACTCTGCCAGACTGGATGTTACCAAGACAGGAAGACTTGGGGCTAAATAGAGACTCAGACAAGTAGATTCAGCTCTGTTTTAGAGGAGGGGGTTTATCCTGGCAGGTGGGACATGATGTCTGAATTTTAAGAGTGGTAAATACTAAGCCAGAAAAAGAAATCGAATAAAGTTTAGAAAGGAGAATTGAGTAAATATTACTAAAAACGTGCTGCTTTAAAAACTTTTACCTTACAAGTTGGTTTCTCTGCTTAATTTCATTTACATTATCTCTTTAAAATCTGTATGAAATATATGATAGGTTTTTTTTCTCGGAATGTTTTTCTCTTTTTTGTCTACTTTGTGAATCTTTTACACACATTCCTTCAACAAGTATTTACTAAATCAATAAATGAACACTTTATAGCTTATTTGGTGGGGGAAGAGGAATAAAAAACTGTGAATGTTTTCATAGCAAACAAAAAATCTTATGAGTATAAATTATCATTATCATTATTACAGTTAGTCTCATTCATTATAAGAACTAAAAATACCTGACAAAGGTTGAAAGCCTAAATCACAATCAAATATAGCACAATTATAGATATTTATTTATCATATCATTTGATAAACATTTAAAAAGTTGACCTTTCTGATAGACTATAAAAATATTATATAAATAAGCCTACAGCCATGCCACCCTGAACACTCCCAATCTCATCTGATCTCGGAAGCTAAGCAGGGTCGGGCCTGGTTAGTACTTGGATGGGAGACCACCTTGGAAGACAGGTGCTGTAGGCATAAAAAAAAATACTATATATACATTTAAAGACTAAGAAAACACAAATGATTGTGTGCAAAACACAATAGATGAAATCATAGTGATAGCCATATCATATACTCTCTGTGATTTAGATAAAAATCCACTTTACACTGAACCGAACTGTAAACAATATACAAGAATATTGTTAACAAGGGAGGAACAAGGTGAGAACAAACAACAGGCTCTAAAACCCATTCAAATTCTAAAATTCTCTGACTATTGTAGAAGAAATTATCTAGCAATTTTTATTGAATTAACTTCCTTAGGTTTAATGAATGATATAGATATTTTTAACAGTTTTTATGTTGTACACTGGAATGTTTTCACTCAAAATGTTCATTGCTAGTTATGTATCACTTTATAAAATGAAAAGGTGTTTATGTTTTATAATGACCTATGTTTCTTCATTTCCTCTTGAGGAATGTTTTATTATTTAAATGATAAATATTATTACTCATTTAGATGATTTTAAAACTAAGATTTATTTACCACAACCTCTGGCCATATCTTTGACCATTTTTTTTTTGTGTTGGTATTTTTCAGTGAGGCCAACAGTAATTGAAACTGACATTTATGTAAACAGCATTGGACCAGTTGATCCCATAAATATGGTGAGTAATGAATATTAAAAAGTTATAAAGTTTTTGAGTATATACCTAAATAATAGAATGAATATGTTAGTAATTTCTGATAGCTAATTCCAAATGAGTTGAGGGCAACATGTGCAATTACTATGTTCCAGGTATTATGAACTAGAACTGAAATATCCTCATATCTAAGACCGTGTATCCTGTTACTCAAATGTGCTGCTTTGGGTAGGATTTTAGGCATAAAACTTTATCACATCATCCATCAGCAGTGGATCCTTGAAGAAATCTCGAGTGACCAGAAAGACTGAAGAGAAAGTAATATCAGGGAAGAAAAGGGACTTATTGGCAGAAGTTGAGCATGCACAGTCATGGTGGAATGAAACAGCTTGATAAGATCAGGAGAACTTTTGGGAATTTAATAACACTGGAACATAAAGTACGAGATAAGGAATTAAGGCTGAAATAACGTTTAAGTGCCTTATTAAGGATTGTGCTGTAAATCATAATAAGATATTTATGTATTGTATGAATTATGTCCCCTTGCATAAGGGAAATGACTGGAAAAATCTCTTTATCAGGAGATTTATATTTTTAATAGATCATTCTTATAACAGTATAGGAAATGGTTGTAAGTGGCCAAGTCCAGAGTTAGAGAGACCAGTTAAGAGGTTGTTACATTAGTCCGAGCAATAGATCTTGAAGGCCTTACCTAGTGCAGTAGCAATTGAACTAAAGAAGAAAATAAATAACACATTTAAGAACTATTTAATGGATAAATTTTTCAGAATTTATTGATTCATTGGCTGTGTATAAGGTGACTTCAAGGTATACAGATGAGGAAACTTTGCAGATAGTAGAGCTAATATTTGAAATAGGGAATATAACCCTGTGCCCCAATGGCTAATGGCACATGCAAAAGTTGCTGTCCAGCAATGATTTGGATTTTAAGCCTGTTGTTTAGGGAAGAAATATGACAATAAAGATGTAAATGGAGAAGGAAAGAGGGACAGGCAGCAGATAAGATAGCTTCAAATCTCAAGAAAGTCAGAGGGGTAGGATAAGAACCAGGAAGAAATGATATTATGTAATCTAAGAAATTGAAGAGGATGAAGAAGGAGAAACTAAAATCAACTGTCAATATACATGAGAATCCAATGAGGAATGGATTCAATTGGGCCCACTTGTGTTGGCAATTAGGTGGTACTGGTTATCTCCCTAGATGAAATTAAATGGAATGGTGAATGTTGAACAGAAATAGTAGCTTAATTGTATGTCCCTCCTCCATCCTCAAAAATGGTCTAATATCCAACTTCTTGTCACAGAGCTCTGGACGCATATGTGGGTTCTGCAGGGATGGACATGAAATCATGTACTGATTTCAAGGTGATGTGGAGTAAATGGGAATGCAGGTTAACTTATGAACCACTATTTTGAAAAACTTGCCTTAGAAGAGAAAGAGATAAGAGTATGGTGGTATAGAAGGCAGAGAGAGAGAATATAAGAGAAATACAGGAGGAAGCGAGAACAAGAAAAAACGTCAAGGGAAGGTCATTTCAGATGGAAAATGATAAAGTATAGTATCTATGTTTTACCTTTAATACATAGAATAGATAATGTTTTATTACTACTCAAAGGGTATAATTAACATCTCCAATATAACCTATAGACATTATTAAAAATAGGTTAAAAATGTTCTGTTCTAAACCCTAATAATCCAATTTTTGTAAGTCAGACGACTAGTTCTCATTCAGTGGGCTTACTGATATGTTATATGCATCTCCTTTGAGTTTGTCTTCCGTATTAGTCTCTCAGCCTTCCATAAAATTTGCCACAGACTGGGTGGCTTAAACAATAGAAATTTATGTCTACATTTCTGAAAGATAGTAGTCTTTATCAAGGTGTCAGCAAGTGTTTTCTAGGCCTTTCTCCTTGGCTTGCAGATGGCCTCCTTCTCGCTGTTTCCTCACATAAACTTTCCTCTGTGCAAATGCATCCCTGGTGTTCTTTTTATGTCCAAATTTTCCCTTCTTCTAAGGATACTAGTCCGATTTCATTAGGTGCACCCTAATAACCTTATTTTAACCTAAGCATCTCTTTAAGTTTCCTAGCTCAAAATACTTTATATTCTGAGGTACTGGGGATTAAAGCTTCGACATAGGAATTTGGGGAGAATACAATTCAGCCTTAAAACCATTTGAAGATAGTGCTCCAAGATTTTGCTGATTTTCTCCCTTACTTCATGTATTCATTATTACAACAAATTGTCTCTTTATTACAGGCCTTAACCACTTTATATCTGAATAACCATAATACTTAACAATTGCCTGTGTTTGCTTACTCTAATAGTATTACAGTCAGACTTATTTTTTTTCTCACTCAATATGATGTTCACATGAGTCATTAGCTTTCCCAGCTGCTTTTATTGACTAATATACTGACAGCATTTGGGCCACACAATAACTAACATCTTTGTCTCCTTATTGCAAATGAATATGAATTGGCTTTGAATAAGTTGAATTTGAGAGTCTGAAATTAGGAGCAAAGTCTCAGGAGAAAGCTCTGGAGCAAATATCTGTCAGTAATTAGCTAAACCTCCGAGAAATGAAGAAAACAGTCTTAAAGTAAAAAGAAAAAAAAAAAGAAATGGACATCAGGCCTTAAGGAACATGTACCTTTAAGGACCTGTAGGGTGAAGCTGAGGTAATAAATGAAACAGCAAAGTTGGCAAGAAAATGAAGATAACATAGTGGCAAAGAAACCAAGGAAAAGAAAATTTTTATGAGATTTTTAATATTAGCTCTGCCCAAACTGGAATCCTATACAACCAGTTGATCTTTATAAAGATAAAACACCCTAAATACCTGTATGTATGTATTACTTAACATCATGAAAATATGAGATTTCATAAAGTAATACATTACTAAAATGTTAATTTTTCTTTTTAGGAGACTCTTCAAATGTTGAGCTTTTAATTAAACAGTGCTTACAGAAGATAAGTCAAGCATATGGAAATCTATACTTTCCTGAAATGTATATTTTTCATTTTGCCCTTTTGTTTTCAATTTGAATGAATTTATTAAGAGGAAAAAAAAGTGGTCATTAAATTAAAGAGAAATAAGATTCAAGGTTGCATTAATATTCCAGAGATAGTTTGGTAATAATGACTACCAAGAAGCTTTTATGATTATTTTACTATATAAAAGTTTTATGATATTAAAGATTTTGTTTTCCCACTGAGGCAAATTACACACTTATAACTTTGGCCAATGATAAATTTTTAAAAGCTAATTAAATGAAATTGCTATTAAAACTGATGATACTGAAGCACATACAGAAATGAAATATCTGCTAGCGTTTTTTAAAAGAGAAGCATTGTCATACTAGAGATTAGTAAGAATCAGTTTATATAGAAGACTTTTAACTAAACAGTTCAGGAAAATTAGAATTCAGTTTTCATAAAATGAACAAAATTACTTTAAATGTGAGTGTAATCAAGCAAAGAGACTTGAGTGTAATTAAGCAAAAAGAGGGTATGTATTTCAAAAAGAATGGCCAAGTGTGTGTTGTGTGTGTGTGTGTGTGTGTGTGTGTGTATGTGTGTGTGTGTGTGTGTGTGTGTGTGTTTCTGCGATGGGAGATGGGTATAGTTAGATAATCTGTTTGATGAGAACTGACTTTTAACTCTTTTTTACTTTATCTTGTTTTATTAGATTCATTTTTATAAATAAATTCCCCAGACATATAACATGTTTAAACATTCTAAATATATTGAAAAGGCGGGTGCTCATAGAGAAATTTTTCTTCATGAATTTCTTCCATTGCAACGAGCACATTTCTTCCAAATGATTTTTGCAATTGATGCTGAAGTTCAATCTCTCTTTCCTTTTTTGCTAGTACCTCTCCTTTCTTCCTTTTCTTTTTTGTTACTGCCACTTCTAGATTTAAGGAAATAAAGACTGAAGCATAGCTCCTAGGTATCAAAGAAACCCTGTTTATTCCTTTTGCTATATTAAGGTACATTAAGTTGAGCAATTATGAAACAGCAGAAACATGAAAAGATTTTTTTTTCCTATCTGGACATTTGACCTGCATATGCTAATGGAAAGGAAGAGGAGTTTGGTCTTTCTGAATGTGATGAATTAAAGTACTTGAAAAACTGCATTTATGTTTAACAGTTTTAGCTTTAGTTGCGTGGTTTATAGAATATGTTAAAGCTCATTACCATAGTTTTAATTTCTTTACTTTTCTATATTAATATTTTTATTTTTTAACATTAGATACTCTAAAATTTATTTTTTCATAGACTTTTTTTAAAACAATACAAAATGTAAGTACATGTTGATTCAACATTAAGATAAATAAAAATTATAAATGAATGAGTGTTGTTTTCATCTCTAAGCTTTGACTCAGTATGCTCATTTGCCTCATAAATATGACATTAAAGATCTTAGAACTTGAAAATTAAATTAATCTCTGAATCTCCCAAATTATCAAAATAATTTTATTTCTTAATGTAAACAAATTTTTTAGTTCATGGTTTTATTTTTATTATATGTATTTACAACTTATATTGTAACAGTTGATGCATTGTCTACTAAAGGATGTGGCCTTAAGAAGCATAAACTCTAGTGGGGAGGATGGCTAAATAATGAAAATTAGATAAATACAGAAGATGAGGGGCCAGGAAAGGGGCTGTGTGTGGACCCATACATATTTTAAGTTTCAAATGGTGACCCTATGCTATTTTTTCTAAAAAAAATTGTTAAGATAGTTTATTTCATTACTGTAAAATAAATACATGACTAATATGAGAAAATTGAATATTTGATCAAGGCCAAAGAAAATTTAAATGTTCTAGATTATCATTATCCAGTATTCACTGTCATTACCACCATTTTTCATAACTTTATATAGTTTTAGTACATGCTATCATATTATTAGATAAAATTGTTTGATAACATTGTGTCTATTCATTTATATCATGATTGTTATTGCATTTAATTATTTCCTGAAAAAATCTTTAAATATTGCATAATATTAGGGGAAAACTTGTACTGTATTTAATAATCCATTATTTGACATTTGGGATGTTTACAGTTTGTTGTGATTAAGAGTAATGTTATCAAAATCCTTTTGGTCATCCAAATTATTTTCTTAAGACATGGGTACAAACACTTCTGAGACCTCTGATATTTATTGTCAGACTTCAAAGATGTCAATTTTGAATTATTTTCTAATTCTATGCCTCAAATTAGAATATCAGATTAGTTACAATTTTGAGTCCTTTATGAATCAGTAGATATAGAATGTTGTAGAGTGGGCCTTTACTGCTTGGTAGTTCTGGTCTCAGTCTAGGCTTAAAGAGGAAAGTCTGGCAAAATAAGGGCCTAGATAGTTTGTTTTAATTTAAAACTTTCATATATGTGATTAAAAGCTGGGTTTAGCTTTACTTTTTACCAATCTGTTCCAAGTCACTATTAGAATTGTTATAGTTGATTCAAATGTACCTTACGACTCTTTTATTTTTAAATCTTTAAGATTGAATTATTTGGTCAGGCAAAGACAAATATCATATGATTTCACTTATATGTGGAATCTAAAGAACAAAATAAATGAACAAACAAAACGAAAACACTCATAGATAGAGAACAAACTGCTGATTGCCAGATGGGATGGAGGTTGGGGGACTGGGCGAAAAAGGTGAAGGGATTAAGAAGTATAAATTAGTAATTACAAAATAGTCATGGGCCACAAGGATGTAAAGTACAGCATAGGGAATATAGTCAGTAATATCTAGTGCCAAGTGTGTACTAGTAATTCAGGAGATCACTTGGTTAATTATATAAATGTTTAACCACTATGCTGAACATCTGAAACATATATATATATGAATGATTGAATTATTTGGATTACATGGTACCTGCCAAGGGCTTTCAATGCTGAACTCAAAGTTATTAGGCAACCACTTTGATTGTTTTATTTCTTAATATAAAATTTATTTACAGGAGGAAAGTGACAAATGTTAATGCTTCACAATAACAAAAAAACACAAAGAAACAATTTCTAAAAGAATCAGTTTAACACATGTAGAGGTACTTTAACATGGCCTAAGATAACTTCAGAGGGTTAACATTTCAGCATTTTAGAAGATTACATTCTAAAATTATATACATATATTGAATGTTCAAAACCAAACTTTTTGAAATACACACACACACAAACATGTTATCATATAGTGTTTAATATAGAGAGCTTGTTTTTAGAGACATGTCAGCAGTCTACATTGTTTAGTTCAATGAATAATGGACAAAAATCTTGCCATCTATGGATATGAAGTTCAAAATGTGTTTAAATACTCTAAAAGTCTTCATTTAGATATTTGTTATTTTGTATAGTGAGTATCTTTACCTATTTCTTCCTTTTCTTTTTGTTTCTTTTACTTTTTTATTCCAGTCAGAAGTCTAGTCTATATTGAACGTAAATGCTTCAAGGAAGGGAATCTTGTCAAAAATTTCAAAACCTTTATAATTCAAGCTATATACATAAGAAAAGTACATTTTTTTTTCTTTAACCCATTTCATGTTTGTCCCAAGAATACTCTCCAGTGGTGCTTGCAGCTTCAGCATTTACCCCAAGATAACTCGCAGATTACAGTCCATAACTTACTTCCAAAGTTCGCTACTAAATATTTTGCTTTTATTATTTTCACATCACTCTAGTATATTGATAGTTTTTAGAAACGAATGTCATTAGTCTATTTATAACAATCTGTTTTTAGTAGTAATATTTCCATTTATAAAATATAGTAATTCTCAATTGCTACAAATGTCAAATACTAGAAAACATAGCATTCTTATGCATGATGTTAAATTAACATTAGCAGCAAGCTGCACTTTTTTTTTTCTAAATGAGAAATGGGTTAAAAGAAAAATAAAAATTCTTAGACATCTCTCCAGAAGATTGTGATTCAGTAATTTGGGACAGGGACCTGAAATCAGAATTTTGAAAATGTTCTTCAGGGACTTTTAGTCATCTGAGATTGGCAGCCACTGACTTAAACCATTTTCAACTATAAATTTATCAGGAATTAAGTAGAATTAATGAAAGTAACAAAGATACCTATATATTGGAAATACTTTTATGAGGAAGGGTCACTGGAAGATCATGTCCATTTTATCAAATATTAAGATCTTTGTGTTTATAACATTTTTTGAAAAGTTAATATCTGTAATTTATAATCATCGATCCTCAGAGCTGGGAAATAATCATAATAATGGTTTTTCCTAGTGCCCTCATGTTTCTAGTGAGACAGAGTAAGTGACTTATTTAACCTTATATTCTAGTAAGTTACAGAATTGGAACTGACATCATATTTTAACTCCATTCAGCCAGTATTCTTTACACTATATTATAACTTTTCATTACAACTCTCACTTCCAAAGTAACTTTCACTATATTATAACTTTTCATTACAACTCACACTTTTAATAAGTATTGGTTTTGTTTATTATCTGAAAACTGTTAAAAATTATGTATACAATTAAAAGTCAATGCCCTATCTATTATTCTATGAATTATTATTATATATTTCTTAGTGCAAAGTTTTTTAATTATGTACTAGAGTTTTTAGGTCTTAGATTGGAAATGGATTTAAACTAACATCGATTGCTCTGCAGTTTAATTAAAATATGAAGGAAAACTCATTTAAAGGTCTTAACTTGTGACATTTTGCTATAATGAAAATTATAAAAATTTTTATAATAGAAATTGTGCAAATGTGTGATAAGTCTTGAATTTTCTGGAAAGAGCACTCAGCTTGTGATATGCACAATTGGATCCAAACTACTGAAGTAAATACTGGAAGCCAGTGCTTTCAATAGTAATGCAAGTGATGCCATCCTAACAGTATACTGACAATGTTGGAAAATTCTTCATTTTCTGTATTAAGTCTATGGACAGTGGTGAGAATATATAAAATAGTAATAAACAATTTAAAGCATAAGGCAGAGCAGACTCATTCTAAATAAATCATCTTCAGATATAGGTTTTGTCTGCTTAGATGAGTTTCTCTCTTGACGATGTGTCAGATTTGTCAGTTGGCTGCCTTTCTTCTGGCCATTCATGTTTTTTTCCTTTGTGTTTGATGCAGTGCTGTAGTGAGTCTAGAAAGCCTTTCTTCTGCCTTCTCAGTTGTCTTCGTTTCACTTCAGCTCCCCATGTGGCAGAGGCTGAGCATTCCATGTGCATATTCATTTCATAATAACAGAGTGATGGTGAAAATCATTTGATGTCTACACATTGGGAAAGTTCTTAGAGTTTGTTCAAGGAATTATCCTGCTATGTTATATTTGATATCAGTTGGGCATAATTTTGATGAATGTTCCAAAAACATATGTAACTGCGAGAGGTTAAATTCACAAATTTATAAATGTTTAGAGGACCTTGTTGTTTAAAATTTCAAGATCCAAAGTAATGGATTTCTTATGGTAGACTGATAAAAAGAAATGTTGACATGTCTATGACTTTTCCCATCTTACCAGTGAACACCTTGAAGGAGGACAGTCCCACCTCTTATTCTCCTGTGAATAGTACAGGGAATAGGCAATATTGTATGTTTAATTTTATGCAGTAATCTTAATGTAGGTAACTAACATTTTGAAATTGTTTTGCATATAATTATATGGTTTATTTTGGGAGTCCTCCAGATGAAAAGTAGAATTCAAGATTTCTTTATGAAATATCAAAGTTGAACCTGAGAACTTTTTAACAAGGTGATATCTGCATGGAAATATATGGTAATCCATATTTTTCTGGTGTATATTTGGTATTTGAGAGGACTAATAAATAATTCCCTCACTTTTGTCCCTGTGCCTAGATTCTGAATCCACTGACAAATATTTACAGAAGGCAGGCAAAAAGAGATAAAACAAATAAACAAACAAACATTTCTTATCAATAAGATGGGGCCATAGAATAGAACTAGAGTGTGAAACGCAAATGACTTTGTCACCATTCCACTGCAACTACCTGACTCCGACTCTCAGTTTACACTTTGAGAGAATTCATTCAGATAAGTTTGGAGTGCAGAAAAAAAAAGACAAGAATTTACTGATAAACAATTTGTAATATATTAATCGATTCAGTTGAGAAATATGAAACAAACTTCACTGAGAAATAGAATGAGTAACAAACGGGACAAAAATGAAAAGAGTGTATAGATAACATGAACTGGGGGAATATATTACTTCTTACCACAGCAATGATTCAATTTATCTTATCTAACAAAGAAACACATGCATGGATTTTATTAAGACTTTCTGAATACCTAAATGTCCTTTCCTATTTTTATAGCTCTACAATGGTTTATTTTATGTGTCAGCTTGGGTACACTATGGTACCCAGATATTTGTCAAACACAAGTCTAGATGTTGCTGTAAAGGCTTTTTTAAAAATAGGATTAACATTTAAATCAGTCAATTTCGAGTAAATAAAAATATCCTTCATAAGATGGGTGGGCCTCGTCCAATCAGATGAAGACATTAAGAGAAAAGACTGAGGTCCCTTGAGTAAGAAGAGATTCTGTCTCCAGGCTGCCTTTGACTCAAGACTAAAACATTAACTTTTCTGTGGTTCTTCAGCCCGCCAACCTGCTCTGCAAACTACACTTGTATCTTTTCTCTACATGTCTATAGACTTAGTATCAAATTACTGCTTACCATTATTTGGCTTACCATACTATTTTAGACTTAGTATCCAAATACTGCTTACCATTATTTGGCTTACCATGCTATTTTGGCCAAGTGAATAGATAGTTTAGGGAGAGATTAATGTCAAGGTAAAATGACCACATCAAGATTAACCAAATCTCATGATGAAATTATGCACCTATAATAATTACTTAGGCAAATCTGCATTTTGTGTAAAGTTTCTTCCATTACTAGAAAGACAGTAATATTGAACTAGATAATATGTTTAAGTATGGGACACATTGCATAATTGCAAAGGTGTCAGTGTAGTAGGAAGACTACTACATATACTTTCATCAATTATGGTTTGAATTGATTGAGTTAGAAATCAAAATGGCTTACTTCTTCACCTTCATTTACTAATGCTGTTTTCTCAGCTAACTTTCAAGAAGAAGAAGTAAGTCTTAATGTACACTGGATATCAAATGTTAAATACACTGTTCCTTATCTCAAAATGTTTATCCTAGAAGCTATCACATTTTTTGTTCTGAGTGAATGGAAATTTCTTTTCATGTTTCTTTTGCTTATTTTTTATGCAGATTATTTTAACTTCTTAATGGGAACATGAAGTACAAGAACACAGTTTGATCATTTTCTAGAAATTACACTAATACAAATGAGTAAACAAAATTGGATTTTTTGATTACATATAAAATGGTACAAACTTAAATGACCTTCTTATCTCGGTGAGACATTTATACAGAACTAGCAATTTAAAAGAGCTCAGAATTATTAACCTCTGTAAAGGGTTTGGGAAGGACAGATTATCAAGACACATGCTCTATATCTTTCTCTTCATGATCCTAGATAATTTTGTGTAAAAGATTGTTCACATTTCCCCAAGACTGCTTGGGAGAGCTTGACCCTTTGAAAGTCATAACTCTTTCAACAGTGATTAGCATTTTTATAAACAGGTATTCTAAAGAAGGTACTGTCAGTTGCTAAGCAAGATTCACAGCTGCTTGCTGAATCCCACTGCTAGACAAGTTAGTTCTCAAGTTCCACCTTTAATACCATTAGGAATACTGCAGCCAAGCATACCTACCAAGCAGCATGAGAGTCCCTCTACCAGCCAGTGTTGGATCATTGCCAAGCCATAATCACGGCAGGTATGTAAGCTTCTGCCTTTATTTTAGGTAGTTTCTGGTCTTTGACTCCATACAAAAGAACAATGTAATTAATTCTGGTGCATCAGGTCTATTAACTACTCTTCCTAGAATCTACACATCTAGTGATAATCTACTCATCACAATGAGTGCAAGACTTCCTTTATTTGCATTTACTATTAAAACCAGAAACCATGTTACTAACACAGTTTAGATTACTAACACTGTTAGATTCTGAATGGTCAATTATTTGTGTCAGTCAAAGAGGCTGCTTGAAAAAAGGCTAGTTTACTCTAAAGAAAAGACATCTAGTCTGAGAAGAAGTCAGGATAGGGAAAAAAAGTAACTATTGTGAAGCTGCCCAAGAATAAAGTTTGTTTGTGTGTGTGTATGGCTGTGCGTGTGTATATGTGCATTTGCTTTATAACGTTTGAAAACAGTAGATCTAAGTAATTGTAATTAATTTTTTGGACAAAGAACAATGTAAAGACTTTTTGATAATTTGGTGAGTATTTGCATCTTAATTTGTATATATTGTGATTTTTTTCTGTGACTTAAGTACCATGTAAATATCAGAAAAAATTAATATAATTGTTAACATTAAGATAATTTGCTTTTATATTTAATGACTGTACACTATATATTATAAAATCTTAACTAAAATTTATAAAAAGTTAAAGCCACGCTGTATAGCAGCAATTATTAAAAATCTTGGATTGTTTTTACATAACTCATGTAAGCAATTAAAGAAAGGTTAACAGTATGGCATACATTTTTCTCCAAAAAACACTGAGCTTATGTGCTATTTACAGAAACTTTATAATATAAAATATTCAAACATCTAAGGAAACATCTAAAATAATGGCTTTACTATTTTATCTTTTTAGGAATACACGATTGATATAATTTTTGCCCAAACCTGGTTTGATAGTCGTTTAAAATTCAATAGTACAATGAAAGTGCTTATGCTTAACAGTAATATGGTTGGAAAAATTTGGATTCCTGACACTTTCTTCAGAAACTCAAGAAAATCTGATGCTCATTGGATAACAACCCCTAATCGTCTGCTTCGAATATGGAATGATGGAAGAGTTCTATATACTCTACGGTAATACTATTTTAAAAAAATGGAATTGCTCTAATTTATTTTTCATACTAATATTTGATCAACTTATAAATTTTCCTTTTTAAAGTTGCAAAGCAATAAATATGGAGTTCCTTTTAAACATTAAAATCTAAAATGGTACGATATTTTGTAAACATTTAAGCTCAAAGTAATGCTGATTTTCAATGATATAGTAAAACAACCTTACAAAAGGATTACATGAATGTTAACATGTAAGCTTTAAGTTTATTCAATTCATCATCTTGAACATATCTGTTTATTAAGAATAATCCTCAATGGAAAGATGTTCATGATAAATTAAGGAAAAAAAGTCACCATACTTAACCATGTACACTTTGTTAATTGTGTGTATGCATGCACATGTGTGTTTGTTGACCTCCAGAAATACACATTTTTTAATCGTAAACAGAGATTATACTAAATGTATACCAGCTGGGGAGGAAAATGTTAGAATTTTCTTCTTATTATTATCACTTAAGACTTTGAGATTTTGAAGTTTTATTTTCTAATATATCAAAGTTTATTAGTGTAGGCCAAAATCATGAAATTTAAGGAAAAGACCTCTGATTCTTGAAATTATTTCTCATTTTTTAATATTTATTTTTCTATCTAAATAGATTGACAATTAATGCAGAATGTTATCTTCAGCTTCATAACTTTCCAATGGATGAACATTCCTGTCCACTGGAATTTTCAAGCTGTAAGTAATAAAATACATGACAACTTTATATAATTTTAGCCCCAGGTACTGTTTATTTAAAAATATAAAATAAAAGTGCTAAAATACAATTTATATAGTTTTTAGAAATGTATTAACTCAGAACATATTTATTATGTTCAACTCTCTTAGATAAAAAATAATTATAAGTGAAATATTTATTTCTTGCTTTGAACTGTAAAAAAAATGACAAAAATACTTATTGAATGTATATATTTTTATATCATTCTTTGCAAATTTTAGTTATATCCAAGTGCCCTTTTTGTATTTTGATTTAATAAAGGAGTACTTAAGATAGGTTTGCATTAAAGTATTTTTGCACTGTCATGACTAAAGAATTCCTTCAGATTTTATTCATCTTCCTGAGGCAAGATTTAACTTTATTACATTAGATTTTAAAATGTTAAAAAATTGATTTGGTGAAGAGTATTTACTACATGAATGGCAAATATTTGCGAAGAGCTTAATGAGTTGAAAAGCCAAGGTAGAAATGTTAATTTAAAAAAAAAAAAAGAATGAAATGCAGAGAAATGATTAGAGCTAAATAACTTAAATATAAAACCCTAGAATTTTGTTCCAAGGAAATGATTAGACTCTTTCTACATCAATAACAATTTATTTTATGTATACTAAAATATTTATTACCACATATATTTTTATAAATATAAAATGTAAAATGAATTTTTAAAATGTTATTGCCTATATTCACAAATTATCTAATGCTATTTTTCTTCTTTGAAACTTGATTTTTTAATATATTACATTCTAGAATCTTTCACAATAGATTATAAGTATTCATAAGTCTTATCTTCTTCATTTATGAAATTCTCAAATATCTGTTGTCACTTTTATTAATGATTTTCTTGACTTTTCTTAATAATTTTTGCCTCATCAAAATGTCTTTTTAATTTATAATCTCATACTTCATATTAGCTTCTCAGTAAATAAAACAGCCAAATCACAGCAGAGACTTGATTAATAAAAACACTTAAGGAATAGTTAATATACAAATGTTTGAAGATGTAGCAATTATTGTATTCTACTCTAGGTACCATGCCTAAATTATTTTTTGTGATACTGCCATTATTGGGAATTAATAATCTATCCCTAATGCAATTGGGTACCACTGACATAAACAAAATAATCTTTTCTTCAGGCACTCTTCAGGCACATAATGGGTCCAGTAGACAATTAAGCCTTCTGCATCTAATATTTTACAACAAATATATTTGGAATATTTTATTACAGCTCCCATTTTAAAATTATCATGAGATTTAGAGTAGTTAAGTAACTAGCTCACTGTTTTTATTTCTGCCTACACATCTATGTAATGTGACTACATTCTTTTTATTGCCTCTACAATGATAATAAAAAGGAAAACAATAAATATGGAAAAGCAAGATGGATAGAACTCAACAGAACAAAAGAGGAAAGATGGAAAAAAGGAAGAGAAAGCAGATTCTTAAACATGTCTGTGGAGAGATGATAGCTTTTTCACTGCATGGCTGATGGTGCAAAATGATGGCGTTGTGGAAATCTTTAAAGTTAATATTGAATTCTGTTCCTGTAATATGGTACGCTGACCTTTCTGTTGAAAACAACATAAAACTTTATATTTTAAAATATTCTCAAAAACATATTAGTGATCACTAGGAAGAAATTTTCTGCCACAAAAATCCACTTAAAAAATTGAAGCCGGAAAGAAAAATTTGTAGCCAATTTTGACCTGAAGACGTTTGCCAAGCAAGGTCAATTTAAGCTTTGATTTTGACAGCCTTGTGGATTGGATATATAATAGAACATAATCTCTACATATAGTTGAGTTGCAAAAGGCTGGACACATAGGATGACCTGAAGAACTCCCTCACGCACACACTCCCATGTACACACACATACACACACACACACACACACACACACGCCACAACCAGTAAAGTCTAAAAGAAAAATTATCTCTGTAATCATCATACCAAGATGAAATAACTCCTTAAGAGAATTAATTAACGAGCCTGCCCTCACATGAATTTAGAGCCCAATTTCCCTTCACTTGATTGATCCAAAAAGCCTTCATGGATTTTGCTGACAGGTAACAGAGACAAAAACATATCCTTTTTGAAAAGATGCAGATTAGTTTTAGACAGCTATAAAGAAGACAAAGACATTTCAAACACAAATAAGTGTGTATCTAGAAAATAGAAAGAATTTAGACAAAAAGGAAGAAATAATGAGAAAATTCAATAAAATCATGGGTAGTTGAACAAGCAGTTATCCAAAGTAGAAACCCAATGATCTAATAAAGATCTGAAAAATTGCTGGGTTTCATTCATAATCAGAAAAATATAAAGTAAAATATACCCTACAGACCAGTAAAAATAAAGAAGATTGTCCACATTGAATTTAATGAGTATATGGATCCACATGTATTTTCACACTAGCTGGTGAGAAAATAGCTTGGTATATTTTTTAAGGAAAAAAAGCCTCACGTTATCTCATAAAGTGGAAATTCTATGTAACACATGACACAGCTACTCTATACCCAGGTATACATCACAGAGAAAGCTTTACATAGGTGTTTTGTGAAGCATGTACAGTGGTATTACTAGCATCAATGTTAGTAATAGCCAGCAGGAAACATTACAAGTGTCTACAACAGTAAAATAGATAAATAAATTTTAGTACATTTTTATAATGCAACACATTTAATATAGCTACATACAACAGCATGAATAACTATTAACGACATGATATTAAAAGAAGTAAAATATAAAATAATTCATCCAATATAGCAGCTATCAAGTAGAGTTAAAAAAAAAACTAAATTAAGCTATATTTTTCAGAAATGCACAACAGAACATCTATTACAAAAAAACAAGGGAAGAATTATCACAGAAATCAGGTTAGTGGTTACCTCTAGTTAGGAGAGGAAAGGTTATATTCGAGTGGACACATGAGTTTTCCTGGATGCTAACAAGGTTCTATTTCTTGATTTAAGTGGAGTTACATGAATTATCATTATTTGATCATTCTGTGATTATTCTTTAAACTATACACATGCATTCATGTGTATAGTATTTTCTGCACTTAATGTATATTAAAATACAAAAATAAAGAAAAATTTTTAAAAATTTCTTTTTAGATAAGTGCAACACTAACAAATTTGGATCTTGTTAATCTACATATTTTCTTTTTATTTTTTGTCTAGATGGATATCCTAAAAATGAAATTGAGTATAAGTGGAAAAAGCCTTCTGTAGAAGTGGCTGATCCTAAATATTGGAGATTATATCAGTTTGCATTTGTAGGGTTACGGAATTCAACTGAAATTTCTCACACAATCTCTGGTAAGAAAGAAACACAAATTAATGAATCAAATGGCATTTATATGTAAGTCTATGGATTGAAATCTATAGTTTTATGTATTTTTATATCTAAAATAAAACTTTTTTTTTCTTCCAGGAGATTATATTATCATGACAATTTTTTTTGATCTGAGCAGACGAATGGGATATTTCACTATTCAGACCTATATTCCATGTATTCTGACAGTTGTTCTTTCTTGGGTGTCTTTTTGGATCAATAAAGATGCGGTACCTGCAAGAACCTCACTGGGTATGACATATAATATTTTGCTATAGTATCATAGGACTTTTACAAATATTTTAATGTGGTAAAAGTTTATAGTTGAATATATTAGAATATTCCTCTGCACTGCAATCAAAGATTAACAGATGCTCTGGTTCAATATGATGTTGAAAAAAAACATATGAAAAACAAGTCAGAAATAGAATTGTAAAGAAGTTGAAATTTCAGAAAATATTTTCCTGCTAATAGGGGTCAAAAAAAGCATAAATAAACAGCAAGAATTTTCACTTGAAAATCATACATAATCCCTGAATCTTAATTTAGTCAACATTTCAGTCACTTTTCATCAAGATTTTATTTTATTTTTTTTTTAGCTGAATCACTTATAGTGACCATTTATTGACTGGTGTGTGTTTAGAAGGCTTTGAAGTGCCTTGCTCTTACAATGGTGCTAATGAATAGTCAGCTGTTCTAAAAGGCAGGTCACTGAAAGACACAGGAAGCTTCTAGGCTTCTGTAATCTATAAAATGTGTAATTAGTCTGTGAATATTTTGAGAGTTGCCTGTTCAATAACACTGATTAAAATGGTAATTTGTAATTCACACTTGATAAAGTAGACTTTTGTTTTCCTTCTTTAGCATCTATTGCAGTAATCAAAATCATATAAGAAAATGCATCTAATTATTATACATTTGTTCAAAAGAATAACTTACATTTATGTATTGATATACAAAGGCAAGTTATTGGTCAATTGATTCATTCCCAAGATCAGTGAAAGTTGTGAATAACATTACTGATAGTTGTTTCTTACAAAGCATAAAGAAAGTTAGGGTCGTTTCTTTTTTCAACAGTGAAGAGGATTTCATGTGATTTCTCTGATAGCTGGGGAATAACTCCATTTTATAAATACAGTAAAATGCAAGTCATATAAAAGTAGCAAGATAAAGCCTGAGGCAACTAACTCTATAGTTGAATGCAGTTCCCTTGAGAGTCTAAACAGAGGTGTAAACATATCTAAGGAATAAAATGCTCTCATATGTGAGTTTTGTTTCCCATTTAAACAATTATTATTATTATTTCAAGTTACTTTTTGTGCCAGAGTAAATTGTTTTAGATTGTATGATACTTTAAATAGGACTAAAAAATTACATTTTTGTTTTTAAACATTATTCTTTTTTTTTTTGAAAGAGAATTTGAATGAACTATTTCTACCATTAGGTCTGTACAAATCCAAAAACTATATGCCATAGTATCATGGAAGAGGATAGCCAATGTGGAATTATGTTTTTGAATGAATTCATATGTTTAATATTAGCATTTCAACTGTAAAGATAAGTGATATCCAGCTCTCACTTGAAGAATATTTCTTATAAGTGTGGATCATATCTAGTTGGAGGATCAAGGTTTATTTTTTTAGAGTGTATATCTATCGTCTGTCTATCTAGCTAGCTAGCTGAAAGACAATTTTCTGAGCTCGTTGATTCAACATTGCATTTTAACAAGCATTTATTAGATGTTTTTTATGAAACAAGCAGTGTTCTAGGTGCTTCAGTATTAACAGTGGACAATAGTTATAAAATCCTCATATTGATGGCATTTATGTTTTAGTGGGCTAATGGGTAATATACAAATATAAAAAACATATAATAAAATGTCAATGAGTAATAAAGTCTACGAAGAGAAAACAAAATAAATAGCTAAATTTACCTCAATGACATTCAATCAATCATACCTGTGTCATCTCTAATTTTTTTCAATCCTAAGTGATTAGGGTAGTTTAGATAAGAAGAAATTGATAACATGTGCAGCTGTGACACAGGGGGCCTAAGATTAGCAGTTATAAGAAAGCCATGAGTAAAGACAAACACACATCCCCAAAGGTACACACATAGGGTTGAGGCCCCAAGAGATATCCAAGTTTATATGTAGAATTCTTCAAAAAATGGAAATTTACTCTATGTTTTTAAAGTATTTCCTTGATAGAATTTTGCCTGTATTTCTTAATTAAACTTTGAAATTAAAATATAGGTTTAATTCAAGTTATCATATAAAAAAGCTGTACTAGTTGGATTTATTTTAACTGGATATGACAGAAAACCTCAAATCACTATAACTTAAATCACTTTAGGTAGATGAGTGTTTTTCATATAAAAAAGTTCAGAGATAGGTAGCCAAAGAGTAATTTTAGTGTGAGATACTTAGACTCCTTCCAACTTTCTACTGTGTTGTGGGTGATTTTAGTTCTCATGATCGCTTAATATTCTAAGATGGTGCTGGTACTCTGGCAGTATGGTCTTGTAGAAAACTATGAGGGAGAGGAGAAGGATACTTCCCATCTCTTTAATGCCATCTTGTTTTTAATGAGATATAATTGATATGTAAATTATATTAGTTTTAGGTATACAAAATGATTCAATATTTGTATATATTGTAAAATAATCATCACAATAAGTCTAGTTAACATCCATCACCATACACAGTTACATAATCTTTATTGTTGTGATGAAGACTTTTAAGATCTACTCTCTTAGCAACTTTCAAATATGCAGTACAGCAATTGTCAACTACAATCACCATGCTGTATGTTACATCCCCATAACTTATTTATTTTAGAACCAGAAGTTTATACCTTTTGACTCCCTTTACCCATTTTTAATGCCATCATTTGGATGTTGCTTATACTCTTGACTTAATTCTTCTTGGCTAGATATCAGCCTGTGGCCTACACATAGCTGAGAGAAGGTAGCAAAGAAAGCTATCCTTCCAGGCAACCTCATGACAGCTAAAAATTAGATGATCTGTCACTATGGAGAAAGGAAGAATGGGTACAGGGAGTCAAGTACTTGCAGTCCACGAATTTAGATGATTAAAACACAAATGGCTATGGTTACCAGTATTTTTTTTTTTCTGTAAATCACAGTAATCATACCCTTTTGTTTCCATTGTTTATTTCCACCCACATTATTGCCAAATTGGATGAAAGAATACAAATGGTCTGTTAAGTTATTTTTCATCTTCTATTGTTTCCCTCCGTCCAGGTATCACTACAGTTCTGACTATGACAACTTTGAGTACAATAGCCAGGAAGTCATTACCTAAGGTTTCTTATGTGACTGCGATGGATCTCTTTGTTTCTGTTTGCTTCATTTTTGTTTTTGCAGCCTTGATGGAATATGGCGCTTTGCATTATTTTACCAGCAACAAAAAAGGAAAGACTACTAGAGACAGAAAGCTAAAAAACAAGGCCTCGGTATGTTAAAAATCTCTATTTTATAAACAGCAACTTACTGTTAGAAATACTGTTTTGAATACTATGTTATACTTGCTTAGACTAATATGGATGCTTGAATTACCCTAACAAAAGATAAATAAAATTAAGATGAAACTGGAGTATCTAACATTGCCCACCAAGGAAAGTGTATTTATATTTCCCCTAAGAAAAGACTTGTACAACTTTTGTAAAAAGTGGTTTCATATGCTATGAATTTTCTCTGAGTGGTAGATTCTTGTACCTAAGAAATTACTTAAGATCACTCTTTAAAGAGATTTTATGTTTGTGGGAGGATGTGAAATTCTAATAACAGATAACCCTGGAAAATTAACTCTTTACATATAAAAATCTCTCTTTAATGTCAGTATTTAACTGTGTTTGAAAGTCATGGCTGTAAAGTTCTTTTTCGTTTCTGTATAATTGTACCGTCTTATTCTCCCTTTCCAATCATAAATCTATCTTAACTTATATTATATCAAGTTGATATATTAGAATTGATTCTTAGATACTAAAGTTTTGGATGATTGACTATAATTTCTTGTTATAGCGGCAATTATAAAGTCTTAAAGTAATATCTAACATTTACTGAGTATGTCAGACACTCTCCTATGTATTTTGCATGTGTGATTTCATTTATACTCATGAATATGAGCTCAGTAATTTGCACAAGAACAACCTTAGGAAGTAAGGGATCCCAGATTCAAACTCAGAACTTTTTTGGTACCAGAGCTTATAATCCTTCCTTTTTATTTCCTGTTCTCATAGAAATTAGAAAAGTAAACATCTGTTTCTTCAATACTAATAAAAAAAAGGGGGGGGGAGGGCTTCATTGCTGACTCTAAAAAATGTTTTCAAAGAGGATTTGTTCTAGAATACCCAAATAAATGAGAACTGTATAAAATAGTTATGCAAGAGTGGCAAGCTTGTAAGCCTACCATAGTATGTATTTAATGAGGCATAGAGTTTTTCATATTATCTTCTAACTGCAAGTTCTAAGATTCAATGTTTTTCTTCCTCTCTTCATTTTTTATTAGTTTCTTTATAAAACTTGGCCACACTTATAAATTATATTTTACTTTTCATGTTATACTTCAAGGACCAAATCCTTGTGAATTTGCTTTCAGATTTTCACAATATTCAAAGAAAGCACAACACATTAGTGGCAGTACACATTTAAGACTTACATTGAGCCTACGACTTTCTCAAGTGGACAGTATTTCAACTTACTCATAGGACATATTATGACCCCTGAAGAGACAAATCATCAAAGGGCAATGATGTCAACTTTAATATCTATGTGTGAAATTTTAGGTAAAGAAAAAATACAGATTTTCTACTATTGGTATTTTGATAAGGATTACAATAAATCTATACATTGCTTTGGGTATTATCAACATTTTAACAGTTTACTAGTATATAAAAATGCAACCAATTTCTGAATATTAATTTTGTATCCTGCTACTTTACTGAATTTATTTCTTAGTTCTACTAGTTTTTTGGTGGAATCTTTAGGATTCTTTATGTATAGTATCCTGTCTTTGCAAATAATGACAGTTTTACTTTTTTTTTTCCAGTTTGGATATCTTTTATTTATTTTTCTTGTCTGATAGCAGCAGCTAGGACTTCCCATACTATGTTGAATAAAAGTGCTGAAAGTGGACATCCTAGTCTTATACCTGATCTTAAAAAAATGCTTTTAGCTTTTTCCTTTTGAATATGATGTTAGTTGTGAATTTGTCATATATGGCTCTTATTATGTTGAGATATGTTCCCTCTATTTCTCTTTTGCTGAAAATTTTTATCATAAATTGATGCTGGATTTTGCGAACTAATTTTTCTGCATCTATTGATATGATCATATGATTTTTATCTTTCATTCTGTTTATGTGGTATATCATATTAACTGATTTGCAGATAGTGAGCCTACATTGCATCTCAAGAATAAATACAGCTTGATCATGGTGTATGTTCTTTTCAATGTATTGCTGAACTTAGTTTGCTAATATTTTTCTGAGGATTTCTGCATCTGTGTTCATCAGAGATATTGGCTTGTAATTTTCCATAATTTTTTTGTAATATTTTTGTCTGGTTTTGGAATTAGGGTAATAGTGGCCTCGTAAAATGAGATTAGAGTCTAACATTGTCTTTAATTATTTTGAATACCTTGAAAAGGATAGGTGTTAATTCTTTTTGAATGTTTGGTAAAATTCTTCTTTGAAACCATTCAGTCCAAGTCTTTTATTTTTGCTTTGAGTTTATTAGTAGTAACTGATGTGTGTAGGTATTCTGTTTCTTCTTGATTCAGTTTTAGAGGATTGTATGTGTCTAGGAATATATCCATTTAATCCAGATTGTCCAATTTGTTGGCATATAATTATTGTTCATAGTTATTTTCTTATAATCCTTAGTATTTCTGTGATGTCAGTTGACACTTCTCCTTTTTTATTTCTGATTTTATTTGGGTCCTCTATCCTTTTTTCTTTATGGGTCTGGTTAAAAGTTTATCAAGTTTGTTTATCTTTTCTAAGAATGAGCTTAGTTTCATTAATTTTTTTTTAGATTCTATTTTGTTTATGCTCTGATCTTTATTATTTTCTTCTCACTTTGGTCTTTGTTGTTTTTTTCTAGTTCCTTTAGGTGTAATATTAGATTGTTTATTTGAGTTTTTTCTTATTCTTTTAGGTAGGCCTGTATTGCTGTGAATCTCTTAGGACTGCTTTCGCGGTGTCCCATATATTTTGGATCGTTGCATTTTCATTTTCATTTTTTTCTAGGTATCTTAATTACTTCCTTGATCTCCTTAACCCATTTATTGTTTAGTGGCATGTCATTTAGCCTCCATATGTTTGTATATTTTTCATTTTTTTTCTCATAATTGGTTTCTGGTTTCATACCATTGTGGTCAGAGATGACGCGTGATATGATTTCAATCTTCTTAAATTTATTGAGACTTGCTTTATGGCATAACCTGTGGACTATCCTGGAAAATGTTCCATGTGTACTTGAGAAGAATGTATATTCTGCTGCTTTGGAGTAAAATTCTCTAAAAATATCAATTAAATCCATCTGGTCTAATGTGTCATTTAAAGCTGCCGTTTCCCTTGATGTCAATAGGTGTTAAATTCCCCTCCTATGATTGTATTACTGTCAATCTCTCCTTTTATGTCAGTTAATATTCGCTTTATGTATTTAGGTGTTCCTATGTTAGGTGCATAAATGTTTCCAAGGGCTATATCCTCTTGTTGGATTGATCCCTTTATCATTATGAATTGGCCTTTTTATGTTTCTTATTATAGTTTTTGTTTTAAACTCTATTTTGTCTAATGTAAGTGATCCTACCCCAGCTATTTTTTTCATTTTCGTTTCCATGAAATATCTTTTTCTATCCCTTTACTTTCAGTCTGTGTATCTCTTTTAATCTAAAGTGGGTCTCTTGTAGACAGCATATGAATGGATCTTCTTTTCTTATCCTATGTCTTTTGACTGGAGCATTTTAAAAGTGATTATTGATAGGTACCTAGTTATTATCATTTTATTATTCATATTTATGTTATTTATTTTTATTCCCCTTCTTTTTCATTAATAAAGTCCCTACAACATTTTTTTGTAATACTGGCTTGGTGGTGATAAGTTCATTTACCTTTTTCTTATCTGGGAAACTTTTTATTTAATTTTTATTTTTCTATTAGAGTTGACATTCAATATAATTTTATATTAGTTTCTTAGAAGCTCTTTATCTCTTCTGAAATTTTAAATGATAGCCTTGCTGGGTAGAGCAGTCTGGGTTGTAGGTTCTTGCTTTTCATCACTTTGAATATCTCGTGTGAATCCTTTCAAGCATGCAAAGTTCCTGTTGAGAAATCAGCTGACAGTCTTATAGGATCTCCTTTGTAGATAGCTAACTGCCTTTTTTTTTTTTTTCCACTGCTTTTAAGATTCTCTCTTTGTCTTAAAACTTTGCTCTTTTAATTATGATGTGTGTTGGTGTGGAACTGTTTGAGTTCATCTTGTTTGGGACTTTCTGAGGTTTCTGGACTTGTATGTATATTTCCTTCACCATGTTAAAGAAGTTTTTCATCATCATTTCTTCAAATAAATTCTCAATCCATTGGTTTCTCTCTTCTCTTTCTGGTACTCTTATGATGCACATCTTTTTATGTTTGATATTGTCCCAGAGGTCCCTTAAACTATCTTAAGTTTTTTTAAATTCTTTTTTCTTGTTGGTGTTTGGATATGGTATTTTCTGCTTTCTTGTCTTCCAAATCACTGATTTCATCCTCTGCCTCATCTAATCTACTGTTGATTTCTTCTAGTGTACCCTTCATTTTAGATATTGTATTCTTCAATTCTGACTGTTTTTATTATTTTTTCCCCTTTTTTATGCTTACTAGTCTTTTGTTATATAGATGCTAAAATTCCTTTAGAATTTTTATAACCAGCGTTTTGAACTCTATATATGATAGTTTGCTTGCTTCCATTTCATTTAGTTCTTTTTCTAGAGTTTTCTTCTGTTCTTGAATTTGGAGCATGCATCTTTGTTTTCTCATTTTGTTTGCCTCTTTGGATTCATTTCTACGTGTTACGTTGATCTGCTATGTCTCTCAGTCTTGGCTGGGTGGCCTTACATAGAAGGTGCCTTGTATGGCCCAGTCTCCTTGATCACTTGCACTGTGTGCTCCACAAGTGTCCCATGTGTAGGTTGTGTGTGCCCTCCTGTTGTAGTTGAGTCTTGATTTCTGTTGGCCCATCAGTGGATGGGTTGATCATCAGGCTTATTGTGAGAACTGACTATACCCATAGTGTATAAGCTGTTATGCATGGGGCTGACCCCATGGAGGAGGACTTGCCCAAGTAGGTTCTGGTGCCTGCCCAGACCACCCTTTAGATATGCTGCTTTAGGGCTAATCGAGTGGTACTTTGTTGTGGTCTGAAGCCACTGACTATGAGCATTGGTTTTGTGGCCTCTTGAAAGGGGCAACTATGCAGGCGAGGGTCAGCTGCTGCCTGTGATCAGTTTGGGGCTATCTGACAAAAGCTACAAAGCTATCCATGGTTGGTCACTGCCTGTGCTGGACCTAAATTTGCAGAGGAGAGGCTATGCTGAAAACCGAGGACAACTGTCATGAGTACCCGGCCTGGGGTAGCTCAGCAAAAGGCGTAGGACATCCCAAGGACTGCTGCCGCCAGCCTGCTACCTGTGAGGCTCAGCCACTGAAAGAGCCTCAAGCAATAAGGGAGTTAGGTAAGGTGGGACCTCAGGGTGTTATCAAGTAGGGCAAGTGGTGTTCACTAGGTAAGTGTAGATACAGATTTGAAGTCAGTGCTGAACCTGTGACCACTTGCAAAAGTCTCTGATCACACCAAGGCCAAGAACTGTCTACCTGGGCCCTTGTATCCCAGAGAGTTCTCCAAGTAAATCTGCAGTGTGGACCAACTCTGGCTGCCTACTGGCTGTTGGCCATCAAAAATGCCTCTGGTAGTATGCAGATTGGATGGGGCAGGGTCCCAGGGAGTCACCATGGTAGAGCCAGCAGAGTTCAACAGGCCTATGCCGATTCATATTTGATTGTGTTTGAGGAGGGCTCAACGTGAGAAAATGGTGCCCCTCCCCCGCCAAAAGCTACACGAGAGGTGGGCTCAACACAGGGATAACTGTGGCTGTCTCTCCAACCCTCGACCTGAAGCTGCACAACTCAGTCTTCCCTTGTATAACTCCAGTGCTGTCCCTCTATCAGAGCCCAGGGAGAATGCCTGGGAGAGATTCTGTGTGTGGGCTCTTTAAAAGGAAAGCCTGAGTTTCCTGTAGCCTTCCATCTCACAGGAATGGATGGATTCCCTGCTGATTTTCACAGCCAGATGTTGTGAGGTCTTCTCTTCCCAGCCCTGGTGCTCTTGGCTAAGACTCATAGCTCTTCAAGGAGAACCTTGGCCACACACATGAGACACTTATGGAGATAACCCTGCTGATTCTCATGTAGATAGGGGCCAGCTCATTTTCCATCCCTGCCCCTCCTAGTCTCGAGGCAGTTTCTTTATATCCTTATAGTTATACTTTTATTCAGTTAGTCTTCAGATGGTTCTCCAGGTTGATTGTTCTATAATTTAGTTGTAATTTTAATGTGGTCATGGGAGAAAGTAAGCACAGTGATTACCTACTTGGCCATCTTAACCAAAACCTTTTAGTGACTTTTTGTAATAACAAAAAAATAATATATTCTCGAACTTTATTATTTAAAGAAAATCCTATTCAATTTTGTTGTTTCTTTTTATATCACTTAAACTGATTTATTTTTTCAATGTTTACTATTTTGAAGGACAGCAGAATCTTGAGAATTTACAAAATGGGCAATACAATTGCACTTCTGATAAATAAGGTTTGGAATGTGTATATTCTTTCAATTAATCTTTTAGTCGTTTCCAGGTCACAAATCTGCCAGTCAAGATATTTTATTTTATTGGTACTATGTCAGCTGTTTGCATATTTTTCTCAGCATATACAAGTCTATTTATATTAACATTTACTACTTATTAGAGTGTAGTTTCTTTCAACTTATAAATTTTTGATGTTTCAGAGAGATAGCAAGAAATTGGAAAATTGTCAATTTAAAGTGATCAGTCCAGATATTAGTCTATTTTTGTGCACTGTAGTATTTAATCATCTCTTTCATGTACTATTGATACCTTCTGACAAACACACTATATTTCCATTTTTGGCAGTTCTTAATGATATATAGAATGCATTTTATTGAATATAACATTGAAATTCCCAACAAACTTGTATTTTAATCACTTTTCTGATTAGCATTTGAATTATGCTATTTAAATATTAAGTGACAAGGAAATGAATACCAATTTGTCTCATTTCTGTACATAATTTTAGTGTTCCACTAAAATTTAGGAGTCTAGTAAAATATCCTCAAGTGTCAACCTCAAAAGATCTGTCATTAACATTTAATAATATACCGCCTCTGCTTTTTGATACATCTAAGCTAATGGAGTCATGAATTTATTTGTGTTTAGGGCATTGCTCCTTATCTTCAGGCTGCACATTTTGTTTCTAATATGGATATTATGACTTATGTGGTGTATTTATCTTTTTCAAAGACGACAAAATGAAATCATTTGCTTCTTTTTGCATCTTCTGAATCTTTAATATTTTGTAGTTGTATTCTATGTTCTTCTTTAGGAACAAAATGAATTTGAATAAAAGTCCAAATTTTAGAAGTTTTCATTTTTTGTGTTTAATATTTAAAATATTTTCCATACAATATTAAATTTTTATGGGTTCGAGTTATATTTATTTCAAAATTTAGGGCTAAAGAATTATAAACATTTTTATTAGAAAGAATTTAAAATCGGATTAAAACAATTTCTTAATCTCAGGATTGTATTTATTTTTTAGATAATAAAACCATTAATTGTAATAAATTGTAAAGTCACATCTTAAGATAACCCCTGAAATAAACAGAGTTCTTAAGGATAAAGAGTTATTAAAACCATAACCATTATTCATATTATACTTACCATTTTATTCAAGGTTTCATTAATTTTTTTTCCAGTAACATTTTTGATGATGGCCAGGTTTTTGTTGTTATTTTGTTATTGCTTGTTTTAACATACTTTAGAGCCAATCGTGATATATCCTCTTCAGGAATCAGCATTAACAATGACATTATCAACAATAAGTATTACCTATTGGCAGCTGAATACTTGCTATGTTTCAAATATTCCACTTGGTGTTTTGTGTGTATCATCTCATTTAATCAAACAAATCTGTGTATTGTTATTGTGACTTTTGTACAACAGAAGACTCAGAGGCAGAAGAGGCATCACATTTCCTGTTCAAGGTTACACAACTCTACTAGGCAGAGCTAGAATTTCTAACCAAATTTCTAACAAGCCTGTCTGATTCCAAAACGATTCTTTTAATGTTCCATAGTACTCTGTAATTGCTTGATTATTTTTTATATTTTTTAAAATTATTATTATTATTTAAATATTATTCAAAACCTGGTATCTTAGAAAGTTTATATGATATGTGTCCCAAATAGTCTTGATAATAATAGTAGCTATTACTACTGAGCAAGATGGAACACTGATCATTTTACATAAGTTATGAAATTTACTCATCACAACCATCACAAAAATTAGGTGCTAACATAATTCCAGCTATGAGGGTAGCTACATTGGTAGAATGAGATGAATTTTGAACACCAGTTGTTCATAAACCTGAGTTTAAAATCTGCACATTCTCTCTCCCAAATATGATGCTTTGAGTTTACCCATTACTTCAGACTTCATCATATCTCTTTTATTCTTTTGCAGCTTTTCAAAGTTTCTTGCATTAACAAAATGTCATCTTTGCTATTTGTTTTTATTATTACTAAAATAAATAAATTACATAACATAAAATAAACAAATAGGCATTGTAAATATTTTAGTGTATAACGTTATAGAAATATAGTTTCTTTTTGTTTTAAAATTAGATTCATGGTTAACAATATTTTAATGAATCATTTTTCTAAAAGTATACAATATATTTCATTTTCAAGGGGTGTATATTTCCACATAATCTTTGGAATGTAAAATAATATTGTAATGTGTTAGAAAGTAAATTATAATCTAAAAACGCATTAAAATTGAATACCTCTTTGATTTTTGGGAACCAAGATTATTTTTATTCCATATAAATCTTTTAGTTTACCTTAAGAGGACATATTAATCTTTAGTATGTTCTTTTCTTTCTCATTTATTATTTTACTCAGATATCCACTGGACTCCATTCTGGATCCACTCTGATTCCAATGAATAGTATTTCTCTGCCGCAAGGAGAAGATGATTATGGGTATCAGTGTTTGGAGGGCAAAGATTGTGCTAGCTTCTTCTGCTGCTTTGAAGACTGCAGAACAGGATCGTGGAGGGAAGGAAGGATACACATCCGCATTGCCAAAATTGATTCTTATTCCCGAATATTTTTCCCAACAGCTTTTGCCCTCTTCAATCTGGTTTATTGGGTTGGCTATCTTTATTTGTAAGTTCCATTTACTAAGAAAAAATCATAAGAAGTTTGACTAATTCTAATATAACCTACTGTACTTCACTAACATGAAGTTTAAATTTAAAATACAGAGAAACCAATGGTTAAAATGTGAATAGTACCATTTTAAGGCTTTCATAGGTAAAGTAGCAGTTTTCCTAGTAATTTACTTAAATTTATGTAAAGCAGATTAGTTGCAAAATTCAGTATATTAAAATACTGTTATATATTTTTCTTGAATTTTATTTATTTTACTTATATCATATTACAATTTTGAACTTATAAGTTTCTTGATTCATATTTTAGAGATGGAATAATTTTAATGCATATTTTATTTTAATATAATCTATCATAACTTGCAATGAGACACTGATCTAATGCCTGATACTTATGTAGTAATTTTTTGCCTACAAAATATTGTTAATTTAATTTTTTTGCCTCTTATTTGTATGTCCTTTTTGGAATAAGCTAGTTAAAAACATAAAGCCATGTTTTTCTGGTATTAATTTCAAGATATTTAACTCCCAAGAAGAAATTGATTTATTTTTAAATTCTTTATTAAAGAAGAAAAGGCCTATTTTTACCTTGTTAAAAGGTCAAATTTTATCTGTCTTTCAATCAAGTCCATTTTTTGACACAGGATTAAATAGAACTCCAATTTTATATTTAGTTTTGATAATTTACAAACTAGGATGGATAACTGAAGTAATTTCTTTTAAGAATAAGGTAAAAAAAAAAGAAGAATGTTATATGTAATCATTTTATTATCTGCTTCATAGAATTTATGTAGTAGGAAGAGATTAACACTGAAATATTTAGCTCTACCAATACTGAAATTAAATGCAAAGAGAATTGATTTTTTCTCTATGTTCTACAAAAGTGTTATATTCCCTAAGTTAACAAAAGCACTGAAGAACAGTGCTTTAGAGTTAAAGAATTATTACCTAGCAAATTGAGTAGCAGGTCATACTAAGGATATGGTATTAAATATGAACTATTAACATTTTTCAGGCTAGAAATGTTCTAGAAACATGCTTTTAAGCATTTGTCACATATTGCTTTTTCCATCTTCTAAGTTTAGACCCTGTTAGTTTTATAACTTCATTATAAATTGTTATAATGTTCTCTTTTCTAGTAAATGAGAGCAGGCTCATTTAAAGATGGAGTTCTAATAGAAGAACCTCTAATGAACATGAATGTGGAGACTCTAAATTCTTAGAGACAGAAGTAGAAAAAGTGTCACTATAGTTTAAAGCCTATTAGTTAATAGTTTCCAAAAAGTATCTTTTGTTAAGAGGAGTGTTAAATTCAGGTTTTCATTATATTCCTGTAACTAGTTTGGCATATTAATTGTTTATAAGACAAAACTCCATATTCATTCACAATCACCTAATTTTCTGGAAAATTTCTAGAGTGATCATAGAGAATATTTTAAAATCTTATTGCCAAGAGCAACTATCAGGATGAAGTTTTATGATCAAGGTTTATCTTATGTTATGTGGAAGATGCCTGTGCATTTAACACTCTAGTTTCTAATACAATAATTTCTTCACATGGTTTGCGAATACATGAGTGATGCTCTGGCATGGTTATACTTATGTTTTTAGAATATATAGTTCTAAAAATTCTAAATGTATTCCATTATGTGTTGCCCAGCTATGTTTGAATTTTTCACTTTGCTTGTAAAAATCTCTGAAAAAAAGTAAGCATTAATTGAAAAATAATGTCCAAATATCCACCGACATTGCTTTTTTTGAATGGAGAGCCAAATTAAACTTTGGCCATGTATTATATTCACTTACAAATTATTCATGCATTCATTTTATAACACCGACTGTTGATGAATATTCTTAAGGTGAACATTCATTTAGAGGTAAATGAAAAATAAAGTACCCATGAAGAATAAACACCACTAAAATATATTATGGCTATTTCCATGTTCTAATCTGTTGTCATAGGGGCAGTATTAATTCTGAGATTCTTTCAAGTCTCTCTGAACATGGCTATATTTTAAGATACTTAAAATGCTTAACATAAATAACTTGATTTTCTCATCGGTGTTCCATTTAACTTGGCTTTAAATGTTGGCAATATTTATAAGTAGAAATAAAATTGATAAAATATAAAAAATGTTTTTTCTAGTTACATTCACTATATATACCATCAAAACAACAGCTTTGTTTTTAAAGACAGTGGTATTTTGAGCAGTTTTATTTAATCACGTAGCTCAGAAATAGAGGTGCACAAACATTATTATTTCTAAAATAAGAATAAAAGGTGAAAGCGCAGTTTGATTTTTTTACAAGAAATCAAGTAAAGCTAATTTTCAAAAGGAATGAAATCTAATTATTTTTCTTCTATAAAGAAGTTTTGCCACGTTGAGAAATAATTTTTTTTAAAATGCTCCTCTTTCTCCAGTAAGTTGATGTCTTAATTTATTAGATTATGGAATTTGTGTTTCCTAGCTGCTTTAAATGTTTTTAACACTAATTTTAAAAAGTGAATATGGAGAATGGGAAGAATAATTGAAACAGAAGATTAAGAATCACTTGGAAAAAAGTATTAATTAATTTAGACCCATCCTCTAAATAAATGACCAGGATCTAGGGATTCCATGAAGGGATATTATAACTGGCACAATTTCATTTTCTTAGATGTACAATTACATTATAATATTTTATTTATTCTTGAATTGCCTAGATAAAATTAGTCTCACTCAAAATTAATTTCTAAAATACCAAATAGTTTCTAGAAAAAACATACTTAGATTATCTGAGAATTCAGTAGGAAAAGGGTAACAACATTCCTCAGTAAATTTATCTAAAATTTCAGTGTAAGTAGGAAACAGAAAATTCATTGAATACTTGTTAAGCTAAATGCATAGGTTTTATTAAGGAGTTTTAAAAACTTATTATTCTGGGGTAAAGCACAGTAAATTTATGTAAATAGACAATCAGGATATTTTTTCTTTAATGTGTTTCCATATTCTGACATCAATATATAGTCATAAAATATACTATATATTTGCTTAAGAGCAAGGCCAAAATTGAGGGCTTGATGTTTACCAACGATTCAGCACTAAAAGAATAACTGATAGCACTTCCACATCAAGAGTTCATAATTGTAAAATGTGAAATTGTATTCCAAGTCAATATGTTATGAAGAAATGACAAAATGTATCTTGTACTTGATTATACAACAGCAGGTATAGATAGGATGATTTGTTTCAGTAAATGTATTTACCAATAAATGAATAAACATATAACAAATGAGGAAATACATATATAAAGTTATCAGAGTTCTATACCAGTGCCTATTTTCACTCTTGCAAAATTTCATGTAGCAAAATACTACATTTGCAATTATTTCATTTATTATAGTTCTGGAGTTGAAGTGATTCAATAGACCTTTAATGACTTAGCATTTGTCCCACCAAAACTAATTTTAAAAATAATTTCTGACCAAGCTATTTTTCTTTATATCATCAAATTTATGTAACTCCTCAATATTATACCACATGAAGTGAGCCCTTGACAGGTCACTGTAAAGTCACAGAAACCATTACTAAATCCATACTAAAATCATTACTAATATGGTTTCCAAACACTATTGACCACATTGTTCTAGTAAATGTTCTGCCTTTTTTGTATTTGCATTTTGAAAATGACATAACCTAATTCAAATATTTAGGCAGCACTATCTATGTATAAGGTACTGATTTAAATAACAGTAGGGAATATATAAAGATGAACTCTCAAAGAGCATGTAATATAATCAGATGATTAGTTATACAATTTAAGGGAAGGAGAATAACTCTGGGAAAGTTTCTTGCAGTATATGTGTTTAGAAATGGGAGCTTGAGAGTTCAGTATGTCAATAGGTAATGTTAACAGAAATGACACTTTCCAGTTGAGTAAACGGTTTGAATAAAGAAACAGAAACATGGGTTCAAATAAAAATTCCATTTGAATTAAAGGTTAAGATTTATATAGAGACAGTCAAAGATGAAGCTAGAAAGATAAGTTGAGCTTTGTGGTGGAGAGGCAAGAACATGAACTTCAGGAGACTGGGTGAAGTTATAAATTCATGAAGAGTTCATGAATATACTTGATTACAAAAGAGCCATTATTAATACTGCAGAAGTTTTAGCATATTAGTGTGAGATGTTTGGAGTAAGAAAAGCCAGTTAGGAAGCTACTACAATATGTGTTGAAAAAGGAGGAAGGTCAGTACTTTGGTAATAGAAGGTCAATGGAAAAGCAGGAAGGTAACCCTCAAATAAGGAAGAAAAAAATGGCATGCATGAAGCTGTGATTAACAGGCAATGTTAACTGAGTGAAATGGAATGAATGAGGGGAGAAGGAGTCTTGAATTGTACATATTTGTGTGTAAATAGACAGTAAAACAGTACAAGGAAATTCTGGATGTATTGCAATCCTGTTTGCTGTTACTTTGAACATTTTAATCAAATGCTTGTTTTTCTTCTATTGATCTGTGTTTTTCCCATATTAGAGATGAAGAAAAAGAATAATCTCCTGAGGTACAAATCATAAGGCAAGTCTGTCCTGATTATTATTTTTAAATCGTCTGTTTGTTATTAACAGGGATTTGTTTTCAAATAACTTTCTCTTCTTTTTGAGGAAAAAAAAAATAATGTATTTGGGAGGGAGGAGAACTGTGAATAGAAATACGCTGCTATGGGACCAGACAAACCCAGGGGATTGATTTCTGATTCTTAAACAGTTTCTAAAATATTTGTCTCAAAATAAATTAAGTTTTATCATTGGCCAAAAAGAGGTACCTGGAACCTTCTAGTCTGTGAATAGGTAAGACGAGGCTGTGTTAATCATAATGCAGTTAAGCAGAAAGGGCTAATAAACAGACTTTAAGACATGGTCGACCTAAATGAAAATGGTTTTGATCTTGATAAATCACTGTCATAGCAGTTGTTTTTGTCCATTAAATGTATGTAGTGATTTTGTATGATAAATTTTATGGATTGTGACTGTAATGGCTTCTATTGTTGCTTCTGCCTTATCATTTTTGGGAGCATTTTGTGAGCATGTGGTAAAGGTATCTCAAATTTTCAAAGTATGCTGTACACTCATGATTCTAAGTGCAAAATAAATTCAGTAACTTACTATGAAATAAAGGGTTACACGCTCTTAAAATGTATCTTTTTTTATAGTTTTTATACAGATATACCGCTTTATTCTTTTAGAGTATGTAATCATTACTTTAGCACTGAAGTTAATTTCTGATCAATATTATTTCACATTTTTCCAATTAAGAAAATACAACTTATATTGGAGAGTTCTGAAAATAGACTATAAAAGGTTGTATAAAGATAGTATAAAGATGTTTATATAAATGTTTAGAAAAATTTTCACTCCAAAGACCATGAATTTCCAGATTATTCTAACAACCTGTGATTTTACCCTAATCTAAACTAGTGGATACTCTTCTCTTCCCCAGGTGAGTCAATTTAGGACAATATATATTGGCTAGGATTAATTCTTGGACCATTCCAAATATCCTGTATTACGAAAATGCCTTATTTCATTTGAGCAAACAGTGCAAGAAAATCAAAACCAGAAAATCAGGAAAGAGAGTATTTTCTGCCTCAGACTTTCAGTCCTCCCTTCTCTGCCACCACAGCACAGTACTTTTTTAAAAAAGTATGATTATTTCTTCAGGTCCAATGTTGTTTTCATAAAAATATGAAGATGATGGGATAGGATTTAATGTTTCTTGAGCACCTGCCATGTTTCTGGAACTCCACATGTATCATATATTAATTATTTTCAAAGCAAAGGGCTTTATTTAATAGATGAGAAAACTGAGGCTCAGTTTATTAAATATATTCTCCAAGTTCATATACCTGCAACCTGAAATTAAATTTTGGTACCTCTAGCTGTAGAGATCCTGTTTTTTTTGTTGGTTTCTTTGTTTGTTTTTTTCAATTACATGAAACTACTCAGATGACAAAGTGATTCTTCATATTCCAACACTAGAACAGGTTTCCTTCACAAAAAAGAAGTTTAAACCTAATAAATAGCCTGCTTAATTCTACTTAAAGCAGAGAAACACTATATTATTCAGTAAAAGCATAATCTTCATCTTCTTATTTCCAATCTGAACCTAATTTCAGCTGAAGCATTTTAAAAATGTACTTAAAGTTTTCTGAAAAATTACTCCTGTTACTCAATCAGATATAATACACACTCTTGACTTTTCTGAAAGGAGATCGACAAACTATGGCCACCCCAGTGGTTATCGGGACACAGCCACATCCAGTCACCTACTTGTGTCTGTGGCTGCTTTGAAGTAGGTGTCACAAAAATTAAGTGGCCTATGAAGCCTAAATATTTTACTCTGGCACTTTCCAGGAAAACTTTGTCAACATCTGTTTTGAAATAACTTTACTGTGCCATTTAAAAAGGCACCACATTTTTAAAAAGCTATTTTCTTTTTTGTTTAATTTAAAAGAAAAAAGTTTTGGTTAAAAAGAGTTTTATGTGAAATGATGCAAGTAACTGCTCTCCACTGAACTTCATAATCTCAATTCCTCTCAAAAAGATATCAATCGATATCATGTTCTCTTTCTCAGAATCTGTTAAAAATTATTTTAAATCAGTTTTATTGATAAATATACATGCTTCTTCATAATTATTTCGGTGTTATTTGAAATAAAGTAGATTACAGACAAGATTGCTTTTACCATGAAATTGACACATGCTTTAAGTAAAAGAAAGTGATAAATGTAAATATTAAAATGATTTTAATATTTTCCCCCTTGAAACAGCCTAAAGAATTTTTCTCATTAAGCTTATGTCAATATAAAATCTTCTTTTAACATTTTTCATAGTATTAAAAACTAAGCAGGTCTTTCTGAATAATTCTATCAGAATAAATATTTAATTCACCTTGCACATTACTCATGTGTTTTCCCACTGAATCTTAGGGTGTGCACTTCGGTTATCAAAATTTATATTTCCAATAACCACAAAAATAGTTTGTTAAAAATTGCACACTCTGAATAAAATAGGAAAACTTCTTTAAGGTAATACTATATAATAGATAATTTTTGTAATGATACACTCAACATTTATCATAAATCAAATCTTTGACTCAAGTACACTATAATTTTCTTATATTCATACTAATGTAGGAAGGAGATAAGAGAATATTTTAAATGTTAAATCAAGCTATATTCAGAGACTGCAATATGCTGATCAGCCCAATGGCCAGACCATGAGGAAACCTGCAGAACAAAGAAAGATTTCTGCTGGGATTGCTAACTAACCATTTACCTATACTGTGAAGTAAAAACAGTAAAACAGAGTCTTTAGGTCACATCCTACACAAAATAAAATCATTCATTTCATATGTCTAAAATCATGGGAAACCTTTGGATCAAAGGCTGGAAATTGCCAGCAGGCCTCTCACACACTACATAATTCTTACCTTTTCTTTCTACATACTCTTATCCTTTCACACTGTATGCCCATACCATCAAAGGAAAATGGGTAAATGATGTCTTTAAACTGTACTTCATAAGAAACTAAGAACGATATATAAACTAAATTCCTTGAATACTCGAGGTCCCTCTCAGTGTCTTTTTCTCTGTCCCTCTCATTGTCTTTGTCTTTTTGTCTCTCTCAGACTCTCTCACTTTCTCCTTCTGAGAGGAGACCATGCTGTTTATGAAGCATTACCACTTCCCTAATAAACTTTCCTTTTGACTCTAACAGTGTGATGTGTTTAAATTCTTTCTTGCACTTAGCCAAGAACCTTCTCTCAGTGCAGGCTCACTTAGGAAAATTTGCCCTCTTCTGCATTAAAACTAAGATTTATATTTTTATTTATTTATTTTTAGCTTCTAACCTTCAAATTACTATGCTGCATTTTAATTCTTCAGTCTAGCTTCTCTTTTTAGAAGATTAATAATAAAAAGTTTGAAACAATGAAAACCTCACTTTACATTAATAATATTAACATATTATTTAACTATACAAATATTTTTGTATCAATAATCTCAGGTGACAAATAGCAAAGCCTATGGCATAGGAGGGATCAATAGTAAGCAACTCCATTTGACAAACAAGAAAATATGGTAAGCCAGAGAGCATAGTTAACCTAGACAACATAATACATCTCAAGCTCAAGACTTTTGCTTATAAATTTTGTGTTTACAATATAAACTCTGGGTTTTAAGGGATATTATAAAAATTTTTGAACTGCTTATACTGTGCACATAATTCCTTCCATCTTCCCTGACTTTGTCTCCTCAAGGATGAGTAAAGAAGGTAGGAAAATATGTTCTTACGATAAAGTGTTTTTAATGTGTTTTTAGTCATGATCCCAGGAGAATGATGGGATATTCAAATTGTGTAATTTGTAGAGAGTTTTATAGAAGGACACTTTACAAAAGTATGGGGAAAAGTTAATAAAGCTCCCAAGTATCTTCCAGAATCCTGAAACTAATTCTAGAAATAGGAGCCGATGCTACAATAGTGGTCCCCAACCTTTGTGGCACTAGGGACTGGTTCTCCTATGAGAATATAATGCCTGATAATCTGAGGTGTTGCTGAGGCGGTGATGCTAGAGCTGGGAAGCAAATACAGATGAAGCTTCGCTTGCTCATCTGCCTCTCACCTCCTGCTGTGCAGCTCAGTTCCTAACAAGCCATAGACTGGTACTGGTCAGTGGCCCAAGGGTTGGGGACCCCTGTGCTAGAAGACCAAATGAGGAGTGAGTGGTTATGGGAAGCTAGAAGAAAAATAGCTGTGGACCAAAAGAAATTTGACAGGCCCCATGACCTTCAGTTGAAGGACAAAGGAAGCTTGTGGCAACCCTGCTGGAGGGAATCTGTGTACTTAACACCCCAGTGACAGTGTTTCTCTTCTTTCCTCTGATCTTCTGTAGTGCTCTCCACTGGCAAAGTGGAAGCCAGAGGGAATGGGGGCCTTTGACTCAATCCATACAGGTCAGTTATCTGAGACACAGAGAAGAGAGCAGAAGGGTAGAGAAATTTGAAGGGAAACAAAATAACCAGAAAAATGTTCGAGGACACTACCAGGAGATTCAGAGTTGATTAAATTTAACACGCTTTATGGTCTCATATTTACTTTCTCCCTACCTGGGAAACAAGAGCTAGAGACAACTCCTGGCAACTCTGAGCTCTGTGCCTCTCACTGCAGGATTAATAGCCATGGCTGCTCCATGAAGCCTCGGCAAGTTTTACCTATGCATCAGAGAAGCTTCTCTGTCTCTCTAGCTCTATTTTCTCTCTTACTCCATTTTTTCTGACATTAGCAGATAAAATTTTGGCACTTTGGTACAGTAAATTTCTAGGTCCATGATTGTTGTAAGAACCAAGGACCAATTTACTAGAATTTTTTTTTAAAAATTACATTTGTGGCCAAAGTACCAGATAATATGTGTTTGTTTTTTTTTTTCTTTGTCTCTATTGCACACCTCTTTTTCTTGACAATTTCAATGGAGGAAGAGAAGCTGGACGAAGAAAGACAAAATCTGAATCTTCCTAGCTCTTTCATTGTTGCTAGGATTGCAATAATGAGTATGGCATAGTTTCTGACCAACGATTTTTCTAAACTAGCGTAAAATAGTACACTGAGTTTTTACTATGTGCCCAGAATTATTTATAAAATTTCAATCAAGCGAAAGGGTGAAACTTTAAAATGTATTAATAGTACTGGCTGGTCTGCAATTTAATATTTGTGATACAACATGAAGACACCATAGTTCAGTTCTAATTTAACCACTTTTGACAAATAACTAATGCTACAGGAAACTACAGGTGGCACGTTGAATTAATTATAGTGGGAATAAGGGCCATGTTTTTCTGAGAACTTGTGAGAAGGAATGGCTTCAGAAAATGAAAATGAACGGGCAATAAAAAATAATATAACAATAAGAGACAATTACGACAAAAACTCTTGCACATAATATGTACTTGGCATTGTCCTAAGAGTTTTATTCATAATAATTAGATTAATCTTTACAACATCCCTAAGAAGTAATTACTCTTATCCCCAGTTTGCACAAAGGGAAGCTGAGGCACGGAGCAATTGAGATACTTGCCTAAGGACACAGAAAGAGTGGTATAACTGGATTAAATCCAAAGCATGCCAGCCTGAAAGCCTGTTCTCTAGAACACTCTACAAAACTGCCTCTCTATGTGTCTAGGCTATGCATATGCAGCCTAAACCCCAAAGTATTGCTATGAATGTACTTTTTTTGTAGCCACTGACATTGGAAGCTAGATTCAACAGAACATGTATATCCATAATGGGATTAAAATCAGATTTTATTATAGGACTGACAAATTAGACAAACAAGATTATTTATATTAATCTATATAACTGGAAAGTGAAAGGTCACAGGTTAATTGTCCTAGCATGAGACTACAGGAATGAAAAGAGATGAAAAAAAGGGCAATGTCCAAACAGAATCTGTAGATTTAATGTTTCAGATTCTATTGTTAATTAAAATCACTTCTACAATGATCCAGAAATTTTATTTATATCCCAAAGATTGAAAGCAGGACCTCGAAGGGATATTTGCACATCCATAGTCATTGCAACATTATTCACAATAGCCAAAAGGTGGAAGGAAGCAATGCAATAGCCATTGACAGAGGAATAGAAGAAGAATTTGTAGTATATACATACAATGGAATATTATTCAGCTTTAAAAAGAAAAATAAGGAAATTCTGTCATATGCTACAACATGGATAAAACTTGAGGACAATATGCTAAGTGAAAGAAGCCAGTCACAAAACAACAAAGACTGTAGATTCCACTTATATGAGGTATCTAAAGTAGTCAAACTCACGGAAACAAAAAGCAGTATTTTAGTGCTAATTGCTGAGGGGAAGAGGAAATGAGAAGTTGTTCGGTGGATACAGAGTTTCTGCTTTTGCAGTATGAAAAAGTTCTATTGTGCAATAGATATCTATTGCACAATAATATAAATATGGTTACATGACTAAACTGCACACTTAAAAATGGGTAAAATGATAATGTTTATATAATATTTTTTTACCACAATTAAATATATATCTATATCTGTCTATCACTATCATCTTTATCTTTATCTCCATCTCTATGTCTATTTCTATCTATCTCTATCTATCTATTTACAGCTGACCCTTCAACAACATGGGTTTGAACTGAGCAGGTCGTTATATGTGGATTTGTTTCAATAAATATGAAGTTGGCCCCTCATATTCTCAGTTTTCACATCTACTAATTCAATCAACCACAGATCAGAGAAAATAGTACTTTTAATCTGCTTTTGGAAATTTGCAGATGTGAAGGGCAGATTGTAGGCATTCTTCTGTGCCATTTTATATAAAGAACTTGAGCATCTGTGGATTTGGTAATCCATGGAGGTCCTGGAAATAATCCCCCATGGATACTGAGGGATTACTGAGCTTTGGGGAAGAGAACAGTTATATACAGATTTTTGACTGCAAGTTGGTCAGCACCTCTAATCCTCATGTTGTTCAAGGGTCAACTGTAATCACTTCTATAATCTTCTCTGCAGACTGAATATAGGTGGGTGGCATCAGGAACAGCCATTATATTTAGGAGAATTACAAGCTTTGTGTAGTAAAACTGAGAAACAGCTTAAAAATTATGCAGAATTGGAATCAAATCTTAGTTCTCCCTTATTGTTGTGTGGCCATAAAAAAATTACTTAAATTTATAAACCTCAAAGTTTTGTTTTTGTTTTTGTTTTTGTTTTAATCTAAAATTTACAGCTAACATATAGTTCGAAGTATTTAACTAAGATAACTTTTATGGAAACATTTAGCATCATGTAGATGCTCCAAAATTGTATATCTGTCCCTGATATTTGTGTAAAGGGTAAGGCTTATGAAAGAGGGATTTCTTGAAATAATGACTTTTTGATCTAGAACTGTAATAGCGAGCAGCATTGTATAACAGTTGAAAATGCAACTCTGAATTCAGATGCCTAGTTTTTAGCCTAGTTTCATATGACATTGGGAAATCTACTTAACCCCTCCAAGCCACACTTATCACAGCCGTAAAATATAGATGACAAAAAATGTCCTGACTTGAGGATGTTCAGCAGACACTAAAGTGAGTGCTTAAAGAAATATTTGCAGCCCCTTCTTCCCCCTAGCCTTTCTTTATGTAAAGGCAAAAGAAGAAAATAAATATTTGTCTTCCAATGCTTTCTTATAATTTAAGGGCGACCATGTGATGCAATTCTCATTAATTAGATGTAAGAAAGTGCCTGAGTATTCTTTCTAGCAAGTCTTTTTTTTTTTTTCCTTAAGAAATATACTAGGCTGGTGTGTACAATCAGTTTTTAGATCTGCCAGCTTTTGGCCTACCCCACCTTTCTGGAATTCAGGTACAAGACCTGGAGGCATGAAAGTCAATGTATAGAAAGAATATGGATCATACACCATTACCAGTACTCGTATAAGCCTTAGACCTCAGAATTTCTTGTCTTTATGGATTAAAAAAACATACACATCATTCTTTAAGACATTGTACAGGCTTATTGCAAGCATTAAAGAAAGCAAAGGGAGGAAAGTTCTCAGCATAGTGACTTTCTTTTCTGCAGCAAATTATTACTGACAAACACATAAATGCCAAGTTGAATGTCATTTCATATTCTATGGTACTAAGCACATGGTAGAAGACAAATACATTAATATCAACCTACATGTAGGTTATAATTTAATATTTTTATCACTTTCTTAATCTTTACCAATAAATACATAATTATGAAATGACAATTATATTACAGGTTTCCTCAGTTTTTACAGAGCTAGTGTTCAATATAATGTGATGAAGTAGTTGAACAGTGAGGAAAGTAGACATTGAAGGATGTGTGTGAATGTATTGTAAGAACTTCCAAAGGGTTTGCAAAAAATTAATTCTGTATAGATTTTATTGTTGCATTAAAATATCAGATGTGCATCTGCTTTGAACTATTTTGATGAGCTTAAAATATCTTGGGGGGAGTAGAGAGTGTATAGCATATGCTCAAGCCTTAGTTCATTGATTAATTTATTGAGCCATGCTAACTGCCTAGTGTAAAGCTGATTCATTTTACGATTCATCACAAGAAAGCTAATAAGTTGAAATACTTTCTCTACTATTCTGGAAAATGTATGTTTCCTATGGTCTTTAAATGGTGTAGTTTTCAACCATGACCTGCTTTTCTTAGACTATCAAGATGAAAATTAAAATAACATTGAAACAAAAGTGATACATTCAATGAAGTATAGATATGACCAACTCTTTGAAAGAAAGTATATGAATCAAATCATAATTTCAGAGTTCCATTATTTACTGAACCAGATGAATCGTAGATTGTGTTTTTTCAGAAATGGTTGCAACACTTCCCATCATACATGTTCTTTTTACAATGTGATTTTGACCTTCTTCCAATTAAGAGGTAGGATTTTTGTTATTCCTTTCTAATCTGGGAAGGCTTATGACTCTAGTGAAAGTTATTATGAGCAGTCCAATGTTAGATTATAAAAAATCATACAACATCAGCTTAATTTTCTTGGGGCATTTGGTCCTGCAACCTAGCTTGAATGCTGTGGAGAAACCCAAAATAGCATATGCAGAGAAATCACATGGAGAGATAATATGCAGGTGTTTTAGCCATTAGACCAGCTAAAGTTCTAGCTGACAACCAGTATCATACTATTCAACATGTGAGTGAAGATAACTCCAGATAATTTAAGTCCTCAGGAACCAAATCGCTTCTAACCTTCTAATCTTGCTTTCTGAGGCCCCAGACATGGGAATGGGATAAATCATTCCCATTGTGCCACATCAGAATTCTTAATCTATAAGCACTGTGAGTATATTAACATGATTGGTTCATGCAGTAACCTTTGGGGGTACTTTAAGCAACAATACTAACTATTGCAACTTTTTTTCTTTAGAAGTTAAAGAGCTCTAAAGGAGCTAGCTCTAAATGATGTAACCCAGGATTCTTTAGTGATGGTAATGCTATAACCTATATATTTATACTAAATCATTCCTCCAATTATTCTGAATAAGTGAGAGCTACACAAATACAGGGATATATGTTTATCCCTTAATTTAAGTGCCTTTTAGGCCCAGTAAGTTATCTAAATATACAATTTACAAAGCAGCCTACCCAAGACTGGTCGGTTGGTAGGTAGAGTAGCAAACTAAAAAGTATATATATTCTAAGTAAGTCATTTAAATTAATATTTGTTCTAATATTCTGAGAAAACACATACATACTACATACCTGTTGTTCTGACCTTCAGAATTTAGCTTCACTGTGAGATAGTGAATACCATCATCATTATTTCTCCTGAACTCCTAAATTGAACCAATAGCCTCCCTCCATGTCCACCCTTGTTCACTGCAATCTGTTCTCCACATGGCAGTTTAAGATTTACTTGTTAATATAAATTAATTTAGTCACTTATTTCCTAGAAAGTTCTGCAAAAGCAGGCTTTGCTATTATCTACAAATATGTCTAGTACCATTTCCAAGATATTGAGATATTCACAACTAAGAATCTCGGCATAATTTATTATTTCTGCTTTGACTATTCTTTCCCCTAAAATTTGCTTTGTTGGCTCTTTCTTATATTTTAGATCTAAGCTTAATTGTAATATAAAGAAGGCATCTTCTGACTACTCTATAAATGCAGGGCCTCCACAATTGTTCTCTGTTCTCTATATATGACTGATGTGAGCCCCATTTATTCACTTTGTAGTATTTATTATAAGCAGTAAGTTTTATAAATATATACACACATATTGATTGATTGATTGATTATCAGTTCTCTTTGGTGTAAACTTCAGAAAGTTAGGGGCCAAAATAGCGACCACATAAGAGAATCATTGAAATAATGGTTCAAAGAGAAAAAGAAGTCATAATTATTCCATAATTGCAGTACAATAAATGTACAAAATATTCTTTTAAAAAAGTTGGAATGCAATATATATTTAATCAGGCAAATGGGCAGTATTTAATGGTATAATCATCAACTAGAAAAAATGCATTGAATTAAAATTCAATCAAATACAATAAATGCAAGAAAAACAAAAATAATAAACAGAAATATATAAATTGATAGACATGACATGAACTGAACTGATAAAAGCAGACAAGTAATTACAAAGTAAAAAAAAAAAAATCAGTGTAAAACAATTGAGAATAAAAATAAACTCATGTAACCACAGTAAGGAAAATAAAACATGAAATAGAGAAAAACTTGGGACATCTAAGAATACTTTGTACATTACATAATAGTAGCAAGGCAACCTGGAATATCCAAGATTGATGTGAAAGTTTTAACTGTTACAACAATAATATGAATCAAGGAGAAAAGCACTAGAGCCAGAGAAACTGAAAAAAAAAAATTATTTTAAGTTTCAAGGAATAAACTAAAAATAAGTTTAAAAACCTCTCACTTTGACTTTTCCAAAAAAATTACTTCAAAATTTGAAAAAAAAAAAACAAAAAAACAGAACTAAGAAACCTATAAACCTGCTGCATAGGTATAGGCAATGCATTTTATTTATTTGTTTATTTATTTATTATGTTTTAAGTGAGGCAACCCTTGGTTGACCTCACAGATTGCAAGAACCTTGTCAGCTTACAATTCCTTGTTTTTTAGGCCCACAGCGCCTGATTTTCCTAGGCGGTCTCTCATCCAAGTACTAACCAGGCCCGACCCTGCTTAGGTTCCAAGATCAGATGGGATCTGGCTTGTTCAGGGCAGCATGGCCATAGACTAGGCAATGCATTTTAAGGTTATTGGTAATACGTGTTACATAAAATTTTAGCCAATAAATTTTAGCAATTATAGTCCCATGGCTGCCGGAGCATATTACTGGCTATATTCTGACAAGATCTTCTGGAATGATAATGTAAGAGGGTTGTGACCAGCAATAGCTCACAGAAATCACAAAGATGTAGCTTCACAGAGGGTTTTCCCAAAGCTACATTGCCATTTCCAAAGGCTAGATGTACAACAAATCACACATATGACAGTTTAAAACAATATTGTTAGCTTGAGAACTTACAGTAATAAAGGTGCTTATATATTAATATACTTTTAATATTTCAAGGAAAATAACAGTTTGAGAGAAGAATTTATAAGTTGTTTCTTTCAGGCCATTTTACCATTATTAAAAAAATTTCAAACCAAGTAAAGTAATAAAGAAACATGTACTAAAAAGTTTTCGTAAACAGTATTTTTATAATTTATAAAAATTAATTTCAGGGTGGCTCCATAGTGTAGTGGTTAGCACGTCTGCTTTACACGCAGAAGGTCCTGGGTTCACGCCCCAGGGGGAGCAACGGACCATACCCCGGTATGCCAGGCCCCGGGGTGCATGCTGAGAGCATGTGGGAGGAGACGCCTCGCCTTCAGAGATCCAGTTCTTAAGGGGAAACAGCAACATCATAGGTCAGAGGTAGAAGGGGTTGTGGGGGGGAATTAAAGAGGGAGAAAAAAAATTTCAGTTTCAATATTCTAATCTTACACAATCTTTCTCTTTAATCTTGTTTTTAACAAGAAATTTTCATGGAGCACATTTTATTCACAGTCAGCTTGAAAAGCATATTAAATCATTTTAGGATGCTTTAATTCTACTATTTGAAAAGTTCCTGGCTAGCAAAGGAGAACAAAGGTAAAAATGGAGCCATGTCAGGGAAGAAAATTCATTGTCAACATGTACTTTAATAGTGGCAATGTTTGATACAATATTTCATTTAATTCTTGCAGTCTCCCTGTGAGGTAGTTATTCTAAAATAAAATACTAAAGGTTTTGGTACTAGAGTTATTTGTGATTACCTCTATAAAAAGCAAAATAAATTAACAAGTTACAGAAATATTAGGAATGCTGGCTCTCAATGTGAAATATTATAAATATTATGGATTATTTTTCAAAAAGATATTGTTTCAGAACAATATTTTATTTCTAAATTACTGAAATGCCACAAACACAACATACTACCATTTCAAAACTAGATTAGCAAAGTAATAAATTGAAGCCAAATTGCCTCCAGGATCGATGAGAACAGCTACTAATAAAATTAGACTTTAAAAAATCATAAAAATAATAAGAAATAACAAACATAACTTTCTAATAAACTGTAAAAAATAGAAATAATCAATCTGTTTGTTTTAATTGCAAAGCACTTGAGGAATCTTACTTTGTTTTCTTTCATTCCTATTCAAATTGATTTCTTTGTCAATGGCTCTTAGTGGTCACAAGCCACCAAAAACAAACAAGTAAGCAAACACTTTAGACTCAACATTTCTCTTTTTGCTTGCAAATTTTCACGGATTATTTTTAATGTTCAGTTCTTCTCAATATAAAAATATCTTCTCTAAATATCTACTACTGAATTTCAATGGACATTTACCAAAGCTTATATTAACTACTTTTATGTTTTAAAGGGTTTTCTATTTTGTTTATTTTAGAATCCCTGATTATACTTCTATTAATAGTAATCATTGGACATATATACTATCTAGTTTTTTTTTCATAGAAATGAGGCAAACTGTTCAGCTAGATTTAAACAGACTGCTATTCACCTACTAGAGTTTACCATTTACCAGTTCCAGCACAATTGGGTACAATCCAAATAGTTTGAATCTCTTCCTGATTATCTGAATCAAAATTCCTTCTAAGATCTGAAAAACTGATATTCATTTCTGTTTCGGAAACATCTTCCAGTCACAGCATTATATTTATTAGTTTTAAGAATTAGTGTAGAAAAAGATATAAGTCTCAACTTTTGAAATTAAGAACCATCAAGCAATTTTAAGTAGTTAGCGTTATTGAGTAACAAAAAGAGTTCGTCTCACCAGAAGGCCAATATCTTTATTTCTATTACTGGATTCTAAATGATAGGAATATTTTATCCATTCTTTTAATGTAAACTTTTTAAGTGAATACTAGAGCTCATTCTCTAAACAAATTTCTTCCTTGACTCATGTGCAGTGGTGGGGTGGCATATGTAAATTTATGGTGGGATAATTGGGTTCTCTAAGAAGGAGATAGCCAACAGGGAATTAGATATGCAAGAGATTTATTGGGAGTAATATCAGAAGAGGATGAAGGGAACAGAGCCAGAGAAGACAGGCAGAACCTCAGACCGTGATGCATGCCTAACACCTGTGAAGGAGATGGGGAAGGAGGAGGAACTGGGTGGGAGGATTCATGGACTGCAACACAGTTACAGAAAACATTTGTCCAGGCCAATGGAGGTTCTCAAGCTAATTCACCTGTTAAAGGAGTCCTGGGTCCCCTAAGAAGGAGCCTGCACTAGTGTCTCACTATGCTCAATCATTGGCTAAAAGCAACTTGTGAGAACCATATCCTCAGTAAAAGCATAGTCATATATGCAGAGGGACAGCAGCTAGGGTTGTATGTCAACTATGCTTTCTAAAGCAGGGGATCTGAGTTTTGCATTATTATGACCTCTACATATAGAATTCCACAAGGTTTCTTAACTGAGGGTTATTAGCAACTGATATAGCTTTTTATTTATTTCCTAAATTTCATAGCCTTGATTTTTCCTTCTCCTCACTTTCAATAATAGGCCATTTAAGTTCCTTCTTTCTCTACAGAATATGTAGATGGCACTGATGGTATATTGATGGTTGCAGATGCCTCTACTTTCCAGTACAGATTGAAGAGAAATGTTTTGAAATTCATTTCTCTATTATGTAATGAGTAAATGAATGTAGAGTTCCCCTACATCTACATTAGAGATGTCGACAATGGTACCTGCCATACCCTGGACTTCTCCAGATAAAGCTAGTTGGGAAAAAGAAATAGTTTCCTGATCGAGGGCAGCTATTCTTTTGCATCGTCTACAATCTAGGAGGATAATTTTGAACAGGAAAAAAGGTCTTGTCAGTTTAATTCTGACTTTAAACACTTTGAATTGGGAAACTTCACAACATTAAATGGTAGCTACAGTATCAGTAGCCCCATTGGACAGTTAAGAACACAAAAGCTAGTTATTTTCTGAAAGTTAAAAAATAGTAAGTTAAGTCCAAAGTTTTGAGCCCTTTCAGACCTAAATTTAGAGCTCTTTCTGTCACAACACCAATCCTTTCTGATTAGTGATCTCTCACTTTGGCCGGCCCAGGAAATCTAGCTCTGTAGAATGTGAAGGAGAGAGGGTTCTTGCTGAAAGAACAGACTGGCTCATGAATGCCCTTTAGATAAAGGAATATTCAAGGTCTTTAGGTCTGGTAAACAGTAAAGAAGCAAAGGGGCAAAGACACTAAAGCTATTGAGGGTGAAAAGGGAAGGCTCCTCCTTTAGTCTTCTTCACCTTAATAAAAGATAACTTCATCATTCTGGTTAGTTGCTCAAGCTAAATACCTTGGGGTTGTCCCTGACTTCTACTTATAATTCGAGCACAAATCTTGTTAGTTCTTTCTAAAAATATATCAAGTTTATGGCTAATACCTAGCATTTCAAAAGCTCTCAGTGCAAGAACTAGCTACCATAATATCTTGCTTGATTAAATAGACTCTTCGTTCGCCTTCACATCATAGAGAGATCCTTTTGAAATGTATGGAAATCAGATAATTCCAATCCTTTGTTTGAAATGATTGAATGGCTTACCATCTCTTTCAAGTAAAAATCCAAAATCCCTAAAATGGCCTACAAGGTTACATGAAATGACCAGGCACTACTTTCCAATCTTTATCTACTTCCACTTCCTTTTTCATTTTTCCCACCTCAGCCACTCTAGTTTCCTTGCAATGTGCATTAATACATCATACACACTCCAGGACACAGTTTGTATTTGTTATTCCTTCTGCCTGAAGGCCTCCTCCTGATATCTTTATGGAAAACCTATTCCCTTTCTTCAGGTCTCTGTTCAAATATCAATCTATCAAGGAGATCTTTCTTAACCTACGTAAAATCTCTTCACTCTTTTTCCTCTGCAATTGATAATGCTGTACTCTGCTTGGCTTTTCTCCAAGGCTTGTGAAGATAATTATTTTGAACAAACCAAAAAATTAGCCTCAGATTCTTTGTCTAAATTTTCTATTAAAGTGTTACCACAGTTAAGTATTTTTTATATAAGATTTTTAATGGGTAAAACCATTGTGTTAAAAAACAGAAATGATGTTAAACAAACCCTTTCAAATGCATGTTCTTTCAGTATTCATTTTTACTTTGATGAAGTTCCATCTAATTTTCTTAAAATGTCAATATATACGGGGCTAAGTTTTATTGGGGAAAAAGTAATTTGTGAGATATTTTGTTCAAGTGAAATAAACTCCTTAAATATTCTCATTGATTAAACCATTTAATTGACCATATATGCAAAAAACTCCCATTATATTCCACTTTATAATTCAGGCTCTAGTTTAGCCATTCAATGTGCAACATAAATAAAGCATAGCCCCTGGTTTTTACATTTTTCAGAACTTCATTGTCTAATCTAATAATTGTGATCTAATCAATAAAGAGGTCTAGCTAAATTATCCCTATGTGGCAGCACAGTTTAAAATGACTTTATATTTTATGTTCTTTGTAGCACCTGCTGTCTTTAAATGATTTTCGAATTGCTTCTGATTTTTCAGCAATTCAGATAACATTTTCTAATTCCACATCAGTGAAGTTTAATATTATCATTTATATTTCTCCTTTGCCAAAAACTGTTCTGGGGCCATTTAGAAGAAGACTAGTTTGTTCTTAAAACACCTTGTCAAGCTAACTGGCATAATTGTCTCTTACCTATATCTTTTGCAAGATGGATATATGTATTCATATTTCCAGAACCTGAACTTATACAATATTTGTTGTAATTATTAGATCATAAAAAAAGCAGAATAACTTACGGTATTTTTTTAAGGGGAACTAAATGATATCCAGTTGACTTTGGATATACATAAACTAATGACAGAAAATGTTTGCTAATCAGGTTTTCCGTTTTTTCCAAATAGAAGACTTTTTTAAAGTACTGATGTCTTAACAACTATATCATATAATATTAGTCATAATCTATAAGAACACAAAGTTATCTAGGTAACTTAGATGTTTTTTTATAACACATGGTCTAGTAGTATAGAATTTATTTTCTAATACCTAAGGGCTGATTTCCCTATTTCAGAGAAGACAAGGGAATTTGGTAAGTCAAGAAATCATTTAGCAATTTTAATAAACCATTCATACTGAAGTAAGTTATACAATTTCTTTATATTTTTTAACTTGTCAGTTTATGTTTGCAACATCAAAAAAATCTCATATTAGATTTTTAGATAGTGATGAAACAGATGTTTATTATGACAGGATACTTGTCCCTCTATACTGAGGTTTGAATCACACCATTTTATATATATATATATATCTCCCACTCCCCAAAATGCCATGCTATCTGTCACCATACACAAAATAAATTCAAAGTGGATCAAAGATCAAAATATAAGACCTGAAACAATAAATTGCATAGAAGAAAACTTAGGTACTAAACTCATGGACTCGTTTTAAAGAGGATTTTATAAATCTGACCTCCAAGGCAAGGGAAGTAAAAGCAAAAATAAACGAATGGGACTTTATCAAACTAAAAAGCTTCTGCACAGCAAAAGAAACCATCAACAAAACCAAAAAGGCAACCAACTGAATGAGAGAAGATACTTGCAAAAGACATCATCGAAAAGGGGTTAATATCTAAAATATATAAAGAATTCATACAACTCAACAACAACAATAGCAAACAAACAAAACAAAAAATCCAATTAAAAAAATGGGCAGAGGACTTGAACAGACGCTTCTCAGAAGAAAACATACAAGTGGCCAACTGACATATGAAAAGATGCTCAATTTCACTAGCTATTAAGGAAACGTAAATCAAAACCACAATAACTTTATATTTTTATAACTATCTTTTAGTTTTATATCTCATCAAAATTGTCTCCTGGGCTTTTAATGAATACTTGTACTTTTCCAGAAACTAAGAAGAAAAGACATATAAAAAAATTAAACAAAGCCCATTAATTAGGAAACTTACAATCTTCTTTGTTATTATGACAAAGTCAGAGAAAATATTAATTATTTTATAATGTGAAAATTTCATGATACTTTCTGTCAGTATTATATAAAATATTTTCAACTTGGGGAAAACAATTGATAAATTCAGAAAACAGCTGTTAGGAATTTTTCATGAGGTTCCTATTGCTTCTTAATGATTTCATTATTTTTCCTTAATTTTTACCAACTTATGAAATAACGCCATTTTTAAATAATCGAAGTAAGTGTAAAGTGCTGTACATTAGGTGGTTAGCAATAAAATATCTAAACAAAACAACTATATAAAAGACAAAAAACAAACTATGTGAATAAAATAATCAATTTTATACTTTAATGTTAGATGTAGTTTGCTGAAATGATATAGAGAAGAAAATTAGAAAAGAACATATGGTACATTAGAATTCATCAAGAAAAGGAAATTACTCTAAAGATTAGAGAAATAAATGGAGAATAAGCTACCCAACTTAGCTAATTGGTCAAATTTATTTTAAATTTAAAATCATTTTGAGAATAAAAGAAAACAATCAGCATTACATTCAGACTTTTATTAAAACTTTCCTATAGAAATGTATTCTTTTATATTTGTGTAGGCTACACATTTTAGTTATTGTTCATGGTTTCACTTACAAAGAATTAAGCCATAGGTGATGTAGAAAAAATAAAAAACACTTTACAAAATGTCATTCTCACCTGAATTTATTCTTATTATGTTCCTTATGAAATGATCATTTTCTTAACTCTGTCATTCTTAGGGGAATTATTAGTTGGCATTCTACTATAAAAAAGAACTTTCCCCTTTCCTTCAATTTATTTGTTTGTTCGGATTTTCATGTTAATGTGTGATTCATTAATTCTTTTATGCTTTTGTTGTTTTTTCATTAACCAGATCTCTTCTCATTTATTTCATAGCATCCTTGGGTAGCAACAAAATAATCATTTGGAAAAGGATAACAGAGTTATCACTCTCTTAAAATATTTAACATACTATATATAGCTCAACAAATATAATTCTTCCCAATTATATTTAATTTTACAAGACTATATTCCCTCTGTTAACTTGATGGTGTAAACTGCATTTTTCCCCCTCGTATATCTTGTCCTGCTGCACATCTCTGCTCTTCTCAACACTTATTAAAAATACTCATTGTGTTTTAACCAATAATTTTCACTATTTATTTTGAATATTACTTTTCCATGTTCAGTCCATGTGAGATTTGTCAAACTGGTTCTTGTGTCATTTGTACATGACAGTTCATTTTGAATAACTGTATATTTTCTAGCACAACAAAATATTTCAGAATTACTTTGTACTTTCCTTGTAATCATCCATTTTTCTAAATATTTCTGTTTTGTTTTTAATGAGGAACAGTATTTAGGAAATGAGATATAGTTGTAAAGTGTACTCATTGTGACAGGAATTCTCTTGCTTTTATCTTCTTTCAGAGTATAAAAGTAGGAATTATGTCACATGTATTGTAGGAATGAGCAAATGAGTAAACACTGATATTGTTGGGAATCAGAATTCTTACTATGGGAAAAAAGATAAATAAATACAGAATGTAGAAAGGAACTATTATATGTAGTTGGCATTAACTATATCAATAGAAAGAATCAGTGTTTTAGAAAATGTCAGATATATCAGTTTTCTTATTTAATAAACTATTTTTTCCCTCCGTTCCTGTTGATATGAATGAGATTTTTGCAAGTGTGTTTAACAGAACACTATTTCCACAAGATGCTTTAGGGATGAATAAAGATTTGGTAGTCATTAAGTTTGGAAAATAATGTGTTCTCTGTCACCCTGGTGGAGATAGATCAGGCACAATAACACTTTAAGGCTCCTAAAAAGTCTGACAGTAAAGGACCTTGTCTAGCCAGTTTCCCTAACTTATTAGAACAGAGAATCTTTTACCCCTTTTGAAAGGGGAAATTCAATTGAACTGGTATTATACAAGATGCATTTTAATAAATGCTCTTCTAGATTGTTACTATAGAATATATTCTCGAGTGGTTTAATATGTGTTAAGCAGTCCTATATTGTGGCTTAAAAACCATTTATACAAAACTCTTTAGCACAAAATCCAGGAGACAAGTCTCTGTTTCCTCGGTCCTGAAGTATTTGTCTTTCCTCATGTAATAATAACAATTTCAGTATAAGAAGACTTGAAATTACAATATAACAAATGTTATTATATATTTGGAGGCTACATTCACTACACATCTTCCTCTGCTGTTGAAAAAATTTATTTCAGCCTTGGATGAATAAAAAGTAGTTGGAATTGTAGAAATCGAAGTTAATATATAATATAATTATTGCTAAAGGCTATGCTCATTGTCTTATACTAATTAAAACTCTTTATGTTCTAGATAGACATATAATTTCTGTTGTTAGATATGAGGAACCAGATCTAGCCAATATTTCTTAAAACTACATAATATCTTAATAAATGAGAGAATACACAATTTAGTAATCTAGCTTTTTTCACTATTTGTTTTTCTCTTGGTTTTATATAAAGAAATTGGAAACATGTTAAAAGCTGCATAAATCATTCTTTTGAATTCCTTCATCTCTAAAGCAGAAAAGCTCTAAAATTAAAATATGTTAAAATTAATTAGTTGATATATGTACTTTTGCATGATTTTTTATATCGCCTTTATTTAATGTAAGCAATACTATTTCTTCAATTAAAAAAGTATTTATTCACTTTGCAAATATTCACTCAGCCCTTTCTATTTGTTAGGTAAACTGTTAGAAGTTTAGAATACAAAAATAAAGAATACATGGGTTCTTTCATCAAGATGCTTACAGAATAAAAAGAAAGAAAGCATGTAATGAGATATACGAGTGAACAATGTCAGAGGAGCCATATAAAGGTGAATGCAGTATTACAAGGTACAGAAAATGAAGAGATTAAGAACATCTATAATGTTTGTAAAATCAGATGATTTTCTGAGTAAATTTTCATCAACAATTTCACCCTAACCACACAGACTAAAATTTTGTGAAAAGAGGGACCGACTGTATTTTAAAACTCAGAAAAACACTAGCATGTAAATTAGAAAATTTCACAAACAAGAATAACATTGCATTTCCTTACATTATATTTAGAATGGTGGCAGAGGTGATTCCTTCATGGTAATAGGACTGATGCAGTGGAAGGAAACTGATTCATTATTGTGAGACTTCATATGTAGCACCTTTTCCTATTTATTCAGTCCTGGTTCAGGACAGGATTGAGAAAGCAGAGAACTCCATAAACTTCCAACTCAGTTGCTTTAGTAGCAAGATAAAGATGTTGAACTTTAAGTTTATATATCTAATCATAGCTCCATTAATTATGAACAGAGCAGAATATAAAAGAGGCATGTCTAAACAGGGGTGGGCCCCAATAGATCACTGGACTGAAGAAATTCTGATTCTGATAATCAGGTCGAAATAAAAATGTATTGGCCCCTTGCGGGAAAAGACATAAATAATAGGGAGGCTGACAGAGTTGGGAGTTTAAGAATGAGAAGGCCACGTGCCGACTCTTATCTAGTCCTTTCTCCATTACCATACTAATTACAGGGAGCTGTCTCTGATTTTCCATGCAGTAACACGGGAAATCCAAAACCTGTACTCACATCTCCGCTTCCTTGTTAAATTGCAAGCACACAGAACACAGAGCTGAATAATCCACCTGGAGAAAGGCACCTTCACTAGGTGAGTTAACAGGTCTTTGTTTTTGCTTTGAAGAATGGTTCCTGAGCTAAGGGGAAAAACATTCCATAAATCTAAATGAAATTCCCTTTGGTATGAAATGTGTGCATAAACCTGGAAGAAGACAATTTTCATGTGATTTGGAGTTTTCTGATGAAATTTTCACGCTGTTCTAGTTTGTTCATTTCCCCTAGGAATCTTCACAAATGAGCCCATGTGAAGCAGTTCCCAGCAGACATTTCACTTCATTAGCTGTCCTTTTTTTTTCTTGTGTCTGATTTTTATCCTTCTCTTTCAAAACTCACACAGCCTCATCCCTCGTAGCTATGTGTTAAGTCAAATTTTCATTGCATTGCTCTCCGAACACCAATAGTGAAGATGGGATGCTCATTGTAGTACACGAGCTAAATACTCTGGGATGAATTTTTCATCAGAAAGATAACTTGAATCTACCTAGCCCAACATCTTTATTTGCTGGACGAAGAACCTGAAATTCAGCAAGTTTAGATGAAATTGACTTTCCTATTCCTACTGAACCTAGCAACTTGAGGCTGCCACTATTTCTTCTCTTGTTTACTGTTAACGCTAACCTAATGGTATTATTGCAGTTAGATTTGCCCTCTTCAATCTTCTCTCCATATTGGTAAATGAGTATTCATTCAGACATGCAATCTTCATGCCATAAAATCTCTAAGGCTTCCCATTGCCTTAAAATAACCCTGTAATTACAATTAAAAGTCTGAGTAGCCTGGTGGCTTAAACTCTACTCACCTCTCCTTATGTGTTGTGCTATAGCTATACTGACCTCAGCATGTTCTTGCCTGCCTCTGGCTTTGGAAGTACTGATCTCTTGCTCTGCATGGACTTTTACTTTCTCTGTACTTCTCTTATAAGACCCCAGGTCAGAATTTGAAAGTCACTAATACCTCCTCCATACTGCCTCCATACTGCACACATCTTCGCTCTTCCCCTACCAAATACCACAATACTAGTTAGCAACTATAATATGTATCATAAATATTTTTAAACGTATATTTATCCACTAGACTGTGAGCTCCATTGGGCAGGGTTTTTATTTGTTCCCGCCAATTGCTGTAAGCTCTGCAATTAGCAACATAAGGACTCACAGTATCTGCCTATAAAACAAAGTCAAAACTGGAAACTAATTTTCCTTCTTTTCAGTTTAATGCTCTTCCCATTACCCCATATATTTAATCTCACTTAAGTCACCTATAATTCCACAGAGACAGTCTGAGCATATTCAGGTCCCCAGCTTCATTGCCTCTTTAGTACACTGCGGTTCCTGTTTGTAGAATTAGCTACTGTCCTCTAAAGTGCCACCAGATTCATTACTTTGCTCATTTTCTCTGAAAAGGTCTTTTCAAGGGTATTTTGCCTTTGTGTTTTGGCATCAAGGGCTTTTTTTTCCTTCCTCACTGGAGGATTTATAATCCTGATTTTATCACTGCTGCCATTCAGTTTGTTCCCAGCCTCGCCTCAGAATTACTTATGTTATACTCATCCACCTCATCATCTTCCACAAACTTTTTCCGACATCTTCTTCATCATCATCATCTTTTTCCTCGGCATCTGAAGAGTCACTGTCTGCCTCCTGCTGTTCCAGGGAGTGTGGAAAACAGAAAAGGGAAGTTGTAGATGTCGCCATAGTATCTTGTTTAAGTTTTTCCAACAATGCCTTTTCAATGGCATTTTCCTGCTAAACAGTCATTAATGCCTTTCTTTTCTTTTTTCCCGTCAGCTCCACCTTCTTACTCAAACGAGGCTTTCCTCTGTCTCGTCAGTGTAAGTTTTTAAATTTGAATTAGGTACTGAGTGATCTCGGCGAATCTCTGCTTACATTTGTGTCAAATGAAACAGGGCCAGAAAATTAGAGTTTTATGTATTTGCTTCAGTGCCTACTCAGTTTTGATGAAGCTGGACCGGTTCCCAGGGATGTCTAGGAAAAGCTGCTAGCTCTATAACTTTCATGTACAAGTAACACTCTCCTTTCTCTTCTTTGGTAGTGGCATACTGACTGTTTGCCAGGGGACAAGACAGTTGATTACACAGTCCAGTCAAGTTATATTTATTTCTGCAAAAGCTCAGTGTCTTGGTTCTTATTTTGAAGGAATAAAATTGCTTGTTTCCTAGTGTATTCCAGATAACATCATCTGACTACATGGTGTTGGTAGTTTAGTATGCATACTTGGCCAGATTCAGGAATCATTGATCTATTTTAATTAAGTATTTCTAATAGATTTATGAAAAAAAAATAGTATAACCAAATATTGTTGTGTTTATTGCAAATATTTATCCTACTTTGTTCTTCATATTGACTTTTGATATTAAGAATTATTGTACATGTTTATTGCATATTATCACTCTTCTTTGTATATTACCTATATTATCACGATCCTCACAACAGCTCATACAATTGGATACTGTTATTACCCTCACTTTAGATATATGGAATCTAATGCACAGAGAAGTTAAATAACTTGCAGTAACAAATTAGAATTCTAACTCAGATGATGTGACATCAGAGCCTATGCTTTAGTGGCAGTATGTCATGCTGTCTTAAGATCTAAATTAATCATAAGATGTAATTTTTTTTTAAAATGTATACTTTGTTTCAAAATTTGTTATCATTTTTCAGGTTATTTAGAAAACTATTGACAGTTCCAGTCAAGATGGCAGGATAAGTACATGCTGTGCACACCTCCTCCTATGACCATATTAAAATTACAACTAAATTATGAAAGTCAATCTGGAAAATGATCTGAAGACTAGCTAAAAGAACTCTTATAACTGGGAATATAAAGAGGAAACTACCTTGAGATTGTAGGAAGGGCAGAAATGCAAAACAGGCTGGTCCCACATCCTCGTGAGATGATTGAGCATTAGGAGATATATCTTGGCTGTGGAGGCCTCACACTGGGGCTCCCCAGCCCAGGGTTCCAGTGGGAGGAGTAGTCCTCACAAAATCTGGCTTTGAAAATCAGTGAAGATTCTGGCCATCCGGGTGAGACAGATGGTTACTAGAAATCCAGATGTCCCCCTGTATGGCAAGTGCACAGACTCACTCACTCACAGGCACCTACCCTGAGCTCTGACAGAAAGACAGCAGCTGGGATATACCAGAGACATATAAGGAAAGACTGAATTGTGTGGCTTTGGGACAAGGGCTAGAAGGACAGCCACCACTGTCCCTTTGTGAGCCCACTTTCAGGATAGTCTAGGTGAGCACCATCTTGCTGGGATTGAACCCTCTCTAACACAGCCAATTCTGAATCTGCACTGGCATGGTGAGATCTCACTCCACCCCGGTGACTCCCTGAGAACCGACCTACACAACTAATAAATTGCCTGGTGGTTACTGGACATCCAGCCCTACTCTGCACTCTCAGCAGCAAGTTCCTTTGACAGCAATCAGTGGGCCTTCACTTGTGCACTTCAAGAGACACTTTCAGTGACAGACAACCAGTCTTGGCCTAGCTGCAGTATATCTTGAACAAATCTTGGGGGTCTGTGGGACTGAGGCAGGTAGCAGCTAGCCTCAGTGTAAGCTGAGACTTTTGCAAGTGGCCATAGGCTACAAATCTGAATCTGCACCAACTTGTGGAACACAACTTGCCCGCCCCGCCCCCGCCACCCCACCGGTGACTCCTTGAGACCTTGCCTCATCCAAATCTGGTTCCCCTGAGGATAGTTTAGTTGCTGAGTTTTATTAGCAGCGAGCAGCCAGCAGCCAGCCTCGGGTCTTAGGGTGTGCTGAGCCTTTCACTGAGCTGCCCAGGCCTGGTACTGATAGTAGTCAGACTTGGTTAGCCACATGTCATCTCCCACATAACTCCAGGTCCAGTTCAGGCAACAGTCAAACACAGATAGTTTTGTAGCTCCTACCAGATAGCTCCGGGCCAATCACAGCCAGCAGCTGACCTTGGCTTTCACCAGAGCCCCTACCAAAGGGCTACAAAACCAATACACTTGGAGACTGGTGTTAGACCTCAACATAGAAACATCTAATTAGCTCATAAGTGACACACCCAAAGGGCAGTCTCAATAGACACATGAACCCATTGGGGTGAATCAAACTCCATGGAATCAGCCTTCACGAGCAATTCATACATTGTGGGCATGGGCAGTCCTCAAAGCAAGTCAGCCTGAGAGTCAATTCCACTCACTGAAGTGCCAACAAAAATCAAGGCTGACATATACCAGGAGGGCACAGAAAACCAAACAGGGGTCGTTCCCAAAGCACCTGATACAAGTGATCAGGGAGACTGTGTCACCAGGCCACACAGTACACTACTACATAAGGCCACCCAGCAAATACAGGGAGACACAGTGAATATATCTAATAATAGAAACAAAGACAGGGAGGCAGCCAAAATGGGAAAACAAAGAAAAAAACATATGTCCCAAATGAAAGAACAGGAGAAAACTCGAGAACAAGAACTAAATAAAATGGAGACAAGCAACTTACGAGATGCAGAGTTTAAAACACTGGTTATAAAGATGCTCAGTGAATTTAAGGGAAGAGTAGATGAGCTCAATGGAGACTTCACAAAGAGATAGTAAGGATAAAAAAGGACATAGATACCATAAAAAAGGAACCAGTCATAAATGAAGAATACAATAATTGGAATAAAGAATACATTAGAGGAAATCAATAGTAGATTAGATAAAGCAGAGGATCGAATCAGTGATTTAGAAGTAAGCAGAAAATGCCCAATCAGAACAGCAAAAAAAAAAAAAAAAAGAAAAGAAAATAGTTTAAGGGGCCTCTGGAACATCACGTGCACCAACATTTGTGTCATAGGGGAAGAGAGAAAGCAAGAGATTGAGAAACCATTTGAGGAAATTGACTAAAAACTTCCCTAATCTGGTGAAGAAAATGAACGTACAAGTCCAGGAACCACAGACAGACCTACACCAAGATAAATCATAATTATAACGGTGAAGGTTAAAACCAGGAGAGAATCCTAAAAGCAAGAGAAAGGCTGCTAGTTTATTACAATGGTACTCTCATAAGAATGTCTGATTTCTCAACAAAAATTTTGCAGGCCAAAATGAATTGGCAAGAGATATTCAATGTGATGAAAAGCAAGGACCTACAACCAAGATTATTCTACCCAGCAAGACTACAATTAAAATTGAAGGTGAGATAAAAAGTTCCCCAGACAGGAAAACACTAAATGAATTCACAGCCACCAATCCAGTATTATGAGAAACATTTAAAGGTCTCCTTTAAGAAGAATGGGGAAAAAATAAGTACAAATAATAAAATGGCAATTACTATGTAGTTATCAATAATCACTTTAAATGTAATGAATTAAATGCTCCAATCAAAAGACATAGGGTAGCCCAATGGATAAGGAAACAAGACCCATACATATGCAGTCAACAAAAGACCCACTTCAGATCGAAAGACACACACAAATTGAAAGTAAAGGAATGAAAAAAGATATTTTATGCAAATGGAAATTCAAAAAAAGTTGGAGTAGCACTACTTATATCAGACAAAATAGACTGTAGAACAAGGCTATAATAAGAGACAAAGAAGGATATTACATAATGATGAAGGGATAAATCTAACAAGAGGATATAATCCTAATAAACATTTATGAACCCAACATAGGAGCACCTAAATATATAAATCAAATATTGACAGACATAGAGGGAGAGATTGACAGTAATACAATTATAGTAGGGGATGTTAACACCCCATTAACATCAATGGACAGACCTTTCAGACAGAAAATCAACAAGGAAAGAGAGGACTTAGATGTTGATACACTAGACCAAATGGATTTACTTGATGTTCTTAGACCATTTCACTCCAAAGCAGCAGAGTATACATTCCTCTCAAGTGACTTTTAATGGGAAGAATCTCTGAAGTTTTATCTCCTTTAAATACTGGGGACAGTGATATCTATCATTAGAGAAAAAAACTACTGCTTATTAAAATTACAAATCAAGACATAAACATATTCATTGACATATGTTCTGTTTTAATTAACAAGAAGAGTTCTGTTGGGGTCGCTAATCTTTGATAATTAAAAAAGAAAACGTTAGCAAACACACTTATACAATTTATCATGTTATCATGAAGAGGGCCGATCAGAAGTCAGTATGGGTATCAAGCCTATGGGAAAGTGGGAGTAGTTTGGAAACTGACATGGCCAAGATTTGAGAAACTGGCAGGACAAAAAACTAAACACTGTACCCACAGATATGAAATAAGGTTTGGTCTCATTCGCATCCATTAAAAATCTAAGGGCAGTGGTCTGAGAGGTGACTCCTGCCATAAGAGTCTCTTAGTGAAAATGAGGGGGGATGAGATTGAGTCCTTCTGAGGTCATAGTGAGTAGAGTCTTCTCAACCACGGAGAAGAGGGCAATAAGGGTTTATCAGGTTGTTATAGCTCCTGATAAGTTCAGAATAAAATGAGTGAAAAATGGAAATGCTATTGCAGAAAACTAGTCACACTGATTTTGTACACTTTGCAGAGAGGAGGGAATGGAGAACAACTCAATTCAGGCCTGGGGCCTCACTTTATTCATTTTAGATAATGGGCTTAAAACAGAAAACAAAATGCTGATAGAATTCATTGCATTTGAAGGCTTCTAATATGCTACTAGGGTCATTTTCATTGGCCTGGGGACAAAACGGAAGAGCATCTGCATTTGTCAGGCTTCATTAATTAGGCAATTCAGCACAGACATGGAGATAAGGAGATCATCAAGCATTATGATTACATCTTTTTTTTGTTTGTGTGAAGAAGTGACTATTGATCCCTAGGAGAGAATAAGGTCTTTAATATGCAAATAAAATATACCAGTGAGGGAAAAATGACTTTATCTGCTTATAATATTTGTTAGTTAACTCAAAAATAACAATTACTAAGTATCAGGCATGTTTAAAGGTGCTAGGGTTAAAGTTATTTAAAAATAATAGAAGTTTACACTCTAGCAGAGCAAATTCAGTTTCTCTTTCCTTTCTATAAAGCAGAAAATAATTTATTTTGCATGTATATATTATGTTGGTGAGATTGATGGAGTCTCTTTATATGATTTCATATAAAGTTTTAAGATATAATTCTCTACATACATAATCAAATGTAAATTTTGCTGTTAAGGATTTATACAAAAATTGTATTCCAATTTACTAAGCCAGGTTGTCCTAAAAAAGCCTGAATACAGTTGAAGTTAAAACAGCATATAAAGTTAAATAGATTAACTTTGTTTAGATCTCAACTGAGGATATTTTAGTTTGGCAAGCTCTTCCATTCATTGGACTTTATTATCATCAATCATTACAAATCCTCTCTCATATTTTACATCATATTTTATTTATTTTCTAAATTTTATTTTGTTTTACACTCATAAATAGATTCTCATTTTTATATATTTTCAGAGAAATACACAGATTTTTAAAAAATACACAGTATTTTGGGGTTTATGTATATGCTTTAAATATATTTTAAAATAAATAATAAATATTTCTAAGAATTATTAAACTTTTAATATGAGGCAAGCACTCTTCAAAGTAGTTTTCATATATTGACTCATTTAATTTTTACAACAATGTTATTGTGTAGATAGTATTATTTTCTCCATTTGCAGATGAGAAAACTGAGACACAGAGAGGTTTACATAATTTTTCCAAGGTCACACAGCTAGCAAGAAGTCATACCCAGATATAGTCTGGCTCTAGAATATGTAAGTTTTAACCTGCTTCTATGTATACTGCCTCTATATATATTGCATTGTTGCTGTAGATCTAATTCCATATTTTAATTTTTCACTTGACACTATATTTTTAAGATCTGTCCACATTAGAGTTTATTTCTTCAAACTGTTACTGCTACATTCTATAGTATATATTAACTACATTTTATTAGAGACTGCTAAAATGTTTCTCACTTTCTGTTTCTACAAATGCTACTGCAATAAACATTCTGCAAAATTTTATTTTGAGCCCATTTGTATGTTTAAATGTGAAGTAGATTTGGGTCATGCTATATATACACGTTAAATTTTACTATGTCTTATTAAAGTACTCTGCAAAATAACTGTACTAGTTTTCAATCCCATTCATTTATGCCGTTTAATATTTTGTCACAATACTCAACCAACCTTTGATATGTATCTATGTCTGCCAGTCTGATTGAGGATATATCATGTGGGCTTAATGGGACATTTCTACTTACTAGAAGAGTTAATTGTCTTTTTAACAACTGAGGTTTCATTTTCTCTAAATTGATAGTTTAAAACTTTTAAATCCCTTTTGATCTTTTTTTTTTTTTTCTTTTTTGGCAGTTTTGGTGTTACCTAGTCTAGTCACAATCACAATCAAATTGTAAGCAGATGTCCTTAATGGAACCAAGAAATTTGGTGATAATCACAGACTATCATGAGACAAAAAGAATAATGGCAAAGTCAGCAAATCCACAACACATTAGTAAGAACAGACTAATAAACTACATCAGAAAATATAGAAAGCATAGCAACCCAGTGAGGTAGGCATTGTTATCCCCATTTTAATGATGATTAAATTGAAATTTACAACAACCGAGTTACTTATCCATACACAGGCTTGATAATTGAAAGTCAATAGTAGTAGGGCAAGGTAAGATTCACTAAGTCTCAAATCTTCCTTTTTAACAGAACAACTAGTGATTCCACTGGGTTTAGTTTTTTGTCAACACTTTAAGAAAGATTATCTATCTTAAGCCTACATTTTGTGACTACGGCTCTATGTACAGAAAAGAAAAAATATTACCAAAATGTGAATCAGAAAGAAATCAAGAAGTTCTTTGCCAGTTTGTCACTCTTTCTCTATAGTATCTCTTGGCCGTCATAAAGGGAAATGTGTTTTGGCAAAATGTAACTGCAAACAAATTCTTCTGTCAATCCAGAAGACATCTCCATAAGTGTAGTACAGAAAGAAAATAGTTTATTATTGAGTAATGTGATGTGCATCAAAGGCTATCTGCTAATACCTTGAAAACAAAGAAATCTTACCACTTTATATAACCAAGCAAATATAATCCACTGCATACCTGTTCTCAAAATAAACAAGGAGTCCTCAAGTAAGAGGACTTGACAGCATCATTGGTCACATAAGTTTATCCTAGTTTCAGCTGTTAATTGGGGTGAACAGCTGTGTAAGCTAATTAGCTTTATTCAAAGGAAAAAATATATATATATTTTTACATATCTCAATGACAAGAGATAGTTCTGCAACTTAAAGTCAGCTGAAGTTAGGTTCCTATCCTCCCATAGAAATTGGGAGATAGAGATGCTATTTTCATTGGGTGTTATATTTCAATCAGATGGTTCCCAGATCCTTGAGAAAAAATGTCCCTGGGCTAACAAAAGCCTTCTTTAGCTTTTAAAAAGATTTACATATGTTAAAGAGATAGAGAAAAAACTTAACAATTGCAAATCTTCTAAAGTAAATGGTCTAAGTAAAGTGAGGAGAGGAAAATCACTTTCCTTATTTTAACAAAGAATTAAGCCTCTTATTTTTAATTTGTACCTGTCCTTATAGGCACTAATCTAGTCTACAGTTAATACTCATGGATGTTCTACAATGTCCTGAGTATTTTTTATCCATTGGTATTTTAGACTAACAATAAATATGTTAGGGTAAAACAAGGTATATATTTTAATGAAATGTTTTATATGAATTAAAACAATTAGTCCTTATCACAATCTATGAGAGCAATACTATTGTTATTCTCTTTTATAGATGAGGAAATCGAGGCACAGAACTAAAATAATAAGGTAGCTTTGTTCTAAAGTCTAGACAATTACTCACGATAATATCCTGAATCACTTTTACCTATAATTTATTTTCTCTCTCATTCTCTCCATCCCCTCAATATTTTCTACTTCTCCTTAAGAAAATTTTTGATGACGCCTTTAATTCTGAAAAGCACTTATAGTTTTTTTCCAGACACATACCAGCTTACTTTTCTGAAGGAACCAGACTACTCTGACAACAAATGACTGCTAGTTATTTCTAATGTTTGTAATTTATTCCTAATTTATTCCTGCTCAATAAAACAAAACTTTATAAAGCCTTAGGACAGAAAAGACAAGTAGAGCTTGCCTGATAGTTTTTGTTTTTTCTCCTTATAAATATATAGGATGGCCTCAAAAAAGTTTAAAATAGCTTATTATAGTTCTATCAAAACAATTTTTTTGTATACAACAATGATGTCTATGAGCATATAGCTACAAAGGCCAAAACTTTGGAGGCCAAATACATGTTTCCTTATTAAACCTCCAAGGAATATAAGTATAGATATTAGGTTTAACACTGAGAATAGTTAAGGAGAATAAGGTCTTGACTTTTAGAAATTTACATACTAATGTTTAAGGTAGGTCCATTAACATTCTAAGCAGTGTTATAGTCACAAAACAACTTTTGCATTTATTATCTCATTTGATCTTCATTGTAACTAGTGATGGATGTCTTATTTTAATTCCCACTTTGCAGTTAAGGGAATTGAGGCTCAGAAAGGGTAATTAATTTATCCAAATTTATACTCTAAATGAAAGGATGAAACCAGAACTTATTTCTAAATCTGACACTCATTCCGTTCCACATCAGCTGCTTAATTTACTAATACTATCCTTTAAGATATAAAACTAATATTTCTAATATTAACCAATTAACCAATATAATTCTAAAATGTATTTTGATATGTTTTCAAAATTTAATTGGGAGAATGTAGTGGACATCTCTTTTTTTCTGCCACAATGCATTAATTTCACCCCTATTCTGGTAGCTGCACCCTGGTTTTCATTAGGATGAGGTCTCTAGCTACTCCTTGACCTTAGGATTTGCAGTAAGCACTCTTGCTCTAATATTTTTTGGTCTCTATGTGTCTCTACCCAAATTCCATGTGTATTTGCTTTCAGTGGCCTGAATTTAAGACTCCTCTTCAGAACACTGTCCTAGAGGCCCTGGATGTACTCTGCCCTCATGCAAAGGAGGTCTGCAGTTTATCCATGTCCAATAACTGAAAATTGCATAAGTAAATTACACACCATATTTCCCTTCAAAAAAATTGAAGACACCTTTTTCTGGACAGTGCCTGAAACATACCCTTTTTCTGAACTCTGCCTAAAATCACACCCTTGCTTGGTTTTCTTCCCATCTCTTTCCTTCTTTCTTGTCTCTCCTAGGAAAACTGCTGAGATCATTGTCTCAGCGTCAGCTTTTGGGAAACCTGACCTAAGGCAGAGGCAGATCACGTGATCTGGACCTTGTGTTCTCCTACCACATGTTTGTGTTTAGGGTTGGTATCCAATTTAAACCAATGAGACACATTGAGATTTCCCTGGGAAGCCTATGGAAGAGAACATTACCACTTCTTAAGGGAATTGAAGCTGAAAGAATGGAAAGTCTTGACCTCCTTCAGCTATTTTTTTCTGAGCCTTTTAGAGACCATAACCAAAGCATGAAGAGTCAAAGTAAGCCAAACGGTAGGGAGAAAACAAATGTCACAAATATCACTTATGCCAGTGGATCAAGCTGTGCTTGAAGGTAGCCCTACCCCTGGTCTTCTCAGTTACATTAGCCAAAAAATTTCCCTTTTTGCTTATGCCAGATTGGCTCAAATTCTCCAAAGAATGAAAAACTGTTTCTTACTAATAAACTGAGATACGTTTTTCAATTAAGATAAAGAGCAATGAGTCTCCTTTTCCTCAGCAAAAAAAAAAAAAAAAATCTTGAAACCATTTAGTATACTCAAATTTTAGGACTACCTAGTTAAAGGTAAGAATGGGTCACTGCTTTTTTTAGTTATGGGTGTGTAGATAGATAGATAGACAGATAAATAGATAGATAGATAGATAGATAGATAGATAGATAGATAGATAGATAGATATGAACAGAGTAAAAGGCTCTCTCTGAAATACTGTTTTTGTGTTGATAGAAATTCCTGTGGGGCAGAAAATTCTGATTGTAAAGTTGGTTCAGTACAAATAATTTATTTTTCACTAAATTAACCCAAGTCTTTATATGCTTTATGTACAACTTCTTAAGTATTAAACTACCAACTTTAATTTATAAATGTCAAGATGAGGAAGGGGGTATGAATAATTCCAAAGGTAGTAGTAGATCTTCACTGAAAAGAGATAATACAATTAGTATTATTATTCTCACTATTATTATTAATTAGAAGCAGTATATAACTAAGAATATGGATTGTGGAGTAATATGGGTTCTGGAATTGTATTCAAATTCTGTTAGATTCTAGATCTCTAGATGTATGATTTGGGGGAAAAAAAATAAATTTTCTGATTCTAAAAAGCCTTATCTGTAAAATGAAAGTTATCATGGTATGTACATAATTAAGTTGTTTGAAGAATAAATCAAATATTATATGTTCAAATTCTTTGTACAATATTGGTCATATAGTAAAACTTTTTCCAGTTTTATTGAACCATAATAGACAATTAAGTGTGTATTTACATTGTACAATTCAATGAGTTTTTTTTAATATAGTAGGCATACAATAATATATTAGTTTCAGTTGTACAGCATAGTGATTAGAGATCTATATAATACACAAAGAGATCACTCACTAAATCTAGTACCTCTCTTCCCCCTTACATATTTATTACGACATTTTTAACTATTTTCCTTATGCTACACTTTATATCTCCATGTTTATTTTGTAACTATCCATTTGTACTTTTTAATCCCTTTGTCCTTTTTCAGCATCCCCCCAAACCCCCTCCTATTTAGTAGCCTTCAAAATATTCTCTGTATCTGTGAGTTTATTTCCATTTTTATTGTTATTTATTTTATTCTTTAGAGTCCACATATATGTGAAATCATGTGATATTTGTCTTTCTCTATCTGACTTATTTCATTCAGCACAATATCCTCTATGTTTATCAAGAATATATCTTTTTCCATCCCCTTACTTTTAGTCCGTGTGTGTCTTTTAATCTGAAGCGAGTCTCTTGTAGGCAGCATATATAGGGGTCCTGTTTCCTTATCCATCTGGCCACTCTATCTTTTGGTTAGAGCACTTAATTCTTTTCCATTTGAGGTACTTGTTGATAAGAATATAGTTATTATCATTCTTTATTCCTGTTTCTGATACATGTTTTTTCTTCTTAAAGAAGTCCCTCCCACATTTCCTGTAATACTGGCTTGGTGGTGATAAATTCCTTTAGCTTATTTTTGTCTGGGAAGCTCTTTATCTGTTCTTTGACTCTAAATGATAGTTTTGCTGGATAAAGTATTCTTGGTTGTAGATCCTGGGTTTTCATCTTGGTGAATATTTTGTGCCAAACCCTTCTGTCCTGCACAGTTTCTTTTGAGAAATCAGCTGCCAGTCTTATGGGCACTCCCTTGTAGGTAACTGTTTTTCTCTTGCTGCTTTTAATATTCTTTCTTTGTATTTAACCTTTGGCATTTTAATTATGATGTGTCTTGCTGTGGGCCTCTTTGGGTTTATCTTTTGGGGGACTTTCTGAGCTTCCAGGGGTTTTATGTCTATTTCCTTCACCAGGTGAGGGAAGTTTTCCATTATTATTTCTTCAAAAAGCTCTTCAGCTTCTTATTTTCCCTCAGGTACTCCTGTAACACAGATCCTTTTACTTAAGATTGTGTCCCATAGGTTCCTTAAATTATTATTATAGTCTTGGCTTCCTTTTTCTTGCCATTCTAATTGTGTATCATTGGCTTCCCCATCCTCTCTATCAGTGGTTCGATCCTCTTCTTTATCTACTCTGTTGATTCTCTCTAATATATTCTTCATCTCAGATAATGTGTTCTTCATTTCTGACTGGTTCCATTTTATAATTTCCATTTCCACTTTTATGTTTTTGTATCTCTTTGTTAACGTTTTCACTGAATTCATCTACGTTTCCTCTCAGTTCATTGAGTATCCTTATAACCAGTATTTTCCTCTCTGCATCTGTTAGATTGCTTGACTCATTATTCCTGGATCTCTGTTCTGTTCTCTCATATGATCTCTTCCCATTTTGTCTGCCTTTCTGTGTCTGTTTCCATGTACTAAGCACATATAATAAAAATTTTAAATTAATAATTGTCATTGTTTCCAAGGGAGGCATAATTTATTCACATTTGTTACATATACTGTTTTTAAAAGAATATTTTTTCATAAAATATATCTCAAATTAGTATGCATAAAGCTCATTTGGTAAAATATACTATTTGACTTCATGCCATATTTCTGAAGAGGTTCTCCATCCCATATGCGCAGTGATCAAATTAAGAAAAATGTAGGGTAGGCTTTTAGAAGGTTCAGAAAAAGTGTTTACTGAGTTAATGACTGTCACTTCACTGTGAAGTTGTGTTTATGTGTCATCAAAAAGGTGTGAAGATTTAATAGATTTAATTTCCACGGATCAAGTGTTTGGTATTATTATATGATATATTTGAGCAAAAAGTTTAATTAATATATGATATATTTGAGCAAAAAGTTTAACACCAAAAACTGAAAATGAATTGCCCATCAAATATTAAGTGAATGAATGTAAAACATTCACACAGTGGAATACTGTGTAATATAAATGATAAGTGCAATACCTGGGTGGCTTTCATTGCATTATGCTAAATAAAGATTTGAAACACAAAGGTACACACTTTAATTCCATTTATATGACATTTTAAAATGTATAACTATAGAGATAATCTATCAATGGTTGCCTGGAACTGGAATTCACTTTAAAGGGAGACAGAGGAGCATTTTGGGGTGATGGAAATGCCCCACATATTGATATGGTAGTATTTATATGATTGTATATATTTGTAAAAACCTCTCAAATTATATTCTTATAGGGTGGATTTTTCTTTTTTAGTATATACATTTTACATATACGAGTATATATAATTAAACCTGACTTTAGCTAAGTTTTTAAGGCAGAAAAAATACATTATCTTCTGTAAAAAAATAAAAATACCCAAGTTTGATGAGTGCTATAATTGTGACCCTCAATAAGCATAAAATCAATATTCATTACTTTTACTATTATTATTATGTTTGTAAAAATTTGATATATTATATGCCTTTTAAATTAAACATCTTTTGACATATCTAAAAAGAAAGATAATCAGTTTAAAATTTTGTTTTTTGTCTATACAATGGAAACGAATAAAATCTGTTAGTTTAACAAGAATTTTCCATGCCTAGTGCTTAATTCCTAATTTTTTATTATTTTGTGTTTTTACTTGTTACTTCTATTTTGGTGTGGCCTATACAATGGAATTTTTTTGAAATATGCATTTTATATATGTTAAAGGAAAAAATCAGGATAAAAATTGTATTTATATTAATACTCCATATTTGTAAAAATAAATAATATATGTGAATAGAATAATGTCTGGAAAGATAAACTCCAAAATTTTAAAATTGGTTAATTCTGGGTTGTAAAATACTAGTATTTATTTTCATCTTTTTGTTATTATTTATTCTTCATATCATTATTATAATTTACTTTTCAAATAAAAAAGAAAATTTAGTTTTCTAAAGAAAAAATAGGCAAAATTAAATTATATTAAAATATAGTTAATGTTGTGCATACACAAGCCTGCAGAACTTTGTTATTTTTCTAATTGCTGTAATTCATTGTATACACATGGCAGATTTGGTGAAAATCCTCTATCACTCGGAATACAAGTATGGGTTAAAATGAATGCTTTTCTAAAAAATCCAGGAGTCTAGGTCAGAAAATCTTCAGTACTGCCAATAGATTCATTCTTTATGTTTTAATGTTTTGCATTGGGAAACACATAAGTTTAAATAACTTATACTCCACAGACTTTTCTTTCATAGTACAAAATTATGAAAAAGGGTCTATGGACCATTTCTTTAAAGGGAGAAATAAAATCTGTCACACTAACAAGATTTTTCACAGTCTAGTATGTTCAGTCCCTTAGATTTGTTTTATTGTTTACTTTTTAATTTCCCCCTTCTAGTTCTAGTTTCAAAACTTCAAAGTAGAGAAAACATTAAAGCTAAGGCATTAGCAAGATAACTACAAGTGACTTAAAGCAGGAGTCCCCAGTCCTTAGGCCACTGAACCAGGCCGCGCAGCAGGAGGTGAGCAGAGGGTGAGCAAAGCTTCATCTGTATTTGCAGCCACTCCCCAGCGCTAGCATCACCACCTCAGCTCCACCTCAGTTCATCAGGTATTAGATTCTCTTAGGAGTGCCGGTTCCTGGTGTCAAAATGTTGGGGACCGCTGACTTAAAGGATTTGGTTCTTGATTCAGAAGACCTAGGTCTTAGTTGAGTCTCTGAACTTGGGAAGCTATGTGTCTTCACAAGTCACTTGTTCTCTCTGAGTTAATAATTAAAGTTATGACTATGTGAATGCTGAAGGTTTTCAGTATCTAACATTACATTTTATATATTTATAGCTAAATACATCTAATCAAAAATAATTTTAAATCCCAATACAGATTAATGTGTTAATTATATCCATTATAAATTCTCATGTCTACCAAGACCACATAACCAAAGTTTTCCCATGAGAAATATCCTATGGTTTGATAGCAACTCTCTCAAATTATCTTCAGATACTTTTCTCTATTGAGAGTAACAATAAATATTTACTTGGAGATTGTTTAAGATATTAACTTCATTTAAAGGAAAGGAAAACAATATAACTTATATTTCTTCTAAATATATGTAACTAGTTGTAGCTTTTGGTAATTTCATAGAGTACTGTAAAGATTGGTTATAAAATCTAAATAAGAAATAAAAAAAGAGTCATAAAAGAAGGAAGAAATATAGGAGTAAAGCAAAAGGGATGAAGGAATAATGGAACAACGAGAAATATAGGTACTCTTAACTCCATTAAGAATATTTAAGTTATGCATATCTTAGCTATGGTTCTCTAAAGACCAAAATCTGAAGTAGAAACTTAAATGTTAATATTTTGTAGCTGAGTGAAATCTCAGGAAAATAGGAGTCAGAGAAAATGAGGATAAAAAAAGACCCCACACCAAGAAGTGCATTTCTGAGCTGGCTGCATCCACATGATAATCACAGCCAATTGTTCAGTGAGAGGGACATCTGAGAGAGCCACTGTGTAGCACCAAGTAAAGTTCTTCTTTTTCTTTTCTTCCAATGGCCAGCTTCATTCACTCTAGAGTTCCATATACCTAGAGTTCCAGGTTTTGCCATCCTGTTTTACTGGGCATCCTCTGGGGAAGCTGATCTCAAAGTAGCAAAGGCAGCCTCCAAAAGGTCCAGTGGAACTTTGTGTCTCAGAGGCTGTAGGAGAACCCATCATAGAAGGCAACTGGTGTAGCTAAAGGGGTGAAGTGAAGTGCTGGCCAATCATACCAATGAACAGCATGGTGAACCAGGAGCCCCAGCTTGAGGGCCTAGCTGTCCAAGAAGGTAAATTACTATGAAGTTTTGGGTCTCATCTCAATGTGGCATCGGAGCTCAGAGTCACATCACTCAAGAACATTAAATTGATCAGAATGAATATAATTCCTGGTTATCTTCTAGGAGGTTCATCACAAGCAGAGAGCAGAACGTGATTACTGAGGAAATCTAGAGAGTTACATAAACTGGGTCCCACACATGAGATAATAATTTTCTATTTCTGTACATTGCTTTAGAATTATAATAACATTTTTGTTAGTTAATTTCTAATCTACACAGTAGCTGAAGTTAGGTGGCATTCTGAAGGAAGCTAGTCCACCGAAAATCAGTCTGCGCCTAAGTTGTCTATAATAGGGAAGAACAGCTGTCTTTGATAGCTAAGTGGATTCACTGCAGGAAATATTCTTTCAGGTTATAAGGATCAGCATAATAATGTAACTTCCAACAATAGACTTTTATTCAGTACTTAGGTGGCCAATAATAAATATATATATTTTTGATTATATCTAAGAATGAATTTCAACTGGGCATAGAGCTTTTGGCGATGGCTGCTTTAAAAAAAAAAAAAAAGAAAATGTTGAAAAAAGAAAGCAACCAGCAATTGCTTCCCTTAAACTGATTTTGATATAATTATAGGACTGAAACATTAGTTTTTTGAAACTGTCAAGTGGGTAGCTTTCAAATAATTCGGCCTTTCTCGAGAGAGAAAAGAAGCCATTAAAACCGTGCATAGCAATGTTAATGGACGACTTGTTTCTCCTTGTCTAACTGCAAAAAAAGATAAAACCATGGACCATAAATCTGTTTCTTCTTTCTTTAATCTGTATTCAACTTTAGTCCACTGACATCCTAACAGATTTCTTGTCATTAGAAGCCTGCAGACTGCCCAGGCAATTTAAAAGAAATTACTTGTAAGTAGAAGGAAAGATGGCATTTCAATAGGTCAACAGACTGTCTACTGATTTTTAAATAATAATTTTGGTGACATGTAGGAAGTATTTTAATATTGCTTTAAATTCTGAATTTTTATTTATATCAGTATCTAGAATTAAAATATTTTCTAAAAATGAACTGACCTTACTATAAATTTTGTCTACAAATTTTGTGGCTAAGCCTGAAATTTTTATTTCGATATCTATTCGCTCCTCCTGTATTTAAGTAACAGCCCTTAAATACTAGCAAGATACATGGTTATCAGAATAAAAAACATATTCAATCTTCCTTGCAAGTAGGTATAGCCACATCAGTAAGTTTGGTCCACAGCTTGTGAATAGAAGTATGTGCACACCCTCGAGATCTTGTCTTTGAAGGAAAAGAGAATAACCTACGCTTCCTTCTTTATCTCTCCCCTTTGGCTGAAATAGGTATGGTGGTAAGAAATTTTAGAAAATGTAGGCTTGACGGAGATAGTAATGCTTACAAAACATTCTATGTATTTCCAGCATATCCCATGCCCATGACTATTAGGTAAGACCAAATGACTAGTTCTGTTCAATAAATTATAAGCAGAAATGAGGAAATAGGCAGAGAAAGGCTAATTATATTCTCCAAAATTATGTATATAAATAAGAATAAAAGCCAGGATTCAAATCCAGGCCATCTGGTTTCTGAAACACTTTCTTAATAGCACTGATTTTGAGTTAAGACAGTAAAGGACACTCCTTTTCTCTTTAAAAGTGGATGATTCTGTTAACATACATCTACATGCAGTTCTAGCATTTATGCTAGCCTCCTGGTATGGAAAAGAAGAATACTTATTTAAAATATCCCACAATAAAAGTCTAGCTTTTGATGGCCTCTAGATTATAAACATCAATAAAGCAATACCGTCAGGACATTTAAAACTTTTAAATGATAAAGCAAAATTTTACTAAATTTTTGAGTGTTTTTTCCCAAATTAAATATATCTACTTTAAAGACTTTTAAACAAAATGTCTTTAAGTGGTAATTTAAATATTTACTTTGACTTTGTGTATAATCACAACCAGAACACTACTAAGAAACAAAACAAAGACAACTTTAATTCCTGATATGTCATTTACAAAATAAAAACAAATGTAAACAGATCCTATTAACTACGTTAAAGGCTATGGCATTTTGGTGACCTCAGTAATTTTAAAATGAAATCATTTTTGAATATGTGATGTCAATGTTAAGTTTGGGTATACGTGAATCAGTTTTTGTTTTATAACTAATATAGGTTGAAAAATTTATATTTGGCCACAATCATATATAATATTTTAGTTAAAAATATTTTGAACCAGTTGTTAAGACTGCAAAGTCTTAGTTTGATTTATTTAGGATGTCTCATCTATACAGAAATATTACATTGTCAAAGAAAACTAATTAATAGCTATCACCTTTTCGCTTCAGATTCTAAGACAAAATACATATTTATAGTTCAAAAATTCACCCGAAATAACTGTCAACGTTTCATAAAAACTTTAAAAGCCAATTTATTAAATTTTTATATTTTATTCATTTACTGTTATTATAAGTTAAAACAGTTTTAAAAAGAAAAAAATTCAATAAAAATACACATTTTATATTTAGCCACTGAAATAAAATTGTGTTTGCCATGAGGGCAAAACCACAATGTGGCACTATGATTGCTCATAACATTGATATGATAGTTATTCATAGATAGTTGTAATTTCCATATGCATATCTAGAAATAAAGGGACAAAATATTAATAATAAAGATTAATAGTAAAAGGATTTTAATCATTTTTCTGTTATTATTACTATTATCATCATCATCTTTAATTTACTAAGGAAAATTACTAACTTACTCTATTTGGAGTAAAAACAATAGACGTTTACTGTGTCTCTGAAACTTCTTTTCAATAACAATGATCTATTTATCCGCTCCTACTGAAAACATCTTGTTTTTCATTAACTCTTAAGACTTGAGAGGGGAGTCTGCACATTTGCTTATCCTAACATCTAGTCAATTTAGGCTTGTCAAACTTTTTTGAGACTGCTTACTCCCACTGCTCCATGCTGGAAAGGTGAAGCCAAACAGCTTTGGTCAATATTAAATTGAGGAAAGAGCTTATACCATCTGCCTCCTCACAACTAACTATACTTATTCCATTAAACACCTCCAGATAAAAATAAGCATGTGTGCCCTGAGTCAGGAACATCTTCCCATACCATTTCTTTTCCTATTCCAGGGTTAGTTTTCCAAAAGTTCCTACCAGGGATGTGGCCAAGAAAGAAATCATGAGCTGTGGTGATAGAGTTGGTGGGTGGAGTTACATGCTCAGTGAACTCCACCAAGTAAGTAATACCTCTAGAGTAAGCACCACAAATATGAAGCTTCTGTGCCTGGCCCTCTTACAATAGATTGCGCTCACTCAAATTCATTCTTCAACCTGGTTGCAGCAGTGTTGCCAGTTTTACTATTTGCCACTCAGTCAAGCTTCTACTTTGTTTCAGAAACTTTACTGGGGACTGGGTGTGTAGTGGTGAATCAGAAAGTCTTGGGTACTTGCTGAGTGCTACTGTCAGTGTTGTCACCTACTCAAAGACCTTTTTTTTGTTTCAATTAAGGTGACTGGATCACCTCACTTACTGCTGTACCTGTATCCTACAGAGTGTGGTTAAGTCCCAATAAAGGCTCCCACAGACTGAGGATAAAACTGCTCTTTAGAGATGTGTCTAACACTCTAATGCAGTGTTTACCTTTTATGACTCCTTCCAAATGTCTTATTTTTAATGTATTCTTAAGAGTTAAAACATGTTCAAAATAGTTGAAGCTATCCAAGAGAGAGAGAGAGAGAGAGAAAGGATGAAGGAAGGAAGGAAGAAGAGAGGGAATCTGTGGCATTCTTACCTATAAAATTGTCCATGTTTTAGACCTTTGGTAATGTTTACAAGTATTTGAGAGAACTTGGATGGTGCACCAGGAAGTTGGATTATAGTCTTGGGGGAAAGCAGCATGGGAGATGTTCAGATAGGGAGCATGGATGTTCAAAAGTTATTTTTTCTTTCATTTACATGTGATTATGCTTATTACTCCCTTTTGAATTTGTTCAAAGAGCATGAAAACTCAAGTTTCCTGGCATGAAATCTGGAACTCTGCCTCAGGGACCATCTGAGACTGAGGAAATTCTCTCCTCTAACCAAAGAGGACACATAAGAAGACAAGTCAAACAAACAAGTGAGGAGGACTAGATTTTGATCTAGAAAACCAGGATTTATCTAGCTGCTACCACTTAATAAATTGTATGATTTGGGAATATATATATTTTATATATATATAAAATAAAAAAAAATATATATATTTTATTCTGAACTTTCTCATCTATATACAGTAGGGATAAAATGCCTGTTCTCCTAAGCTCACTTAATTTTGATGGCAATTCAATAAGACGGTGATCATGAAAGTAATTTTAAAAAACAAGGTGCATTTCCAATGAAGTATGGCTTCAACAATCAAAGTGTATATAGGAAAATTAGTAGTTAAGTTCATGTACTTGGAAACCAGACAGATTCTATTACTTATTAACTTATTTGTCATACTCAGTAATTTCTTTAACTTTTGCAAACTCTATTTATTAGAAAAATGGTGTTAATCATTCCTCATAAGGTTTTATGCAGTTTCCATGAAATTATTTATATATATGTACACACACACACACACACACACACACATTTACGCTAAATATATATTTAGCATAAAACCTGGCGCAATGTGAGCACACAGTAAGTGGCAACTAGAATTATTCTTTCAACTTGATAGAAATGCTTTTAATACTAAAACCCCATATATTTTAAATATTATATCAAAGTTAAACCAGTAAGCCTTCTATATGCTGGAGAGCTAGGGCATCTTTGGGACTCAGAATCCTATAATCAAATAAATGATGAATAAAATTATTTCTGTCCTTTGGTATTATTTATCATATCATTGCATTGTAAGTCAAGTAGAGGTGATGCAACACGGTAGACTATGGTCTTATAATGTATCTCACCATTGCATGTTTGTTCCATTTGCATGGTCTTAGACAAAGGACAATTTGGAACACAAGTGCTTTTTTATTCTGAATGATAAGAAATTATTTGCTACTCTCATTTTTTAGCTTATTTTTGTCCTTAGAGAACTCTTGACATGCAATCATATTTGTGTGTGTGTGTGTGTGTGTGTGCGTGCGCGCGCGCACGTACGCGCATGTGTATGTGTATATAAACATCAGAAATCACAGAGTTGATGGGATATAAATTTATAAATAAGGTTTTCTTTAATGGGTAAGACTAATTATTGCCACTGTAAATGGTAGTATTAATAAAAATTCTAATACAGACATTTACCACAATAAACTTGCTCAGTCCATTTTAATGTTCGTCTTGGTCAATTCAGGGGAATCATTTCTTAAATAGTCTATGACCTTTACTTCTATTCAGCTAAATTAAAAATATATATTTTTTATTTTAAGGTTTTCTTCAGATAATAAAAAATTTTCATTAATAAAAAAGCTTGCTAGTATTGGAGGAAAATGCCTACTGCCATCATTTTTATAATTGACTTTGCAATAAAAAAATGAAGTTAAAATGTATAGATTTCAACAGAATCCTAAAAAAAAATGTTCATTTATTTCAAAAATTAATTCATGCTAATAAAATTAATTTTTAGTTAGGTCTACCTGGATATATTTTCTTTTTAAAAAGTCACAGGAGAAAAAAAGCAGAGATACTGCCTGTGAAATGTTCCATAGAATTCTAAATTTCTCATTTCATGATCCTTATCACACTAATAATTACTTGTTCTATGATTGTCTTACCCATGAGGCCAGAATCTTTCCATTTTGTTTGTTCCCTGTTATATCTTTCAATTTCTAACATAGCGATTGCATATAGTAAATGCGCAGTAGATATATTTTCACTGAATGGAGAATTAATTGAAGATACAGTTTCAATTATAAATATACCTTTTCATCAAACAGAATGACATCTTTAAAATTACATCAATATGTTTCCCCTCTCTATTTTCCACATAAAAATCTTATTTCTATTTCACCAGAAGACTCCAATGCCTTCTGAAGGGCAAATTAGAATTGTTATAGTAGAAATGCACAGGGGAAGAGAAGAACAATGATCAGCTGTTAATTTGTAAGAAATATAGTATATGTGTTTGTGTTTGCGTGTGTAAGGTAATAACCTCGAATTATAGGCTATGTAAAGAAACACAAAGTAATTTCAAATTTCAAAGAAGTCCTCATTTATATAAGGTCTATATAAGCCTTGATGAAGAAAATACTCAATATGAGATGGAAGGAAATTCTCACCCACTGAAGGAGAAAAGAAAGAACACTTTTGAGACTTTGAGAGAAGATGAAAAAAAAGAGGACAAGGACTTAGATGACAGAGAGTCCTCCATTCTTCCTCTTTTCCCATTTTGGAGTTAAACTTCAAGAGGGTTAAATGATAGAAAGAACAGATATAAGTAGAGGGGTAGAAGACAGTCAAAAGCAGACATGTTTTTAATCCTCCTTGAGATTACCTGTTTTGAACTCAGGGTGTGTAGGCCACTTCCAAAGGTGCACTTACTCCACCATGGGCATTAATGGTGAAGGAAAGGAAGCATGTTGTGTTCAATTGCAAAGAGGGTCTACATTAGCATTCCACCACCTCTAGGCCTCCACTGCTTCCCCTTGGTTCTTTGTAGCATACAAGATATAGAGGGTTCTCTCTTGTTTTTCATAGAGAAACCAGAAATATAGGCTGCTACCAGTCTGCCTGCTGTAGGGTTATTGTGATGAGGAGAAAGTGACATCATGAAATAACAGCCCAGCTTGGAATGGATAGAGGATACAGTGGACTGTCAGTGACTGCTGTGCTGGGACTACAATTAATGATGTTAGGGGGTTAGACAACAAGGCCCTGATAATTTACAGAAAACTGTTCTCTGAAGTTCCACCAAGAGGAAACTATCAGCAAATATCAGCAGCAGTGAATGCGTACAATGACCACATAGGAGAAAATAAATTTCTTGAAGAATAAGGATTTGAGGACAGTAGACCAGCATAACAACCAACTGCCTCATCTCCACTGCCATAAGGTCACTTATGTGATCATTTATAAGCAGGAATTTTCTAAGGTAAGCAGATAGAAGAAGAATCATCAGTTGAGAAAAGAGAATTATTCCT
>NW_006442508.1:5005403-5046301 GCF_000325575.1 Pteropus alecto | reverse complement strand
GAGTTAACTTTGAATTGACTGAATATTTGCCCCAAAGTGGTTGAGAGATTGTTTGCATCCAGAAGAGACTAAATTTAGTTTTCTTGGCAAGTTAACCACATGGTCCCCCTACCTATGAAAGGGATATGGACTTAAAAATAAGATAAGCTCTTTTGTGTCCCATGACTAATATTTGACATATATTTTTTCTTGTTTAAATCCTTGGCATAATTCTATGTAAAGGAAATTATACCCATTTGTAGATGAGAGAAATAATTTACTGAAAACCACATTCATTCGATAATATAGTTAGAATTCAAACACAGAATTGTCTTTCACTAAAAGTAGCCTTTGATAATGTCATAACTCACTAGTTTTCTTCTAAAACAATGAACTTGTTAAGATCTCCCTCATAGTTTATTACTCAAATGCCCATTAATATGCATGTAGTAGTCTCTCCTTGTTTAACATAATGATTGTTTTATTACTATGATTATTGTTATTATTTTGTAGCACTAGCTAAATATCTCACTATATGAAATTTTCATTCTCCTATATCATTACTAAATCTTATGATTTTCTTCTTCCACCAGTGAATTTTTATTACTGTATACACTTCCTGGTGTAAGGACATGGGCAGGCATTTCGTGGAGAATTCCTTATCCTATATGGTTCACTGTGACTACAACCGGAGATCTTTTATAGTATTCTTGGTTACAAACTACTGAAACCAAGTCAAATTAACTCAAACAGAAAAGAGAATTTATGCAAAGTGTGTCGAAGAGTTCTTAGAACTGATGGAACATCTCAAGTCAGAACTGTTACCGCTGGGGTGATGTGAAATCCAGCTCACTGCAGCAGCATGGGGAGAGTTGTGTGTGTGGTGTCCCTTGATTCTTCCCCGCTGATGCAGCAAAGAATTACAGGTCAGGGAGATTTAGAAGATTTATTGAAAGTACATTTTAGAAGGACACGGGCCATGCTAAGGAAGGCTGCAGCCCTGTGGAATTTGGGAAATGAAGAGATAAGACAATAAGCTCCAAAGGAGGATTGAGTTTTCAGTGAAAAGGGCTATAACAATGCAGAAGTGGGAAGGTCTGTTTATATTTGGGCTGTGATGGGAGGTACTAGATAATCTGTATGTGAGTTGACTGACAGTTGGCTGCTATATAACACTTTGCCTTCTGTGCATGTGCTTACCCAGAATTCAGTCTGTTATAATTAGATTCATGAATTTCCAGGCATAGTCATGGTATTATAATGAATTTACACAACCTGGGGTTGGGGGCAGGTTAGGGTAGTACTTTCTGCACATGCATTTGTAGCTGGTTTAGTCAGCAGCTTTTATAGCATTCGTGCTACAGGATTTGGGTAATTTATAACCCTAAAAAGGAGATGTTTCTGGGAGGTCCTTAAGAAAAGTCTTCAAGGGAAGTTTCTATGGTTACAAAACTGGGCCTTTGCTCATGTCATTCATGCTTGCCTAACTACCTAACAGAACCACTACAGACAAAATAGAGCCTGGATTTTGCTACTGGGCCAGGCTGTGCAGGTTGATACAGGTCAGGAGTCGGACACTAGCAAACCCTGGAGACTTCAGACAGATGCACCTCTCTAACCATCTGTGGAAATATTCTAAATCTTAACTCTTAACTCTTATTTCTTGTCTGTATTAATCAGCTAGGGCTGATTTATCTTGTCTGTATTAATCCATAGGCTGGATGGCTTAAATAACAGAAATTTATTTTCTCATAGTTCTGGAAGCTGAAAGTTCAAGGTCAAGGTGTTGGCAGGGTTGATTTCTTTTGATGTCTCTTTCTTCTTGACTTTGCAGGTGGTTGCTTTATCATTTTGTCTTTACGTGGGCTTTCCTTTGGGCATCTATAGACTCAGCTTTTTCATATTTCTTCTAATAAAGACACCAGTTGGATTGGATTAAGACTCACCCTAATGGCCCCTTTTTAACTATATCACCACTTTAAAAGCTCTCACATTCTGAGGATTAGGGCTTCCACATATGAACTTGGGTGAGGGGTACACATTTTAGCGCATAACACTGCCATGAGATCCAAAGACCTGGGTAACATATTTGATCTACACATGGATTTATTTTTTAGCTTGTGTTACGTTTGGTTACAGTCTTAAATGTTTTTGAACAATTCGAACCAAGTATTTATAAATTATAAGTACATATTGTAACCAATAAAGAGTATATTTTCCCTCTTTTTTCAAATTAAGTATAAAAAATCATTTCTATTTGTATTGCTATGCAATAGAGCACTTGAGAAAACACTGGCTTACATGTATATATTTTATACATTTATATAAATATATATTATATTAAATATAAATATATACATATATTACTATTTCTTATGGTTCTGTGGGTTGATTGGACCTACCCAGGCAATTCTCATTCAAAATTCACATGTGGTTTTAGTCAGAAACCATAGGCTTGTGGTGGAATCTTTTGAAGGTATAGCTGGGCTGGGTGTCCAAAAGACTTCTTTACTCACACATCTGGCATTTAAGCTGGAATAGCTGGAATAGCTGGAGACTGACTAGCATCTCTTTCTCTCCATATTTGCCTCTCTACATGACTAGCTTTGGCTTTCTCACAGCATGGCAGTTCAGGATAGTCAAACTTCATACAAGGTCATCAGCTTCTCATAGTAAACTTTCTAAAATGCCCAGACAGAAACTGTAAGACTTCTTATGACCTTGATTCAGAAGTCACTTTCGCCACATTCTATTTGGGACATAGAGATAGTCTAAATTCAACCCAGGAAGGGACTTTATAATGGTGTAGATATTAGAGGCATGATTCATTGGGGGATCATTTTGGATACTAACCGTAGCTATTTTATGATAAGATTAACAACAAATATTGAAAAATAAAGATAAGGAGAACTCTTCTACTGACTATTTCCCCCCAAATACGTAAATAAGTACAGAATTCACTGTGGCATAAATAGATTTAACTTAGGTATTAAAGTAAAACTGAGGAATAAGGTCTCTAAAATTTTCTTTCTACATTGATAACACCAGTACTCTACACAATCATTTGTAATCTGAATGCATTACTAAAGTATTCTCTTGTAGATTTATTTTTGTTAGTATTATTGTTGGTTTTTTCGGGGGAAATTCAAGTAGACATTCTTAAAATCTTGATCTGAATTATATATTTAATTATTCTCAAGTGAAAACATAAAAATCACTAAGTAAAAGGTTGAAGTGGTCCTCAAATATAAAGCCTTATTCTTGAAGAGACTATCAATGGCCCTAGTTAACATTGGGATTAACAGAGATTACTGGTTTCCTACCTTTAAAGAAACTCAAGAAACTCTCTCCCCTCTCTTCACTTCTTAGAGGACTGATATAAGACTGATTTAGACATCGTTCTTTAGGCATTGTTCCACCATGCAGTGTTTTATCAGGAGTAGAATAAATCATAAGTTTGTTGCCAATGCTCCGTTTTGAAATGTTGGCTTTACTAGGCTTTATCATAAGGCTTAACTCTTCTTGCCTAACTATCAAGGTTATACTGTGAGCCAAAGGAAGAGACCTGACAAAAATCCTTTTTGCTTATGTAGTTCGCACTACACACCATCACAAGAGAGACTTTTCACAAGTAACTTTGTTTTAGAATACCAAACTGTCTGATTTTTGTTCACAGCATGCCCTCTGGTTATCTTTCTCTGGATCCTGTGGCTTTTTTGTTTGTTTGTTTAGATAGTTTTTCAAATTGGAATGATTAACAGAAAAGATTGTTGCTCTTATAATTTGCAAAAACAAAATATTTTAAAGATATTTAAATTCATAATTTTCTTATCACTTCATCTTTTCCTCCTTCTTTGTTTTACTGTTTGCTAATAGTTAAAGAATTACAGTAATTAATTCAGTGAAACTAGATTTCCTGCAGCAATAATAGAAAATAAAATTTTGCTCAGTAGTAGTGATAAGTGTTTGAACCAAACCATATCAAGATTCTTTTGAGATTTTCTAAGTCTCATCAAAGCCACAAAACATAAATAATATAACCACAGTTCAAAATAGTTATAAATCAATAAATATAATGTATTTTAAAGTTTTCTTTTAAGTTTTCATTAGTTTCAAAGCTCTCCATGTAGAAACATTTCTAACACCAGTTAAAATGAAACAAATTGACCAAAGAAGAATTTTCTCTACTTTTTAATTACTATATTTATTTATATTCTACCTTGTTTCAAAGCAAATTTAAGAAGTTTCTGCAAATGACTTAATCCTTTTTTAGCAGAATGAATGAATAAACAATATTGTTATCTAGCCTTGAGTACAAAGCTGATATGTAAAATTGAATATAAAATTGAAACAAAATTTTAATATGGCTATTTCAATATGCTGCATTTATTTAATTAATTGTTTAAGGAGAAATCTTATGAGTCAAAAATGGAAAAAATACCTTAATCTAACATTTTATCTCAGTAGACTTTTCTCAAATATATTCTGGGAAGGAATGTCTGGCATTTAGATTTCTTTAAAAAATTGAATTTCATGGCATCCATAAATAACTTATTGTAATGTTTTAAAACCTACTGTCAGAAAATATTGGTTAAACAAATTTGAAATCCATTCTGCTGTTTTCTCAGTTTAGTTCAGATTTAACTATGGGAAGTAAAACAAAAACACTGTACTGTCTGTATAAAATTACTTGTGATATGCATGTATGCCACTCAAGCGATATAATTCCATTAATTTGTAGGTCTCCAGATTCCCTGTGGAACATTTGTTAATGAATGAGACCTCAGATAAATTCCCTATATAAGGAAAAATGTTTGTCAGAACCAGGGACATAATTTCAAAGTCAGTATGAATATATACATTAAACATGCTCCAAAAGTGTATAGGAAAAAAATAAGTGTGATCAGTGTCATTCTTAAATTCTCTTGTCATATTCATATATCACAATACACATTTCTACAGTTCTGCAATGCTAACATTTTTGCGCTACAAAATCATTTTCTAGTTTGAATACATGTTTTTTGTCTTTTCTTTTTTTTATTACTTTGTACTTATTTTTGTAAGCACTCACTCTATGGGTTTTTTAAAATTTATTTTAAAAATTAAATAAATAAATAAATAAATAAATAAATAAATAAATAAATAAATAAATAAAAACATTTGCTCCAGAACAGATAGATGCAGAACTTTCATCCACTAATGAGGATTTGTCGAAGAGTTTTCAAAAATCAGAGCACTCTTTAAGACAATATGCAATTAGGAGATTGCTTATTTAGTACACTGCCTAAGAAAGATGGGGATTCTGAGACGATAGAGATAAATGAGCACGATTTTTCTTTCCTTTCCTTTCCAGATAGGCTGATTTCCAAAAGTTAAATCTTGGAGGGCTTAACTTTAAAAAGTTAAGCCTAAGAGGACTTCTTTTCACCCCTTGTCTGAGAAACCAAGTATGACATGGCAGGGAAAAACAAAAACAAAAAATACACAAGTGAAGCACTTTGAAACTAAACAGATCTAGTATTAAAATATGACATTGATAGTGTGCTGTATGGCTTTCTATAAGACAATTTAACACTTCAATTCTCAATATCTTTAACTGTAAAATCAAGATAATGTTCTCTCACATGATTTATTTGATTGGAGATAAATATCAAACACTATGTCAGATAAAAGTTACTCAATACTTAATAGCTACTAAATTTAATTATTAGAATTATTGTTGAAGTCAGAACTAAATTGTACCAAGCCACAATGTACCAACCATTTTCTCCTGAATAAAAGTATCTATTTTCATAATGCACAAAATTAGTGCCAATTTCAAAAATACATGTGAAACAAGTAAATTCCATGTCAGACAAAGATATGATACTTATGGATTTTGTGATATATACTCAACAATAAAAGGAATAAAAAAGGAAGTCAGGCTGAATTGATATATTCAGAGTTCTATAACAGCAGTAACTTTCTATTCTGGATGCTTTGACAGGGGGATTTTAAATCTTAGACAATACCATCTTTTAGAATTGCTCTTAGATTTCTGTAAGGTGAACTGCATATGTAGAAAGACCTGGAATTTTTTCTAAGGGTGAAAAAAAAGTTTCTGTAAACCTGAAGAGGTGTTTGGCTTCCTGTACTTCTCATTTAGGTCAGCAGCTTCAAGGGAAGAAAGGGCGAAGACAGAAATGCTTGGATGAATCTTACCGTTTTATGATTTGAGTTTAATTAAGTGAAGCAGATGAATCATGTGATAAGGCAATGGTATTATACTGTCAATGATTTAAAGCCAGAAATCTCTGTGTATGAAAAGGATAAAATTCTCCTTAGTGGAAACACAGACGGTGGGCCTTAAATTCTCCTTAACAACCTTAGGGAACCTGCACAGATCAACACATATTTTCCTGCATTTTTTGTATACAGAAGACAAAATATTCTAGATTTATGCCAAGGCACCATTACCCCTCAGGATTTATTATGATTTTTTAGATTTTGAAAAATTTGAGATATTTTTCCCTCAGATTTCGAAGTTATAGATTTTAAAGAACAACTTATGCTTCAGCAATTTCAACCAAATAGATCCATTTGATGTCTATTTCTCTCTGTCGATGTATTGGGCAAAGAGATATGCTTCACTATTCTAGAATTCCTGTTCTCTGTAGAGGTGAGATAGCAGAATGGTGAGTGGAGATCAACACAGTGAAAGATGAAAAAAAAGCAAAGATTGTAGGCTCTCAAGTGATCTCTTCTACATTTCTGATCTGTACTTTCTACAAATCAAAAAATCTGTTTCAATAGCTGAAAAGTGATTTGTAGACATTGTCAGATTATAGCCATGGTAGCTTCTGGAAAAAATGAGGATGTGAGTAAGTATCAGGGTCAGCTTTTAGAAACCAGGGAAGTTTAGATGCACAGCTTTCATGTTTCCAAACTTCTATAAAGTTATTCTCCAGCAAGGATTAGCAAACTATGATTTGCAGGCAAATCTGGCCCACCATTATTTTTTATAAAGTTTTATTGGATCACATCTCTACTGCCCCAATCATTTTTTAAAATCATACTAATCCATGTTTCTATTTCATTATAAATAACAACAGGCAGCTTGTCCTATATTTATAATAAATGCAGAGTACAGAGCATAGTAAACGTGAAGAATACTGCTTGATTTATTTTCCCCGGGTATGTGAGAATTGTGTGAAAAATCAAAGCCAAATTCTTATAAAACTATCATAAAATTTGGCCTAGTTCTCTTAAATAATTGCATTTTACAGTTGGTATTTCCATTTGACCTCTAGGCCATGCCAGGAGTGATTCACAGGTCATTACAAATACAACTCAGAAATCTAAGGTCAAGATCTAGTGAAAGACTCATCTATCTTCTTCAGTCCAGAAACCAATGTGAAATAGATTTGTCCTGAGCTAAAACTAGGATGTAACAAATTTCTTATTTGTAATAGCATAAACTCTAAAATCTGCAGGAGTTTGGGTAGATTTCCAGAAAGATCCCTTCCTAGGTGGTATTTTTGATATAATATGTGCTATCCCAGATAGTATGCATTCCATTTAGGCTCTTAGTTCCTACCTTGTACACCATGTAAGAGGGATCATAATGTCTTATCTTCAGAAAGCAAAAAACTAAGCAATGTGGTATCTTGAGATCCCTTTCAGGTCTAAGATGAATACAGGAGGCATTTATTGAGAATTAAGCCTATTATTATTTTACATTCATTCTAAATACCAGAATATGCATGTGAGGAAATTCCAAATTCTGTCGAATCTCAGGAATACTAACTGGTAATTTTTGCTACTGCTTTAATAAGAGAAAAAGAAGACACACACACACACACACACACACACACACACACACACACACACACACACAGAACTCAGAAAACCTGAATCAGTTCCTAGCTCTGCTTCTTATTCCCTATGAGAACTTGAGTCAGTGGTTAACCTCTCTGAAGCTCAGTATCTTCAGTTGTAAGAATGGGAATCACGATGTCCTTGTTCCACCATAGAATGATGAGAACTGCCAAATTGGAAAGGTATAGAAATTACTTTTTAAATGGAAAGTGCTATACAAATGAAAATAAAAAACATCGGTATAACCCTTAGAAAAAGGATGTAGAGAAAATAAGTTTTGTTCTGGTCTTCAGATTTCACTGTAGATAGCCCAAATACTCTCTGGCAGTCTACAATCTGCAGACAAGGTATGGTAATATCACTCTAAGTTACCCTCATGATCTCTGCCCTTTGGTAGGAATCTTGCTTATAGCCAATAAAATATAGCAAAGGAGATGGGATGTAATTCCCTTGACTAAGCTACATTATATGGAAAAAGTGATGCTCACAAGATGTCACTCTCATGATATCATTATGTTATATAAAACTTCCTTCTTCCAGATTGAAGTAAAAGACTATCCTAATGGTATTGAAGAAACAAGCTGCTGTTATGTGAACTGCTTGTGGAGAGCATCATGCGGCAAGACTGCAGGGAACCTCTAGAAACTGGGAGCCTGTCCTATAACCACAAGCAACTGAATTCTGCAAACAAGCGTATGATCCTGGAACAGGATCCAGAAGCTCAAACAAAACCAGTCTTGATTGATATTTTAATTGCAGCCTGTGTAACCCTAGCAGAGGATTTCCCTAAGCCATGTTCAGACCCTTGATCCATGACAATATGAGGTAATAGATATGTGCTGTTTTACATCATAAAGTTTGTGGAAATCTGTTTTGTAGCCATAGAAAATGAATGAACCAGGTTATAGATCTTTCCTTTCACATTCGAACTAAAATATCTGGTTTTCCAAAATTAATCCGATTCATGAATTGACACTGTGCTGATATTCTGTTCATTCTAGTTAATATACGTGAATGGTAAATATCCATATACAATAACTGTAAATGCCTTAACTTGATGATTTTAAATATACATATACAATAACTGTAAATGTCTTAACTTGATGGTTTTTATAGGAGTTATGTCAAGGAGGTTTCAAGGAAGATACTTAGGATTACAGATGTGTAGGCTGATAAAGAGAAACATGCAAAAAAATATTCAGTTCCTGACTTCTGCTGCTGAGTTATAAATGCATAAATTCCTTTAGGTATCCAAGTTAGAAATTACTTTTTAAAAGGGTTATTCTTATAAAACATTTGAAAGTGCTTTTCTTAAGCCTAAACATTAGTGAATGGTGCAGAATTTAAGTGAGTGAACAGAGGTATCATCATAATCCTAGTTCCTAACATATATAGATACCTGGTAAAGAAAGAAAGAAGAAAGGATGAAAGAAAGTAATGTAGGAAGGAGAGAATAAAAGAATGCATGTAAAAATTCTAGGCTCCTAATTGGCACTTAAAAATGTTAGCATTTAAAATAATTTGTTTTGTCTGTTTATAGAATTTCAATTTCTCATAATCTTGAGAAGCGATAATATCTGCCTTTTTAAGGGGTAAGTCATAATCACATTAGATTTTTTTTAAAAGGTGCTAAAATCCAAGCAAACTGATAATAGCAAATGAATAGAACATGAAATAAAATATGTTTCACTCTGCATACATAGAGAAAAAACAGTGATATATGAATGAATATCTCAACTTGTGATTTTTTAATGACTGCTCTCTATCAGGCTTACATACATGCAAAAATCATGTGCCTTGATAATTGAACACACTAAAAGACATATTCATAGGGATATAAATTTCTTTCTAATTCATTGGTTTAAAGATAACTGCATTAGAAATTAAAGCAATTCAAAGAGTTCACTTGTACTCACTGAATGGAGATGCTTTTAGACAGCACCTAGATTGCAAATGATAAAATGAAATTCAAGTACCTATGAACACAGAGAACTAATTCTTGGCCTGAGTGCATTGACCAGTCTAAAAATGTAAGCCAGCTCTGGAGATGGGCTGTGGTTTTTAAATAAATTCATACTCCAAACTCAATGAACTTGCTATAATATTTTTCATTAGTTACAGAGCTGGAAATAGCAAACCATTTTAATGTGTCAATTCCTTTTATCTCCAGTATGTCTATCTTAGATATAATGCAAACTTATCCACTGGCTTTTATCTAATATACTTGACAGCATCTTCAAACTTTCCTTTTGACATCCTTGCTATTTAAAAGCCTGGAGCTTCAGGAAGTTGTAGAACTGTGGAAATCATTTTTTTTTCACTATAAAATCAAGTATGAGAATACTTAAAAATGTATTTGAGACTTTAAACTCCTGAAAAGTAAATAGGAATTTTTCCTTTATAGGCTACTAACTCCTAGATTTCATTTCTTATTTTTATGCTCTTTCTTAACTAAATTTTAAAACCAAGTCATGGAAAAATGATTTCTGCCAGTGTTCAGCACTGTAAAAATTTAAGAATCATTCAATTGGATCTTGTGAATCACTTTATGTGTACAAATTTTAAGCAGTGTGGTAGGAAGGACAAAAGACTAGTTCAGCTTGACCAGGGAAAGTACATAGGTAACCCATGATGTTCATAATTTCTCAATTATTTCTCAATTATTATATGTGTTCAATTATTTCTGTCCTAGAAAATCAGTAAGGGGAATTTCTATACAACATAAAAGTAGAAAGTAATTGGTAAATAACTAAAATAATAGGTTGATATGAGAAATCAAATACAGTTATGGTGGCCATGAGGACATAATACTCAAGTCTCTCTTTAAGGGAATCTGTTGCAGTTTGTTGACTGACAGCCTGCAGTTGCTGCTCCTAGGGATGTACTTGTTTCTGCTGGGGCCACATGTTCCTTTGGGATTCTCTCATTCAATGATTGAACACATTTGGGGCGTCAGATTTGCATTATTTGTGCCATCTGCTGACCCCCTCTAAAAGGCGATCTTTCCTAGGAGACTCTCTGTTGTCCTGGATAATAGCTTCTCAGAGCTTCTGATTCCTTTATTTATTTTATATTAGTAGAAATTCTATATAGAGGGCATGTGTGATTATATTATTGAATTTAAGGCCCAGAATTGAAGCTGTGCTTTTCTATGATTTCATGAAATAAACCTAAAACAGTAGGAGAGTTGGTACTCTAGGCAGCCAAAGACTTGGTGATGATTTTTATTGTTTTTTTGTGTGTGTTTTGTCTTTTTTTTTTTTTTTTTTTGTATAAATGAGGAATCCTACTAAATTCTTAGTCATAGGGTATTGGTTTTAGTGAAGATATACATAAGTTAATACATTAGAAATAAGAGTGGCTTGGTGGCTCAACTAGGAAATAGTCTCTTGAAGACTGTTAGTTCCCGATGCAGTATTATGAGGGTCCCTGAAATTGACAGGTCTTTATAACACAGCAATGGTGGGTCACTCTTCTGTAAGCTTATGTGGGTCAATGAGTGTCTTCATGCTTTTGATGCTTTAAATATGTAGGACTTTCTTCAGACTTTGTATAATTGGTACTTCTTTGATGTTTAGGGTTGTTTTTCAGTTAAAATCAAAAGTGTCATTCATATCTGAACAGACATTGCTTTCCATAGTACTGTTAAACATTATCGCAAAGAATATTATTCAGATGGCATCTGTTGCATGAATACTAAGCAAAATCATATTGATTTCCCTTGTACTTTGCCTACTAACATTTGCATCATAAATGTAGAGCTAAGACACCACACAATAAAAAGAGAGTGAACACTGCTGCTTCTACTCTACCAAGACAGACTCAACAGCTTCATTTACATTACTTTAGGTTTAGATAAGTGAGTTTTGATGTCCTAAGGATATGAATGTCTTTGTTTCTTATACTTACAGGAGTAAAATTGGTATGCTAGATATAACAGAAAAATCATACTAATATGGGGTTAAGTGATTGTTCACATGCTAGAATTTTAAGAACAATTGTTTGTCTATTACATGTAAGCACGAATATCCAGGTGTCTAGTTAAAACTCACGTCTTTAAGTCATAGGACGTAGCCTTACCCCAGTGTTGCGACAATGTGGCTCATCTCAGGACTGTGGCTACATAGAGACAGTTTACCCACAGAGAAGAATTCAGTGATATTATGTAGGAAGAAGGCCAGAGAAGTAAAATGTTAAATCAAGCTGTATTCAGAGACTGCAGTATGCCGATCAGCCCTGCAGGGAGACCATGAGGAAACCAGTAGAACAAAGAAAGATTTCTGCTGAGATTGCTAACAACCCATTTTCCCGTACCCTGAAGGGAAAACAGGAAAAACAGTCTGTCACTGGTGCCATACACAAAATAAAATCATTCACTCTCTATGGCTAAATCTATGGGCAACCTATGGATCACAGGCTGAGAGTTGCCAGTAGGACTTTCAAGCCGCATATTCTTATGTTTCCATGCTACATACTTTTATCCTTCTTCATATCAAAGGAAAATGGGTAAACAAAGTCTTTAAACTGTAACTCACAGGAACTAAAGAATGCTATATAAACTGGATTCCCTGACACATGAGGCTTTTTCCTTCATCTAGGCTTTTTGTCTTTACTTTCTCTTGTCTTTGCTTTTCCCCTTCTCTAGTAAACTTTTCTTTTGACTCTAACTTCAGGGTGTGTTTGAATTCTTTCTCATACTCCGCCAAGAAACCTCTTCTTTCTCAGTGGAGGGCTTGAGTTTTGCTGCCCCGCCTCACTCCCCCACTTGGGAGAATTTGCCCTGTCCTGCATCAATACGATAAATCCCGGATAGTTCCATTTCAAATTATGGATTGGATAATGGTCACAGCCTACACATTACATCATATTCATATCAATGTGTATTTTATACTATAAAGTAGTACTCGTATTTTTTAAAATACTTAAAAATAGATGCTCCTACAACTATATAGTTTAGCTAGCAGGAATAATAATTCAGTCTTCATCATCATGACCATACTATTTGTTCCAGAAAATTCTTGCTGGGAAATAAAACTATAGACCAGTACATAACTTTACTGAATGCTTTAGTAATATCCCTTGAGGAATATGTTTTTCTTCAAGGTTCTAAGCCACAGTTTAAAGTTCTAAGAAGAAATTCTTTTTAGTAAATGAAACAGAGAACTCCATGTTATATTCTCCCAGATGGGTAGGAGAATTGGTACACTGGATGCTTCAGAACATAGTTAAATGTAATTCTCAGAACCCCTTACTCCCATGTGCTGCTGCCAGCAGCAGTGCTGTCAGAAGGAGTCTCAGATTTTAAGCAGCCAAAGCACATCAGTTATATTTAGACATCCAAGACAGCCACTTTTTCTGCTACTTGGGGAATTGCTTATTTGGCTTGCTTCTCAGAGTGTATTGGTCCCATAGCACAACCTGTTAAATGCCTTCTATGTTTCCCACCACGTCCTTAAATATAAATACAACTGGAGGAGACCTCATGGGGCTTTAATTACAAAAACATAAACAACCCAAATAGCCTAAGAAAGCCCTAAAATGTACTACCAATGATAATGGGACCCTTCCAGGGAAGTTCTTATAAAGTCAGAATACTAAAGCACTAAGCCTTCTGTAGGTGCAGACAGAAGAAAGCATTAGGAAAGCTCTCACCAGTACCACAAGTGAACACACAACACTTTTATACCAATATCTTGAATCTACTCACAGGCCTACTAGATGAAGAAGGATTTGCCAACTTCCAGATGAGATTGTATTTAGTACAAGAAAGAAAAAAAAAAGCAAGTCCATTGCATTAAAACACAATACTAATACCCACCATTTATTGAGCATTTATTATGATAATGGATAACCTTCTGGGTAAGTGTTTTACATTCTTTACCTTACATAGGTACAAAATTAGACTGGCAAGATTGATACAATTATCTCCATTTTATGATTGAAGGCAGTGAGGCTTTCAGCGATAAAATCATGTTGGCAAGATAAAAATTATTAAGTAATAATCTGGAATTAGAACCCCATCAGTTTGACCCCTAAGCTTTACTTATAACCAATGCACTATATTGAAGGAATTAGCTCTTCCTCAGATGTGTTTATCTGTTGACTGGTGGATTTGGATCTGTACTAACATGTGTATTTTCAGTCATTGCCTTGGGTAGTCAATGCAATATATTTTTTCTTAGTGTTATTTAGTTCTATGAAAAATTTATTTGTTTCAGAGATATCAACCAATGAAATTATATTGAATCACATAGTTCCTGGCCCCTGAAGCCACATCTTCTGGCATCTTATCTATCTTTTCTGAATATTGATTTCTCATTTCTTAGTTGGGTGTTCACTATCTCTATTTCTCATCTCATGGTCTCTTCCGGTGAATTCTCAGTTTTCCTTAAGCAATATTAGATTTATTTCTCTAAAAGGAACATTTGTCTGTTTCCTATTCAACCTCTTTTCCCTCTTTTTCTTTCCAAAGTATATCCAAATGTTTACCTTGCAGCCATTGCTTTCTGTACAGACTGTTTTTTTTAGTAGCAAAGCTTTCTTGTTTTTATTAATTATTCGTATTGTATATATTGTACAAAACTGGAAAACATAGTGATGTGTATAAAAGAGGAAAATCACCCATAATTCCAATATGCAAAATAAACTCATGCTAGAGTGTTTTCTACATTCTCTTCTTGACCTTTATCTATACTCCCATCTCTCTTATGCATCTAATATATTAAATATACAAGTATACTAAACTCTACATGTTTAGACATATTTATAAAAATGAGTAGATACTTTGCACCAAAAAGAATGAAATACCTAGGAATAAATTTAACAAAACATGTGAAGGACCTATATAATGAAAATTACAAGACCCTATTAAAAGAAATCGAAGAAGATACGAAGAAATGGAAAGATATTCTGTACAGACTTTGTATCTCTTGAAGCCGACCCCACCTTGAACTACAGTTATAGGTTCAGATTATTTTACCCCAGCGAATACAGTCTATTACTTTGCACAGGGTTAAGAACGGCTTAAGACTGAGAATATGATTTCAACTGGTAACCCCATTTTGAATTCCTTAGAATACTGTTTGACAACCCCTTTTTTTTTTGCTGGACATGAATGAGGGAATATATAGTTTTAATCATAGTGAATAGTCATTGTCCATCCATAAGATTAGCCTGTTTTAGGATAAAGCTGATATTTTGGTTGTTAGAGCAAAAAAGAGAGAAAGAGATAAGGCATTTGATACCATTATTGGGCTTCTGGATCCACGAACTCTGAAGTGTACCTTACCCTGATCTCTAGCTATGATCTTCAGCTAAGCCAATAAATCCCTTTAGTGTTCATGCCAATTTTAATGGGCCCATATTATATGCAAGCATAAGGGTCCTAATTGTTAGAGATTTGGGTACCAGAATGAGAGAGGTTAACTGAGCAGGAAACATAGGGTGGAGAATTATCAGAATTTATCTCAGGCTGGGAAGTTTATGATACTTATTAGGTGTCTGTGCAATTGATCACATTGTTGCCTTTGTGTGTTTGGACATAAATCATGTCTTTTGAGGGCATAACATTAAGATATTGTGAAGAAAATTCATATGTTTGATGTGTACTGGCTAATCTGGCCTTAGTGAGGTCATAGAAGCAGAGCAGGTTCAGACCAAAGATGAAGTGAACACTAATAGAGAGGGAAAAAAAAAAAGTACTGCTTATAAGAGAAATGAAATGTGCCAAATAATTTAAATCAACCAAATCTCCTTTTTTAAACAGCTTTATTAAAGTATAATTTATATATATAAAACTGAATTTGTTCCTGTATGAAATTTGATGAGTTTGGATATATGCATATACCATGACACTGTCACTGCAATCAAAGTAATAGATATATCCAATACCTCTCAAAGTTTCCTTATGTCTCCTTGTTTTCATTTGTTTGTTTTTGATAAGAACACTTATCATGAGATGTACCTTCTGCACAAATTTAAGCGCATAATACAATATTGTTAACTCCAGGCAGAATCCAGCTGATTTTTAGAATTAATCATCTTAGATAAATGAAACTTTATATCCATTGAACACATTTCTATTTTCCCCTCCTCAGCCCATGGCTACTGCTATTCCATTCTGTGCTTCTATGAGTCTGACTACTTTTAGATATTTCACATAAATGGAATCATGTAGTATTTGTCCTTCTGTGACTGGCTTATTTCACATATTCACAATAGCCAAGATATGGAAACAATGTAAATTAATTAATTATGGGTCAAGAAAATGTTGTATATACATATAATGAAGTATTGTTCAGCTAAGAAGGAAATATTCCCATTATGATAACTTGAATGAACCTGGGGATCATCATGCTAAATCAACCAGATCCTAATCCCTGGGTACGTAGGCAATCTAGTGGATACTCACTGGATATCTGGATGCACTTAGATAAAAGAAGGAGAATATGCATTTTAGATACAGTATCAACAACTTTTCCCCATAGACTACTTCTGTGACTAACCAGCATCCATAAATACCATTATCATATACACAGTTTCAAAAATCCTTACTATATTTCCAAACAGAGACCACACAGCATCATTCCAGACATGCATCCAGCTACATACACATAGTATTGATGTCTAACTTGCTATTTCCTCTGTCTATATAATGCTGTTTACTCAGATGTCTTCTTGTCTAGTTTCTTGATTTGGGGAAATATCAGCCCTCTGCCTACCTAGAAGAAGGGCGGTCGGCAAAGAAGCCTGGTCCAAAAGTTTCTGTGTAACCATTATATGATTTGTTTAATATTGGACCAGGTTAAGGCAAGGTACTTTATTCAAAGCAATGAGAATTCCAGAGAGCCAGAGAGATAAACCAAAGATTTTAAGTAAAAGTCCAAACACAAGGAGAGATACACCTATAAAAAAGCCCAAGTCAGAACTGCAGAGCACACTTAGTCAAAATTGCAGAAGTAACACATTCAAAGTAACACATTCCCTGCGTAATACACATACTTTCGTTTATTCTCTTTGAGCAGTTTATTCTACTTGCAGCAAAGCTAAAGCCTTTACATAATCTACAAAGTCCTCCACTGCCATCTGTCAGCATTCCATCTATTACTCTCCCCTTCACTCTCTACTCCAACCATTAGCTTCCTTCCTGCTCTCTGGATACTCCAGACCTCATCCCACTGCAAGCACTTTACATTTGCTGTTTCCTCTGTCCATACAATGTTTACTCAGATGTCTACATGTCTTATTTCTTGATTTTCTTTAGATCATCACTCAAATTTAGCTTATCAGAGAGACCTAACTCTGGCCATTCGCTCAAAATTTTCAACTTTCTCCCCTAAATATTTCAAATTTTATTTTGTTGGTTCATTTTTTCCTCTTTAGTTCTCATCACTAAATGCCACGTTTTTTTGTGTTGGTTTTTTTTTTAATATTTTGTGTATATATTTTGTTTATTGCCAGTCTTCACCCCTAGAATGTGAGGGAGTTTTGTCTGTTTTGTTCATTTTGTGTTCTTAGAACCTAAATAATATTTACACATAGTTTAACAGAACTCAATAAAAATGCATTGAATAAATGCGTGAGTGAGTCTAGAGGGCTAAGGGGTCCAGAAGTAGGATGAATAAGGCTTAGAATGGTAGGCCTGAAACTCCAGTGGATACATTGAAGCTAGTGGTAGCTAGCAGAGGAGTCACTCCGCAGAGGTAGTCTATATTTACCTATTATGGTATGGATATTGTAGCTCATTCGGTGGAGGGGTAATTATAAACTATGAAATAATTGTGAGTGAATAATTGTGCCAGAAAGGAAGTAGTGAGTAGTTATAATATTATACCATCAAGAGAAGTATAATGTGTGAGGAGGAACAGGGTTTATGCTTGTATCAAAATAGCTCATTGTAATGCAGACTCAGTACTCTAGAGAATTCTTCACCCACATATTTAGTATGACAGAAGAAAGCTCATTAAAGATAAATTAATATCTTTACTGATTTTTGCTGCTCAGAAATAATGTAAACTTAACAACAGAGGAAAGGAGTCAAAGTTCTGTCTTATGTTCTACCATACTGAAAGTTCATCCATATCCTTACTTTGTTTCATCTGTATCTTGGAGGAGATGTGAGAAACTATCTTCACTTTATTGAAGACAGAATTCCTAAAATGATTCTAAATCTGCTGGACACTGTCACTTATTCCATACTATAATTCCAAAACTATAAGTAGCCCATTTCCACCTTTAAAACCTCCTGGACCTTAAACTTTTCTCACTCTCTTCCTTCTAATCACAATAAAACTAAACTCTAATTTATAACATCAGGATATGACTTGACTTAATTGTCACCATGTGATAAGTACCTTCCAACAATAACAATATCCACAACAAACAAAAAGAAATTCAATCTTTTGTTTTATGTCCAGTCCTGATTCACTCCCAGCATGCTCTGAGGTACTTTTTGGTAGACAATCATATTTTGTTTTAAAGGAAGATCCTGAAGGGAAATAAGAAAATAACAAAAAAATGTGAGCATATTAACTAACAATTTTCAAAGAGTCTCCCTAAAAAAACAGAATATTTATATGAAATATAGGGATTTGGATTCCCATCATAAGGCATACTCAACTTGAGAATATCTAGGTTCTGGGCTTAGAAAATGTTTACACCAGGAAGATGTCTCTGCTCTCTTCAGCTTGGCTTTCTATAGTATGTCAATGAAATTTTCTCTACTGTTCATGTTTCAAGGTTTTTGTTAAAAGCTTAGAATTTTCATTACTTTCTCTACTTGCAGGAGTGGCTTTCCTTCAAAGTACGGAACTGAGGATTTCAGTCCAATGGAAAACATAATACTCTTCCAGACTCTAAAATGTAAAGAAATGTTTCAGAAGTGTCTCTGATGATATAATACAGATTTCCAGATTCTACTTCTGGAGATTCTGATTTAGTGGGTCAAATATGAGGTTGGGAATCTATTCAGTGAATATTTACCAATGGTCCAGGGGATGAATTAGAAGACATTGACTTCTAGAGCATATCGGAATGGAGCATATCATGACAAAGTGTGAAATGATAAAGCATTTTTTTTTTAAATTAGAATTGTGGAACTTTTTATACAGAATATCGTATAGCTTGCTGGTTAAGAGCATGGTGTCTGTTTTCCAAAACTGGTTTCAAATCATGACCCTACCACTTATTTAATATATGACTTTGGTAAACTTCTTCAAGGGCTATAACTAAATCATGCCTAATGGAATTTTTGTGTGGATTGACTGAGATAATCTATGAAAAATACTCATGAACTGGTGCCAAGCAGCATTAAGTGCTAAATGTAGCTATTAATAATCCTGTTATTTTTGCCATCATCACTTATTATATAAATGCTAAATATTGTGTTGTAGTTACTATAGTTACCCTGTTAGACATATAAAAGTAAAGCTATAGTTTTGTGTTTAATTCTCCTACAGCAACTAGGCTACAAACTTGTACAGAATGTTATTTTACTGAATACTGTAGGCAATTGTAACACAATGGTATTTATGTAATGCATTGTACTAAGACTTTACGAAAGCCATGATTTCACCTGGCTATAGGAATTTTTCAGCTCCATTATAATCTTATGAAACCACTATTGTATATACAGTCTATCATTGACCAAAACATCATTATATGATACAAGACTGTGTTAATATGTTTGGTGAGACATGGCATGCAGTATTACATGGAATGCAGTATTTGTCATTCTGTGACCAACTTATTTCACTTAGTGTAATGACTTCCAGGTCTACGTATGTTGTAGCAAATGGTGGTATTTTCTTCTTTTTTAAATACTGAATAATATTTCAACGTACATATGTACCATGTTTTCTTTCTTTCTTCATCTGTCAATGGGCATTTGGGCTATTTCCATATCTTGGTTGTTGTGAACAGCGCTGCTGTGAATGTGGGGTTGTAGATATCTCTTTAAGATTATGATTTCAATTTCTTTTGGATATATATTCAGGAGTGAGATTGCTGAACCATATGGAGGTTCTATTTTTAATTTTTCTGAGGAAATTTCATTCTGTTTTCTATATCAGTTTACCAGTTTACATTTCTGCCAACGTTAGCGCCAACTGATGCAAGTTAATGTAATGTATTTGTTAAACTCTCCTCAGATGGGAAGAGTAGAGAGAACATTAAATGATTTAAACATGATAATATGTGGAGTTGAAGACAAGAGTTCTAATTCAAACTTTTTCATTTATAAAACAAATAATCTAAATTGTCACTTAATTTCTCCGAAAGTCAGTGTTTTTTACCCATAAAATGGGATAACGATGTTGTCTGCCTCAGGTGAGGTACAAATCATATAAGGTAATATTTAGGCAAATGTTATGTAAATTACACATCTTTATCCATATCCTCATTCTTATTAATATTAAAGAGTATAAGAAAAGATAAAACTATTAATTTTAAATTGCCTGGCCTTGTTATGTTCTAATAAAAGAAGAGAGTTAAATTCTCTCATTCCTTTTGAAGACATTTTAGTGTATTCAGACATAAATTATAGAATGGTAATTTTAAGTGTACTTAGAATACTGAAGACATATCAATTGTTAAATTTGAGACAATAAGCACAAAAATGAGTAACCATTCATTACATGAGATCAAAAAGCTGTCAACAAATGTGCAAGTAGCTTCTTGACTGTGCAAAATCTTATTGGCAGTTAGTACTTCTGGTCTAAATATAATGACAAAATCAGCAATTCACTGTCCAAGAGTTAGGTACTGTATTGTTAACATTTAAGAAAAATAGCTATTATTACTTCCAATTTGTTGAACATCAGAAATAAATTGGATTGAATTAATACATGAGCTGACATGTCTTTTGTCTGAATGTGTAAGTTGAAACAAATAGGAAAATTGTGAAAAAAAGCATCAAAGAGAAGTTTAATGAGTCAATTTTTCAAATAGAATAAGTTGTAATTATTAGAACTGATTAAGCTCCGCTTTATTACAATTAATTATCATGAATATGTTTCTGGTAATTTAGAGACATATTTAAGGTTCTCAATAGAGATACCTCATTTTCAGTGAGAATCATTAAAATCAATTGTTCAAAGAAATAAATAATTTTTGTAAAATTATTTAGGATGAATTGGATGAAGGTGTTCAAAGGGTACGAACTTCCAGTTATAAGATAAATAAGTCTTGGGGATGTAACATACGACATGATGGCTGTATTTAACACTGCTTTATGATATAATTGAAAGTTGCTAAGAGAGTAGATCCTAAAAGTTCTCAACATGAGGAAAAAATAATTTATGTTATTTCCTTTCTTTGTATCTGTATTAGATAATAGGTGTTAACTAAACTTATTTTGGTAATCATTTCACAATATATACAAGTCATTAAGCTATACGAGTAAACTTATACAGTGTTGTATGTCAATTATATCTCAATAAAACTGAAATTAAAATAGGAATATGGAAAAGGGAAGAAATAGTCTAACAAGTATTTAACGCTTACTATGTGCCAAACATTGGATTGGATATTTTACATATATTATCTCATTTAGTTTTCATGATAATTATTTGGAGTAGATCTTAATTAAGTTATTCTAAAATGAGGAAATTGAGACTCAGGGTAGCTAGTTGGTCACTGAAAAAGATGGGTCTTTAATCCAGGTTTATCTGGTTCCAAAGCTTGTTCTAGTCACTACAGGGTCCTTTCTAAATGGGCAGAATTTGAAGAAAACTTAGAACCAGTTTACTGTAGGAATACAATTGTATAATAACTTCAGTATAAAAACCTTTAATATCAAACATTAATTTAATATGTTTCCATAAAAGAAAAAAATAGTATTTGAGAAAATGTAATTCCAAAATGTAGAAAGGGCATCAGGATCATCTACACTCACTGTTCTCATTTTCAGAAGAAACATTTGTAATTTAATCATTTGTTTGAAAAGCACATTTCATGCTGAACTTTCTTCTAAAAGCTAGGAGGCCTTAACTGGTGAGACATATATTGAAGTAATGAGGATAGTCATTAGTACTAGAAATAATTTCCAAATCTGGAAGAATATGACCCATCACATAGCAAATGCCCATGTTTCTTAAAAATACACCTCTGCATTTACATATAAACATGTAAACCAGAAATTGCAGCATTTAATGTTGCAATATTCTATTTTGATACACAATCTTTTACTACTTAATATTGATGTTTATATAAAATCACCATTGATATCTTTGCTCCTGGATATATTTTATCATTTATACATACATGCAAAAATATAGGAATATATTTTAGTAATATATCTGTTTGACAATAGTTGTTCATTTATTCAACATTTGATATTTATTGAGAAACAATATGTGTCAGGTATTATTCAAGGTGTTTAGGATAATTTAGGGAACATAACAGAATAAAGTTCTCTGCCTTTGTAGAGAACTTTACATTAGAAATATACAATAAATGTTAAACATAAAAAATTGCAAATTATGGAGAATGTCAGAAGTAAAAAATAAATAGATAGTAAAGCAGAGTATGGAGAGCAATTGGTTAACTTAGGAAATGGGGTTGTAACTTTTATTGATATTAAGTGGAAACATCCAATGCAAAGTCCCTAAGGCGAGTGTGTGCCTGGCATTTGTGATAGTATGAAATTTTGAAGGTAAAAAAATTATTTTTATCCCATAATTATGGACATGAGCATGTTTTTTCTATATTCTGTTCCATATTCCTACCCTAAAATTATCACTGGTAAAGTCATAAGTGTGTCAATATTCACAGAAAACACAAACATACTTTTTGCATTTTACAACAATAATGGGCCAGTTTGTCTTACAGCACCATCTGTTTTCTGTGGATTTAACTCATTTAATCATTTTTGTTTATATCGATAAGTCAACATTTTGAATCAAGGTATACATAATATAATGTAAAACAACATTTGAAATTCTGCTTACATTAAGATTTAGCATTGATTTAAGACATTACTGTTTTAAAATGTTTTACATATTTTGCAGTTAAGAAATGAGAATCACATATTTTAGCTGTGGCACCATTGTTTCTTCATCTAAGTGGAAGAGCACCGATTCAATGCTCATTAACCTGATCCCACATCCTTTGCTCTTTGTACTACTTCGAGAGAAAGATTTCCTCTTATTCTTTGTCTATAGGCATTAAAGTTTTCATTTATGTATTTATTTATTTATTTATTTACATATTGGCAGAAAATATATTTTGTTGCTAAATATTTTTTCAAATATGCTTAGAAACCAGAGAGAGAGAGAGTGTGCAAGAGCCTGAGAAACAGATGGTGACCTGTATCAGTAAGCAATATCCAGTATGCTCTATATCGATATAAAACAGTTATTTTGGAGAGTTTTTTCAATGTTTTACTTTGAGCTTCTAGTTCTCTAAATATCTTATATCAGAAAAATGGTTCAGAGGTGTTAAATTAGATGATATTTATTCTCATATTCTTTATAACTAGCTATAGCCTTTAGAATTATCATTTTTGTTTGGTAGATGTGTTTTTGGTATAGAGGCAAAAAAGAAATCATGGCTCTTGAATCTTAAGTTATATTGTAGTCCACAAAAGAAAACATTTTATAACATTGTACATTTTTATTTTTAAGTGCTTTATTTTATATTTATGACAGCAGTGGAGATATATATACCTTCCATAAAAATATATCTAGCCATTACATCATATCTTTTAACTTGTATTAACATACTGTCAGGTCTAAGAGATGAAAACCCAACTCAAAATTGCTTATACAACGTAGAAACTTATTATTTCACATAATAAAACGTTATACAATTCTTTAACTTCAAGATTGGTTAAGTAACAAATTATGTCAAAAAAGATCCGTGTTTTTTTATTCATCTATGTATTTTTTTCTAGCCCTCTCAAGATGTTACTCCTTTCATGATAGTAAAATGCTCCACAGCTGCAGATATCACATACTCATAAAACAATAAAAGTAATGGTGAGAGGCAGAAGAGTCTCTCTTTCTCTTTCTTCCTCTTGTCTCTCTCATTATCTCTCTTTTTTTCCTTCTCACATATTGAGGTTCAAATAGATATAATAAAGAGCACAGGTATTGTACAACTGAGCTTTGACAAATGTGTGTGTGTATATACAGATATAAATGTAACTAATATTCAAACAGGATATACAACACAGCTATATCCTCAACAAGCTCCCCATGTCCACTTCCTGTCCGCAAAGGGAAGCACTACCATTATTATCACTATTATTATAGCTTTGTTTTCCTTTTTCTTAAACTTAATATTAATGAAATCATATGTCAGCATCTAGCTGATCAAGAAGGGAAGGTTTTGATGGTGAGATGCCCAATTGAAAGAACGCACGAGGAGTCGACATGAGAATGATACAGCAGGAACCAACTTTATTGCGAGAAGAGTGTGCTTCCGCACTAGGGGACAGCATGGGCTATATATATGTCAGAGAACAATAGTGGCATTCTGTCACACATGCTTGATACAATAAGCTGAGTCATACTTACACAAGTTAGGCACAGGCACCCTGCTACATTCATGTAACATTTTAAATCCAGAATCCTTTCCGTAGCCGTGAACCTGGATCACAGCAAGACCTGGGACCCACATCATAACATGGATTATTGTGTATGTCTGGCTTCTTTTTTCTCAACATAATGTTTTTAGATTCATTTAAATCCATGTTATTCTATATTTCTTTTTATTTCTGAATAAAATCCCATTCTATGAATATGCCATAATCTATTATTTATTTACCTGTTGATTTTCATTTGAGTTGTTTCCAACTTGAATTATATATAGTTATTATAAAGAAAAATACTATAAATATCATATTTATCTCCACTCCTCTTATATAAATTTCTAGTACTGGAATTATTGTGCTACAGTGTAAAAAATACATTTATCAGAAGTGCATGACCAAACTAATAACCAGAAAGATTCTGTCATATTGCATTCCCATCAGCTGCTCATCATCTTTCCAACACTTTTTGTTGCTATTACTTTTAATTGTTGTTAATCTAATGCCTTTGAAATTATACCTCATTTTGCCTTCTAATATTTAATGCTATGATTATTAATAATGATTACTTTTTTATGAACATAGTCATTAAGTATACCTTCTTTTATGAAGTGGCTGTTTTCTCTATAATTAATTGAGTTGTTTGTCTTACTTATTTGTAAGAATTTTTTATACATTCTGCAGACATATATGAATGCAAATCTTTTGTCAAATATTTGTATATAAATTATTTCTTCTAGTCAATGGCTTAAATTTTCTCCATAACAGTATGTTTTAATGAACATAATGTTTTAATTTATAAAAAATAATTTATTATCCTACTTTTTATTTTATTGCTCTTTGTTTTCTAATTAAGAAATCTTGTTTACCACAAAGCTAAGGATATATTATTCTGTATTTTCTTCTAGTAGTATTACATTTGAACTGTCAAATTTATGTCTATTGTCCATTATAAATTAATGTCTTTATGTATGGGGTAAGGTAGTGGTCAAAGTTTAGTTTTTCAATTTGTCCCAAATCATTCATTGAAAATATTCTTCCTTTTCTGTTAATTGTCATGAGTTTGCTTTTTTTTTTTTTTTTTAACACCTACAGCTCTGCTATTCCTAGCACCTGGTATTCCAAGTACTAACCAGGCCCGACCCTTCTTAGCTTCCGAGATCAGACGGGATCAGGCTTGTTCAGGGTGGCATGGCCATAGCCATGATGAAATTTTTGTCAAAATTAATTGACCATGTATGTATGATTATATTCTGGACACTATTGCAAAAATTTATTTTCCAATAAAACAACTTATGGAAATACTATATTAATTATTTTGGCTATTGGGATCTTATGCATTTCTTTATTTTTTTAAAAAATCAGCTTTTCAACTTCAGTAAAGCTCTCTTGGTATTTTTATTGAGACTGCATTAAAACTAGGGTTTAATTCTAAGATGACCCTCAATGACCCATGCCTTTGTATGATAACCATATCTTGCATGTGAATGAGAACAGTAAATATGAAAGAATATTAATCCTATGCTTATGTTATAAGACACAAGTAAAGAAATTTTGAAGAAACTAAGATCCATAGTGTGTTGACTTTGAAATTATTCTGGGTGAGTATACCTAATCAAGCCACTTCTTTTAAACAGAGACTGGGCCACTCTCTGAAGTCAAAGAGATCCTGCTGGTCTGAAAGAACCAAGACAATACAAGTTCTATGGCTGCAAGGAAATTAATTCTGCCAACAACCACAGGAGTTTGGAGAATACACTTAAGCACAGGCAAGATCATAACTCTAGCCATCACCTTTATTGCAGCTTGTGATACACAGGCACCAATACTGATGCATAGAGAACCAGAATATTACATGTACTATGCTGTTTTAAGGTGCTAAATTTGTGGCAATTTGTTATGCAGCAATAAGAAGTTAATAGAAGTGTTAATTTTAATTAGACAATAGGATTTGTAACTGTTAACTAGGTAAAAACTCAGGATCGGGAGACTCCAGTCATTGAAGGAGTGAGAGGTTTAGTTCAGAAATTAAATTGGCAAACTTATTCCTAGAGGTCAGGAATGAAGATATAAAGTGGGAGTCAGAAGCTAAGGGAAAAATCACAAAGAAATTGGAAGCCAAGTACAAGAAAAAAAAAAATTCTTAAGATATTAATAGGTAATTAAGTAAATTGATAAAATAGATAAGCAATTAATTAAGTAAACAATTAGAAGAGGTCTGAATGCTCTGGCATCTCTGTCTTTAGCCTAGAACATGCATATGAATAAGGGGATATCAGGTTGCAATCCAAGAGCATGTTTACCTCAGACTCTACAATGAAAATAGCTAAAGCAGTTTAAGATGATTATTCACAGATTAACACTAGCAGAGGTACAGGAAATATCATACATATCAGATACTTAGAAGAATATTCAAGAAAGATCCTAAAAAGAAGGAAAATAATAAATAAGTAGAAAACAATAGAAGATTGGAGGAAGACAGACAGCAGAATTCCATTTGATAATGTTTTGCCTAAGAGAGACTCTCTGAGATAAACCAGAAGTATGATAGAATAACATTTATCAAGGCTGGTTAAAGACAAAAATTTGAAGCTAGAAGAGCCTATTCTACTTCCAAGATTGCAGCCAAAATTGACTGTGAGAAATTCTCTAGTATAATATTTGAATTTTAAGAATAAAAAAGGAATCCAACAGCTATCTAGGCAGAAAACCTTATATTAACAACCAAATACTAAAGAAAAGTGTTTAAACTTTTCTCAATCATCTCCTTAGTAACATTAAATATTGTTGGGGGAGGGAGATCAGGAACACTTTTATTTCTGTCTCTACACCCAGGTACTGTATTTGGTCTATAGAGAAAGAGATTTTTTTGTCCCCTCTCCCCATTTTGATGAATACTGAAAGGAATACTTTTTCCTCTAACCACCTCTATCACTTAACTAGCTCTAGCACTCAAAGAGAATCGCAGGTCTTAGTTGTCAGAACATGACATTCATCCCTTACTTTTTTGTCAGTTGAGTTACTGTGTATTAAAATCCAGTGCTCATAAACATCATGACTTCTTGCCCTCTTCTGTGCAGATATTAAAGGAGAGCCTGGCCTTTCTGAATAAACCACTCTTTCTAGTGCCTGAAACTGCAATGACACTCATTCTGTATCCTGTCTCATCTAAAATTAAAAAGAATAGGATCCTCACTGTCCAACGGCACTACCTCTCACCATAGTCTAATCATATACATGGGCAGAAGCCTTAGAGGCCTCCTTCCTGGTATCTTTTGTCCAACTAAACAGACTAGCCAGCATAAGCCAGCATGCAAGTAGGCAATCTTAAATAGCTTAGATAGCTTCTTGTTGCATAGCTGAAGCATTTTTTTAAATGTTATAAAATAATATTTTATTTATAGATTTTTGAAGAGATGATATGTTTACTTGGTTCACGATTTGAAAGATACAAAGGTATTAGTACTAAAATACTAGCCACTCACCCCTGTTACCTGATTATTCAGTTTTCCTTCACGGATGCAGATAATGCCATTATGCTGATAGTGTTTTTTTTTTTTTTTTAATACTATCAGATTATTTTATGCAAATCCAAATAAAAACACAGATACACATGTATGTAGGTATAATTTTTCCATCATTATTTCTAAAAATTATGGCTTACAATGACAGTCTTCTGCAACTTTTTTTTAACACACATACACACACAGATTCGTTATGTGTCAGCTCATTAATAGTTTTCTTATTTTTTAAATAGCACATAGTATGATTATATGTGATTTATTTAACTAGTCCCAGAGATTATTATTTAGAATATGTCCAAACTTTGTGGTAACTAGACATAGTTATAATATATAATTTCACACAAGTGTAAATATATGTCCAGGATAAATTTATAGAAATGAAATTGCCAGATAAAAGAAATTTGCATTTGTAGTTTGATAGATCCTACCAGATTTCTTACCACAGAGACTGTACCAATTTACTCTCTTAACTAACATTTGTGCTTGTCTTTCTACACCCTTGAAAAACAGTATTACTTTTGGAAAAAAAAAAACAAAACTGTCAATCTAAAAAAAAGATTTGCTATCTTAATATAGTTTAAATTGCATTTTTCTTATCAGAATTGAGATTGAGCTCCTTTTCATGTGTTTAAGAGCTATTTATGCTCCCTTTTATCTGAACTGCTCTTTGCCAATTCTCTCTTGGATATTTGTATTACAAATTTGTAGGAATATTTTATATATTAAATGTATTATTTCTTTACCAATGATATACTAACAATATTTTTTGAATTTATCATTTGTCTTTTTACTTTGTATGTGATAAGTTTAGCAATGCTTTAAATATTTTTATTAATTCAAATTTATCAGTATTCTACCATTTCTGACTTTTGTCATACTTTGTGCCATGGTTTCTTCCTGTTTTCTTTTCCAAATCGCCCATGGTTTCTTCAAATAATATTATGATATTAGATTTTTCAATTGAATTTGATTTATAAGAATTTATCTTGATGTTTAGTATGAAGTAAGGCTGAAATCTTTACTTTTCCCTGAAATAGCTATTTTATCTAACAAATTTTCTTATAGAAATCATAATGTCTTCACTGATTTGCAAGGGAACTTTCTATACATATTAATTACAAATTGCATTTACTACTGGACTCTATTCTATTCCGATTATCTATATGTTTATGCCTATACCAGAACCAAATGACAAATATGGATTTTATGTGAGGTCACTCATTTATCCATACCTATTCTGGTTCTCAAAAACCCAAGTGAGTTTATAAAAGATTTTCATCAGCAACCTGGTTTTTCAAAAAGAGAGTTTAGTCTTTTTTATCTCAAGGTGTGTGCTTGCTCCCTAGAAACATACTTTTTTGGCTTTTTCTGAAATCTATATATGTGTGATATCTTCTTTGTAACCATTTGTTCTTTTCTGGTTGATTACTATTGCTTTTGAAAGCAGAAGCAGATCTTCCAATTATTTTATTGCTTGAGGGTTTTATTAATCACCTTGTTTCATCAATATACTTTTTTTCATAACTTATTATTTCTTATTTTATGTGATGATTTTGGATGATTTCCCAAAAGAGGAGAAAATTGTGGTTCCATGCTCATATCTGAAGTGCTTTGATTGGGTTTCTCTATTTATGGCAGTTATATGTCCCTATTTTCAGTTATTGGATGATGAAATAGACATAAGCCCAAAGCTCAATTTTTAATTTTTAAAATACAAATTCTGCTAGTGCCACCTGTAACAATAGATGCTGAACTGATATTACTTTTTAAAAATAAAAGTGCTTTTAAATCTAGCTGAAGTTCTTCTTGAACTCCATATACATTTTCTTCTTTTTGCTATAAGAGATAAAGGTTAAGGTATTAATTAATTTAATAAAATAAAGTCATTTTTTTCTTTCTCTCTTTTTTTTTCAATTATAGGTAACCTGTGATTTAGTTCTTGCTTATGAGAGATAACCAAATATTGCTAATTAGATATTCTGGGAAGAACTTTAAAAAGTGGGCAAATTCAGCTAGATAAGCTTTTTCCCTATGCCCTTGGTCTTTCCACCTTCTTCTTACATAAAAATGTAGACATGATGCCTTGAGCTGCAGAATTCATCTTGTGATCATGAGGACAAAGTGCTAATGCTATGATCTAGAGAGTGGAACAAGAGATTTACATATACAATAAAATTTTGAGCCAGTGTAGAAGTACCTATCAATCTCTCCTGGATTTTATCCTGTGCGAGGAAATTGAAACCATTTGAGACATAAAGAGATCTCTCTTTTGAGATATGGTGTGGACAGTTCTTTGTAGTTAAATGCATCCCTAAAATGACACAAAAGAGTTGAGATCTTAGACGCCATATTACATTTATTTTAAAACAGGAAATTACAGCTCATAGCCCAAATCAAGCTTTTTGGATTTTTTGTTTGTTCATTTGTTTTTGGATCTTGGCCACACTAATCTGTTTATTCTATTTATGGTGGCATGCATGCTACAAGGCAAAGTTGAGTAGTTGTGACAGATTTCATTCTCCACAAAGTCTGAAGTATTTATTATCTGACCCTTTATGGAAAAAAGTTTTTGATGCCTGTTTTAAAATATGAAATTACAAAGAGCATAAAATAATTTTTTAAAGTATTTTAATTGCCACTGGGTCAAAGAGTATGACAGGAGTAAGAAAGATCTGGCAGAAGGTAACATTCAAGACATAAATCAAAACAAGAAATATTGAGAGATTCATTTTTTTTTTCTGTTGTCTGAAGTAATTAGTAAAAGAAATTGTGGAAGTTCCTTTTAATGCTTCGACTATAGGTAATTAGATAAATTCTGAATATTTTTGACATGGCAAGGTTATGAAAATAGGTAAAGAACACTTTTTTTTAATTGAAAAAAAAGAATTCAAAGCATGAGAAATCAAATAGAAATCATACTAGCCCACAATAGAATCTGAGTCTGTGTGTGATGTTGAACATATAGAAGAATGTTTTAAGGATAGGATTATCCTACTCAAGGTAGTGAAAATTGTTAGATTTGTTTAAAATAATAGATGCTTTGGCTGGTCAAGAAATGATTGAATTTTTTTCTCTCACTAGGAAGCAACTTCAAGTCAGAACATGCCAGAGAGTATTAGGGAAACTTTTTCTAGACCTGAAATCAAAGAGAAAAATACGAAATGCAGACATTCTGATCCAAGAAACTGTTATTCATACATAATACAAAGAAGGAAAGAACATGACTAAGAATATTATGGCTTTATAGTTTTAATCCTCAGTTCTCTGTAAATAGCACACCACAAGAAAAAAATAAACATAAGAAGCTTCCCACTTCTTCTTGAAAAGAAGAGGTAAAATGAAATATTTCTTCTTCCGTTAAAAAATTGGAAGTAACAACAAAATATGTAAGTGAGTTATATTGCAGGAGACATGCTGGTACTTATTATTCTCATGAGAATAAAGGGTTCAATAAAACTATCAGCATATTTGCTTCAAAAATCTCTTGCAGATCATCCTTCATGTTTGTATACAAGAAATTCAAAGTTAAAATTAAGAGCTTGTATAAAAATTGAATAACATTCTTAATATGATGTTTATTCCCTTCAATCTCTTTCTTACAAAGTTTGTAATGTTTGGTAAATTTAATTATTAATCCGAAGTCAATTGCAATCTAAGGAAATCATGTCTTCTCATGACTACTTTATGTTTTTGTTTTATTCATCCTTTATGTCATATTTTATCTCTAGATAGCTTCTCAAGGAAATAGCTTTTATATTCGTGAGGCAATCTCTTTAATAATCTTCTACAAATGCATTGCTTTAAGTATTAATTATCTTACTCTAATGGCTAAATGGAGAGTTTTATGTTTATTCTGATATAGTTCATCATATAAACATCTCTGAAGACAAAAAGCAAAAAAATTGTTGGGATCTTATTTTCTGTTATCTTAAATAAAATTTTTGTGAGTTGAAGTTCACACACTTATAAACTATTGATTTGCATTGTTTTAAATAAAATTACTTAGATTTAATTGAGTTAAAAGTGTATAATTTAAGTCATTTTAGTATAATTATGATACTAAATTAGAGGTCAAGTAGTGTACCATGTTCTTGAAAATACTTAATCTTCTAAGTTACTGCTATAAGCCAAACTTCAATTATGATTGTAAAACCACAGTTTTAGAGATTAGAGATATATGAGAGGTTCTGTATTTCTAAGAATTAAATTTCTATCTATCATCTTTCTATCTATATCTATCTATCTATCTATCATCTATTATCACCCATCTATCATCTATTATCTATCTATCGCCTATCTATCATGTATCTAAAAATGTTTTTTGGCTTAAGGCACAAATGATTTTGTATAGATTAGTAATAAAAAAGACAAATATAATAGTTTACAGTTGGAAGTGATTACATGATCTAAATTATTCTGATATTCTTATGCCAACAGAAGTGTGAGATCTGTGTTCAGAAACAATTTTTGTTTATTTAATACATTTGTGTTTCTCTTGTATCTACCTTCTTGTCACTAAATCATTACCACTTTAAGGATAGGGAATGAACTTAATTCTCAGAACCTTAGAGGGCAAAACGTTTAGTTACCTAGGTGAATTATGCTTGACAAATCTTAATGTAACTGATTATATATACATTTTTTAAAAGTCATGAAGGAAAGGGGAGAGGAAGTGTGAGAGAAACTCATTAAACAATGGTATATTTTATTGTCTATGCACTACCACTAATAGAAAGTGTTTATTTTATATGCTTTGTTTGTCATTGTGTTTGTGTTCTTGCTGTTTTTTAAATATAAAATACAATGCATTTAAGACCTTTAAAAAGATATCTTTGGGATTTTGATTGTAATTACTCTATATTTATTGATTACTTTGTAGAAAAATTTGCATTAAGTTCATTACCAGAATGATACATGTCCCTAAATTTTGTTTTCTCTTAAGTATTCCAGGAAATTAAAATTTTATTCATATTCACATTCATGTTTATAATTTATTGTGAAGTAATTTGTTTTTAATGTAACATATTTTAACTATTTTGTGGTATTATTCAAAGCACATAATTTTATATTCATCACGTTTCTAAGCATATCACTAAATTTGTAATTTTAAGTAAAAAAACATTATTTACAAATCGTGTTAATTTTAAACCTTGGTAATTTATATTTATAAATTTTATTTTTATTTTATCTTTTATAACCCTTTTTAAATATGTCAGCATTATTATAAATTTTAATGGAGATCATGGGAATACTGGCCTTGCTATATTTTTCCCCAAAGTAAAAGCCTTATTTACTTGCTTACTAAATAAAGATGATATAATTGTTGATCTGGGATGTCAAATTTTAAATAAATAAGAAAAACTAGAGTCAAGAAACTTTTAAAAAATAATTGACCTTTGTCAATTAAACTTTCAATTGAACTCTATATAAAGAAGGTGGGAGCTATCAGACCTACATTAAGACCTTTATTTTCTTTTTTAGAATCATTTAAAAATTAACCTTGTTGAAATAAATTTTACTTACCATACATTTATCTATCTAAAGCAGTTGAAATGGTTATTAGTATATTCAGAGTTTTACATTTCTCAAAACTATCTGTTAACACATGTTCAAAACATCAAAAAGAGACTCCATTAGTAGTCAATTAGTAGTCAATTTCTACTCGCCCTCCACCCCAGTTCCTTGAAACCATTAATAAATTTTCTGTCAGACTGATCCACTTTTTCTCCATGGATTTGCCTAGTCTGATATTTTACATAGAAATATTTATGCAATATGTGACATTTTATGATTGGCTTTTTTTACTTAGCATAATATTTTTAAGGCTCATCTAAGTATAGCATGTATCAGTATTTCATTCTTTTTATTGTTGATTAACATCCCATTGTATGGATAAACCACATTTTATCTATCTATTCTTTAGATCAGGGACATTTGAGTTATTTCCGCTTTTTAGCTATTATAAATAATGTTGCTATGAACATTTATATACAAGTTTTGAATACAAGTGTGAATATATGTTTTTGTTTATCTTGAGCATATATCTAGTAGCAGAATTTCTGGTCATATGGTAATTCTATGTTTAACACTTGGAGGAACTGACAAATTTTTCATAAAGTGGCTGCATCATTTTACGATTCCAAACAATATGTGACAGTTGTGATTTCGTCACATCCTCGCCAACACACAATTTTCTAGTTTATGGATTGTTTTAGTCATGAGTTAGTGTTTATATCTACTGTGGTTTTGACTTGGAATTATCTAATCACTTATTATGTTTAGCATCTTTTTGTGTGCTTAATTACTATTTTTAATATCTCCTTTGAGAAATATCAATTGAAGTCTTTGTCCATTGTTAAATGAATTATTTGCCCATTTATTGAATTGTATGAATTCTTTATATATTCTGGATACAATACTAATAAATAGATAATTTGCAAAGTTCTTCAATTCTCTTGATTATCTGTTTCTTTCTTAATGATCTCCTTTAAAGAAAAAAAGCTTAATTTTGATAAAGTCCAATTTATCTTTTTTTTTGGTCATTTGTGCATTTGGTATATATAAGAAAACATTGTCTTACCCAAGATCATAAGGTTTTATTTCTATTTTTTCTATGAATTATATAGTTTTAACTCATATTTAAGCTTATGATTCATTCTGAGTTACTTTTATATGTAGTGTGAGTTTGGGTTTCACATTCATTTTTTTGACACATAGATATCTCCTTGTCCCAGCATCATTTGTTGCAAATACTATTCTTTCCCCATTGAATTGTCTTGGTACCCTTTTCAAAATCAATTGACCATAAAGATAAGAATTTACTTCTAGACTCTCATGTCTATTACGCTGATCTTTATGTCTTCCTATGTCAAGTATTATATTTTTTTATTATAACCAGTAGGTTCTGAAAAAACAAAACGTGAATTAATTTTGCTCTTCCTTTTCCAGATATTTTTAGTTATTCTTGATCTTCTGCATTTTTATATGAACTTCATGATTAGTTTGTCAGTTTCTGTAAGATAGATGTGAGTTTTTGGGCGACTGCATTAAATTTGTAGGTCAGTTTGGGGAGGGTTGCCATCTTAACAATATTAAATGTGTCTATCTATGAACATAAAAAAGTCTTTCGATTTACTTAGATCTTCCTTAATTTCTTTCAACATTTTATTATCTCAAGATCTGGTATTAAGTGAACTTTTATAAACCAGAAACAAATATTTATATATAAACCACAACCAAAGAAAGTACTTTGGAAAAAAATTCTATTCCTTTCTTTCTGACCATTTGGGTTCCATTTCAAATTTTTAGCTCTGTTCTCTTTCTTACCTGAAAGTATTCCCTTCAGTGCTATGGTACTTCGAATCCAGGTTCTTCTCTTTATCACTTGTCTGTTCCTTTGCTCTCCCATTTGCTTGCTTCTTCTTTTCTTTCCTTCCTTCTCTCCCTTCCTTCCTTCCTTCCTTCCTTCCTTCCTTCCATCCTTCCTCTCTCCCTCCCTCTCTCTCTTTCTTTCTTCTTTCTCTTTGTTCTTTTCTGTTTGTTTGTTTTTAGTATACAGATAACTATAGCATTGGTTTTTATCCCTCTGATAAATTTGTGATCTCTTCCATAAAATCCAATCTTAAGTTTCAAACTTCCTGATAGACATTTTTACCTTATGTTATTGCATTCAACTCTAAAATCACATTTGCCCTCTTGATATTCAATATGTTCTATCAGCAACCTCAGATTCTTAGACTTAAAATCTTAGAACAATTTTCAATTAATGTTTTGTATATATTATAAGTTACCAAGTCTTATTGCTTTTAAATTCTAACGTTGTGCTCCCTATATCATAAACTAAATTTAGGCACTCATTATACCAATCTTTGAGAATACTATTTTTTTCTGAGTTTCTTACTATTTTTTTTATTTTTTACTTTGTTATATTTCTTTTCTTCTTTTGACATTTTCAGATATAAAACAATGTGGAGATAATTTAAAAAAAAAAAAAACAATTTCAGTGTACCTTGCACAGCTCCCAGCAAATCTGAACATTTTACAATACCCGTTTCATATATATATTTTTTAATTTAAAAATAAGTACTTACAGATAAGACTTAAGCTTTCTGAGTCCTTTTCATGATCTCATTCCTTTTTCTCTTTCCAGTGACAAAAACTATGCTGAAAGTGGTGTTTATATTTCACCTGCATGTTATCTATTATTATATGTGTGTATACATTCATAAACAATATTTATGTGGCATTTTTTGCATTATCTGAACTTTAATTAAATAGTATGAAAGCATTTTGAAATTCAGTTTAAAATTCAACCTTGATATAGAGATTTATTCACATTAATATTTATGCAGTTAGCAAAATTCATTTGGTTTAACTACTACATTTTATTGTATGGTTATATAACAATAACCATTTTCATAGCCAATTATTTGAGTTTATAATGGCAACCATCATCACATCAGTGAACAATCTCATATTTATGTTATTATTTAATTGTAAAAATAATTTTAATATTTTATTTGAAATTATTTTAGATTTGCAGTAAATTTGCAAAAATTTTTATATACCTTTCACTCAACTTGTCTTAATGTTCAGTACAAGTATCAGAACCAAGAAATTAACATTAATACAATATTACCAAACTACAGAATTTCTTCAAATTTCTATATTATTTTACACTAACAATCTTTTTATTTTCCATGATTTTATCCCAGATTATTTTCTATTTCATTCATTCTATATTTATTAATTGAATTCTGAGAATATAAGCTATTCTTTTGCCCCTGTATTTTATTTAATTATTTATTTATATCAATATTGACTCATGAACATTGGATATATATTTTATCGTATGAGTTCTATTTAACATTATTGTTATTTTTGCTATTTAAATTGTATTGTTACAGCTTTGGCAACTTAGAGGTCTTATAGATCAGTACCTGTGCTTCTGCTTTTAAAAAATGCCCCATTCTTTTTTTACCACAATTCCTTACTTTTCTTATACCACAAGTTGCTCTAAGATCATCTTGTGCTTTCTCTGCCCCAGCCTTGGAATCAACAAGTTCTCCAAGAAATTCTGGTTCCGTTTGTTGGATAATAATATTTTTAAAATAAAATATTGGTGCTAGGTGTGCAAAGATATTTAATAGGCATGTATATATTACTGGAAATGAAATTGTGGACTCCAAAGAGAATGAATATTTTCAATTTCATTAGATATTGTCAAATTGCTAAACAAAATGGTCTTTTGATTCTTTCAGAAGTATGTAAAGATTTTGTTTGTTTTACAGTTTCAACATTTCTTGACATTATCAAATCTTAAAAAAAATCACCAATGTAATGGGTGTGAAATAATGTTGCATTGTTACTTTTCCCCTTGATATCTAATAAGGTGAAACATCTTTTTTGTACATAATAACCATATGATTTCTATTTTTTATGCATTGTCTTTAAATATTTTTGCCAACATTTTCATTACATTGTTTGGCTTTTCCTTATTGATTTGCAAGCATTTCCTGTATATCCCAGTTACGAATATTTGTTAATGTGTTACGATTGGGATTATTCGACTAAGAGAAAGACATTTTAACAATGCCTTGATTTAGCTATAAATTTACTTCTCTTTTATGACAAGAAGTCTGAAACTGATACTAAGGAGCTGGTATGGTAGCTTCTAAATAAAATAAGGACTCTAAGCTTCTATTTTGTTCCATTTTCTTCATCACACGATTTATATCAGCAGAGATATTTCATAGTCTAATATGGCTATTGGAATTCTAACTCTCCAAATTATATTCTGGGAAACAGAAATAGCAATTAAGGAACAAAAGACTTAAACACTTCCTAAAGTAGATTTCATAAGAATTTCTTACAATTTTCCTTTTTACACACTATAGACTGGAACTGACCAGATGGCTACCCCTAGATACAATGGAAGCTGAGAGAGGTAAACTTGTATTTTGAGTGGTAAGCTACCCACTAAAAATCAGATTTCTCACACCATAGTGTAAACTATTTGTAGATACTGGAATAAACAATCAACAGTCTTTTCCACAATTATCTGTATACTCTATCAGTTACCTATTTATAATCAACTACTTGAAAGTTTAGTAGCTTAAAGCAAAAACCATATATTTAGCTCACGGTTCTTTGAGCTCGTGATTTAGGCTGTGGTCAATTTAGAAGTTCTTTTAACTTGGGCTGAGGTTTCTTAAGCATTGTGATCAGCAATGAATTATCTAGAAAACTCTGCTTCTTGGGGTATGCTGCCTATTCTGAAGCTCCTTAGCTTTCCTTCATGTGAGCACTTATCCTCCACCTGCACTATTGGGCTCTTTCACACATCAATGTCAGGCTTCCTAGAAAATGAGTGGAAGGTCATTTGAAGCCTAGGCTCAGACAGCAAATCATCACTTCTGCCTCACTCTATCAGACAATAACTTCATTCACATGGTCAAACCAGATTTAACTCTTCATTTGAAGAGCTGCAGAATCACATTGCTAGAGGATGAACATGGATAATTGCAGCTATTTTAACAATCACCCTACTCTAATCATGCAGTGGTTGCTGAAAATTAGGCATGTTATAATCCCCCCCAATTTGCTTTAGATTAATATACCATTGCCTTTATATGTTTTTGGATTTTTTTAGTAATTAACTTGCTTCTCCCTCTCTTGGCCCAGGAAAGTTTACACACACACACACACACACACACACACACACACACACACACTCACACACATTTTTGTTGGCAGAGTTGCATGTTTGGCAAATTGTCAAACAATATGAAGTATAAAACCTGTGCTGTATCATTTATGTAATGTATATTTGTGCAACTTATTATAATCATCTTCTAGGAAAAAATAATAAAACAATAACAAAAATGATTATGTACAGAATCACTTCATTATGGGTATAGTAGAGCTTAGATTAAAATTCTTAGCAGATTAATACAGTAAGAATCATTTGAAAATGTAACTCTAAATTAGCTAGATGGCTTCAGTGACATTTCAAAATGTCACCTTGAACAAGTTCAAGAAAAGTGGTTAATTCCTAGAATAGTTGTCTAATGAGTTGATCAATATGCTAGTATATTTACCTTTAAGTTCTGGCAAAGAACCACAAGGCAGTTCTTCTCTGCTTTGTTTCAACTGGCTAGATAGACTGTACATTTTAGAAATGAGGGCTTCTAGGAAAAGCCATTTATCTGGGAGAGTCACTTTTTTAAACAACCGTCAGGGTTTTTCCTATCCGCCTGCTAATTCTTTCTTTTGCTTTTTACTACTTAGTGATTTGTACAAATCCAATTCTATGGATTTCAAATATAATACATTTCAGAAAATTAACAAGACTGGAAATAAGCTCATGATGAGTCTGATGAGGTGAAAGTTATGACACTGCTTCTTCCTTTAAAAAACAATATATACATACATACATACTTGCAAATAGAATATAAGAAGTAAAAATATTAAGGTATTGCATTAGATTGAATGACAAAATGCCTTTCCAAAAAATGGTTTTGAATCACTTCCAAGGAGAAATTATAATGTTAGTTACCCATAAAGCTGACTAGAATCTTCTCCTGTTTTCCAACAGTTTTTACTACACAATAGAATTGACAATCTTTGGACTGAGAACTGCTATCAAATCATTGCTGATGTCAATCACAATTTTCAATTTAATTTCTTATCATCTATTGTCCCATGGTTACCATATATTTTTATATGTTGCTGAATTTTTATCTTAGATATTTAATACATTAGAGGAAAAGAGACCAATTTGAAGTTTTACTCTTGTATGTTTTTCTTGTTTAAAAGACTACCAATGATCACCAAAAATGTTGCATAATTATATGATCCATAACTTATAAGTAAGCTTTCTTTTTCCTTTTATTTTAGACACAATAGATCAAATTCTATTTCCAACCAAAGGTGAAAGCCCTGTCATGCACTTTCTATTGCTGTAATCTCTGTCATACTGTGATGTATGATCTATGTAATATACATATATATGTGTGTATATGTATATACAGAGAGAGAGAGAGAATGTCAAGAGCTGCAATCACATAAAACAAGAGTCTAAAGCACACACAAACAATGAATCTTGTTAAAATGAAGAAATGTTTCATGGTGTTCTACCCATCAGTAAACTCATTTTACAATGAGAAATTGATATAAAGTTTTCATAAATCCTAGTGAAGAAAAAACATTTCCAGCTAATCAAATTAGCTACTTAAATTGCTGAAACAACTTAATTGAAATTGAATCAAGTACTTTGCATAAATCATACCATCAAATGTTTCTCTTGGAATCTATTTAGTTGTGATTCATATAAAAAATAAGCACTCAAAGATATTAACACAAACTAGGCCTCTGAAACTCATTGTGCTATTATAGATCATTTGTAAATGTGTCATTACTTAATGAGATTTAATATTTGAGTGCTTTGTACAATTTAAAGTTATTTTGGAAACATTAGCTTTAAATTATCTGGACTTTAGTGATTTTATGTGAAGGAAATTGGTTTATGAAGTGAGTTATTTACCAAAAAACTAAGTAGATTTATTTTAATGCATTGAATTACGTGCTATATTGCTTCTTAGAATGTGATCTATATATTTGTTTATGGGATAAATCATTTTCTTACTTCATTATAAGTGACATGCTCTTCAGAAATGTTTGATTTGGGGAGGAGGATGTGTGTGGGTATTTAAAAATACACAGATAACAAAAATATATTAGTTTTATTTAAATATCGAATATTGTTTACACAAACCTTAATATTATTTCATTTTTTAAACTTATGAATGTATATCCCTTTTTATATTATCTTTAGCCAAATATTACCCCAAATTGACATATTGTTGAGAACATTTTGCCTTGTGTATATGAGGAGGATGTGCTGTATCATTAAAAATGTTTTTTTATTGGATATCTTCCTTGTATTCTTCCACATCCTTTTTATTCTTTTATTACAAAATATTTTAAAAGTATTTATATAAATATATGTA
>NW_006442508.1:4974377-5005039 GCF_000325575.1 Pteropus alecto | reverse complement strand
ATATAATTCTTTTATTTAGTCAATGAAAAACATCTATTCAGTACCTATTATGCATTTGTACCATTTTAGGTGCTGAAGTTACAGCAGTGAGGAGAACAAGACAAAAATCTCCTGACATCATGAGCTTACATTCCAGTGGTAGAGGTGACCAATGAGCTAAGAAAATAAATCAAATAAATCAAGGATACTTAATGATACATGCTAGAGAGAAACTGCAGCAGATAACTACGACCTGAAATAATAATAAGTTTCATACATTTGTTTAATACAACCAAGGAAGCCCTTACTGAGAAAGTGACTTTTGACTAAAGACCTGAAAAAGATGAGTGAATTAGTTACGTAGATGAAGAAATAGAAAATTAAAAATGATATGAATGTGTATCTGCCCTGACCAAGAGAAGTCAAGGAGAGGCATGTGGCCAAAGCAAAGTAAGCAAAGCAGAATGACTGAGAGTGAAGAGTGCTTGGGATGCCAGAGGTGACAGTAGCCAGATAATGTGGAACTCAGCAAGTTCTTTAGCTTTTACTTTGAAGCCTTTGGAGGACTTTGAGCAGAGGGGAGACAAAATCAATTCAAAATCATTGTGACATTATTTGTCTGCTTCTCTGCTAAGGATAGACAACAGGGGCTTAGTCCCAAGCAGAAGCAGGAATTTTAATTAGTTTGTTGCTCAGTTTTTTGTTTTTTTCATTAATTTCTTTGCTTTTTCCATACTTTATTTGCTATTGATATAAAATCAATTTACATAATTTTCTGACTTTAAATAATTTTTAAGTATGAAGGAAAACCATTAATTCAACAAATTATATGCAATTGATTATCTTATAGAACAGAATGGTACTTAAATTAAGAAAGAAGATTAATGACGCTAATGGCTTTCTCATTTTAAATACATTTGGAGGGATCATTTTGAAGGAGAAGCACCTTCTATATGACACCTTCAACTGGAGTTCTGTTAAATCCTCTCTTATGTCTTCTACTAGTTTATAAACACAAGAGAGAACAAAGTTCTGAAACTGAACTGCATATTTTTGACATGCTGTTGAGTCCTACTCTAGTCCTTGGACAAACCACTAAAAATAAATGAACCATGCTCTGAATTTCCAGTCACCAAAGTCTATGTTAACCTATATTATTTTAAGCCACATCTTCATAGAATACATGTTCATTGCCTTTATTAAAGCTAAATTTTGATATGTTCTTTTATTGCTTAATAATACAGATCAGTAGTTTCCAAATGGGCTCCGGAAGAACCAAGGATTTCATGGAACTTCCTTCAAGGATTTGTCTGATGAAGATTACAAAGGTGAGCAAAACAGCTCTTAAATATGTTTTACATGCTTATTTTCCACAATAAGTTGCCACAGAAATGTATGAAATGGTAAATCTAATATGATCTTATGGAGTTCCAGGAAATCTTTCCAAGTGAAATGAAATCTAAGTTGATAGTAAAGTTATGAGCAATGAGATTCATTTTTAATATTTAGTTTCCCAGCATAAAGAAATATGAAAAGTTCTGCAATGTACATATTACTAATGTAAATTGTACCCTTTCTTAATGGTCTAGTTCTCTTTCTACTCTGCCCCTACTCTACCTTCTCTAAGGCTATTGGCACATTACATAAGCCTTCACTCTCGGCTTCTTTCTCCATCAAAAATGGATTTTTGACTAAATTATTATCTGTGAGCTGATTTATAAAAGCAAAATTCTATAATTCACTTTTTCCAGAGATGGCAAAGCAATGGGCTCACATGATCCCACATTTAGGTTAACTTGGTATTATTTACATTTTTAATAAAAAATGAGAAATGGTCTCAGACTATGGGAAGTATTGCACTGAAAAATGTTCTGGCTTTAAATAATCTAAATGTATTTTATATAGTATAGCCACTGTCTCTTGGATATTAGGCAGAGAAACAGATGTGATGGCTCCTATAAATAACAAGAAAATTTTTCCATGAATGATGATTGACCTAAAGCTTGAAGATAATTTTATAACTGAGAAATATAATTGCCTATGTACTCTAAAAAGTATTTGAATAACTTATGTAAAGAAATTCTGATTCATAAAATGCCTCTGGGTAACAAATATATGACAAATAAGTAATTGAATATTCTAAAAAGCAATATTAAAATAATACTCTTGTGACTCATTGTTATGGGAATTACTACTCAATTGATAATAGTGTATACTCTGTTCTTTGTAGATTATGATTTAGAAAAGTAAAGGAATTTTATTCTACAGGTTTCAACTACAGTCCTAAGAAGAGATAACATCGTAAAACATCTGTAAAGAAATGTCTGTACAAATATATAACAACTTAAATCGATGACATAAAGAAAACAAAATTGTTTCATAGTTTTAACTTTTTCATTTAAGTCCATGATATATTTTGAGTAAATCTTTGTGTAAGATGTGAGAATGAGGTCAAGATTCATATTGTGTATATAAATATCCACTTGCTTCAACACCATTGGTAGGATTGCTTTTGCATCTTTGTCCAGAGTCATTTGGGCAAGAGTTCTGGTTTCAGCCCAGACATGTAAAGAGCTTAGATGTTGTTGCTTTGTCCTTCTGGCAAAGCAAAACAAAGCAACAAAAACTTCAACATGCTAAAAATCAAAGGCTTTTTTAAGACTTCTCAAGGAAATGAGGTTTCAGAGGAACCATCAAACTGAAATCTAGAAATCAAGTGGCATAACCAACATTTACTTATCTAGGATACAATCTAGTAGAGACATAAACTTGTACTAACACTAAAGTGATATTTTTGATGAATTCCTGGAGGACGAGTGTGGATTATCTTGAGAAATTACTGTATGCTGCAAGTCTCTTGAGTTTTAACTGGGAACCCAACCAGGTTTTCACAGCGACATCCAAGAACAATCCCCTCATAGTAGTGGTGGAAGAGGAAAGAGAAATCACTGTGATATGTTCAGAGTATTTCCTATAGCAAAGGCTTACTCTCCAGGGAAAACGACTTTACTGAGTTTTATCCAAGCTGGAAAAGGGCATTCCTCCCATTCTAGTCTCCTGGCTATCTCACTTAAGAGGTGAGGGAAGCTATATCACTAGAAAAACACTTTAGATTGTTACAGTCCAGATGAAATACCCACTAAAAGATTGAAATTTAATCACATAATTTTGGAAGACTTCTATTCCATAGCTAACTACTGTATCCACAGGGCTCCAGTATAATAACAGTGGATTATAGTTGAAAATGCTGTAAGACTCACATTTTATCTAAGCAAGAGTATTTAGGAAAACTCAAAGTCAAGAACGAAGAGTAAAAAAAGGACAACAGAGAGATATGAAATTTCTGTCACCTACAGCTTCATCAAACATTAAACACAGCCTACATCTTAGCTAGGTTAATATAAAACCTCACATGAAATTACTATTTACATTAGTTTCTGTAACCCAAAACATCAGGCCTGACTTTCAAAAAAGTTACAAGACATGCAAAGAAGCAAGGAAAAAAAATCATGATGTGAAGAGAAAAAGCAAAAATAAGAAGCAATCTCAGATGTGACACAAAGTTTTGCATTATCAAACAGGGAATTTAAAAGAGCTATAATTAGTATGTTAAAGACACTACTAGAAAAAAAGTGGACAATGTGAATGCATAAATGAATAATATAAACAGCTAGAAATTTGAAGAAAAAGCAAAAGGAGACTCTAGAAATACAAAGAAAAAACATTTTAATACAAATAAAAATTCCCTTAGTTGGGCTTATCAGTAGATCGTACATGACTGAAGAAAGAATCAGTAGACTTGATGGTGTATAGACACTTCTCAAACTGAAATGCAAGAGTAAAATGAAAAAGAAAAACAAAACAAATGAATAAACAGAGCAGAACATCTAAGATATGTGCATGATTTCTTTTTTATAATGTTTTTTAAATTTTAAATTTTTATTTTTTACAATTGTTGACATACAATATTATGTTAGTTTCAGGTGTACAGCACCGTGATTAGACATTGATATAACTTATGAAGTGATCACCCTCTAAATCCAGGACCTACCTGACATCATACATCGTTATTACAATACTACTGACTATATTCCTCATGCATTCCCTCTATATCCCCATGACTATTTTATAACTACCAGTTTTTACCTTTTAATCCCCTTCCCTTTCACCCATCAACTCACCCAAATTATGATAAACATCAAAATACTCTCTGTACCTATGAGCTTGTTTCTGTTGTTTGTTTGTTTATCTTGTTCTCTAGATTCCACATAAGATGTTTGTCTTTCCCTGACTTACTCTACTCAGTACAATATCCTCTGGGTCCATCCATGTTGTGGCAGATGGAAAGATTCCATTCTTTTTCACGGGTAAGTAATAATCCATTGTATATATGTACCACCTCTTCTTTATCAATTCATCTATTCATGGACACCCAGGAAGCCTTCATATCTTGGCTACTGTAAATAATGCTGCAATGAACATATGGATTCACATGTCTCTTCAAAGTAAAGTTTGGGGTTGCTTCAGATATATACCCAGAAGTGGTATAATTGGGTCCTTTTTTGTTATAGCTTTGTTTTAAAGCCTGTTTTGTCTGATATAAGAATTGCTACCCCAGCTTGTCTTTGTTTGTTACCATTTTCATGAAATATCTTTTTTTCATCTCTTTACTTTTAGACTGTATATTTCGATCTGAAGTGAGTCACTTGTAGGCAGCATAAGTAAGGATCTTGTTTTCTTATCCATTCAGCCACCCTATCTTTTGATTGAGACATTTAATCCATTTACAGTAATTGTTGCTAGATATGTAATTATTGCCATTTTATTATTCATATTTTTTTATCTTTTTTCATCTTCTTCTTAAAGAAGTCTCTCTAACATTTCCTGTAATACTGGCTTGGTGGTGATGAGCTCCTTTAGTTTTTTCTTGTCTGAGAAGCTCTTTCTCCATCCTTTGATTCCAAATGATAGCTTTGTTGAGTAAAGTAATCTTGATTGTAGGACCTTGCTTTTCAACACTGAATATTTCTTGCCAATCCCTCTGACCTGCAAAGTTTCTGTTGAGAAATCACCAGACAGTTTTATGGGAGCTCCTTTGTAGGTAACTAACTGCTTTCCTCTTGCTGCTTTTAAGATTCTCTTTTTGTCTTTAACCTTTGGCATTTTAATTATGATGTGTCTTGGTGTGGGCCTGTTAGGATTCATTTTGTTTGGGATTCTCTGTGATTCCTGGGCTTGTATGTCCATTTCCTTCACCAGGGTAAGTTTTCAGTCTTTATTTCTCAAAATATGTTTTCAATTCCTTGCCCTCTCTCTTCTCCTGGTACCCATATAATGTGAATATTGGTATGCTTGATGTCATCCCAGAGGCTCCTTAAACAGTCCTCATCTTTTCGTATTCTTTTTTATTATTCTGATTGGATGTTTTTTGCTACCTTATCCTCTAAATCTCTGATTCAACCCTTTACTTCACCCAATGTTTTAATTCCTTCTAAGGTATTCTTCGTCGCAGATATTGTATTTTTCATTTCTGACTGGTTCCCTTTTATGTTTTCCATCTCTGTTTTTATATTTTTTATCTCTTTGTTAAAGTTCTTACTTAATTCATCTACTCTTCCACTAAGTTCCTTGAGCATCCTCATAACAATGTTTTGAACTCTGCATCTGAGAGATTGCTGGTCTCCATTTTTTTTAGGTCTTTTTCTGGAGGTTTGTTCTGTTCTTTCATTTGGAATGTTTCTTTGTCTCCTCATTTTAGCTGCCTCCCTGTGTTTGTTTCTGTATATTAGGTAAGGCTGCTATGTCTCCTCGCCTTATATAGTAAGTGTGCTGTGAGTCCCAAAGGACGTCTTCCCTGGTCACTTGAGCCAGGTGCTCCAGGTATCTCTCTTCTATGGGTTTTGTGTACCCTCTTATAGTTGAGCCTTTGTTGCTGTTTGCTAGTCAATGAGAGGGATTGACCTGTAGGCTGATTGGTTGTCATGACTGGCCATGACCAGTGGAGGAGCCATTGTGCAGAGGCTGATCCTACAGAGCAGGGCTCACTTTAGCAGGGCTCTGGTGACTGCCTTGGCTGTCCTTTGGGTGTGTCATCCTCAGATCTGACCCTGAGTGGTGCTCCAGCTCAAACTAAAGCCAGACACTGAGAGTGCAAGCAAGGCCTTCTGGGAGGGGCCCTGCCACAGGCCAAGTTTAGCTACAGCCTGTGCCCTGCATAGGATTACCTGGCATGAGCCACCAAGCATTCTAAAGATGGCCCTCACCTATGCTGGGCTTGGAATTGCCTTGAAAGGCCAAGCCACAAACTGAGGCCAGCTGTCTTTAGTGCCAGGCTTGGGGCTGCTCAACAAGAGGTATGGGGCATGCTGAGGCCAAATGTTGCTTATTAGGTTTTGTGAACCTCTGAGAGATTTTAGGAAAGTCTGCACCATGAGCCAAGACATGCCATTTATATGGAAAATCCACTGGAAGCAGCTTGGGTAGGCCCACATGTTGGAAGGAGTCGGATCTCAGGGAATCACCTGGGCAGGGTAAACAGTGTTAGCTATGATGATGGAGACTCAGGTATGGTGCTTAAGCCAGGCTGAGGAGGAACAAATGCCCTCTGATGGCACTTTTTTCCAGGACAAAGCCATTTCTCCTACTCTCACCCTGAAACCAGACAATTTAGTTTCTCCCCATATGTCCCTGGCACTTTTCGAGCTGCTGCTCCAGCACTGGAGCTCAGAGCAAGTGAGTTTATCAGCAGTTAGTTCACATGCAGGCCCTTTAAAAGGAACATCTTTGACACCCTCAGTCCTTCATCTCACTCAGCCACAATCTCTGCTGGTTTTCACAGCCAGAAGTGGTGGGGACTTCACTTCCTGGCACTGTACCTCTGAGCTGGGGAGCCTGGTGTGAGGCTGTGACCCCTCGCTTTTTCCAGTGAACCTCCACTGCCACATGAACATGTGGGACTGGCCCATTTCACATCTCCCTCCCTCCTACCAGTCTTGAAGTGGCCTCTTTTGTGTGTCGCTGTTGTAAGACTTCTGTTCAGCCAGACTCCAGGTGACTCCCAATGAAGGCTATTCTGTAGTTTAGTTGTAACTTTGATGTGGTTGTGAGAGGAGGCAAGTACAGCATTTACCTACTCCACCATCTTGACTGGAAGCGTCTGAATTCTAAATGTGTGCATGATTTCAGAAGATATAAAATATGTATAATTGGAATACCAGAAGAGAAAAAAGAAAGAACAGAGTTGAAGAAATATTTGAAGAAATAATGGCCAAGAATTTTCAAAATTAACAGCATGCAAATCTTACACATGACTTACTAGGTTTACATATAGGTATAACATTTTTATAGACAATGCAAATGACATTGATTTTTTAAATTTTGATTTTCACATTTTCATTTCTAGGTTACTGAAATATAATTGAGTTTTGTATATTTATTTTGTATCCTATGACATTAATGAACTCGCCTATTAGAGCTAGTAATTTAATTTTTTTGTAGAATCTTTGATTTCTTTGTAGACAATCATGTTATTTACAAATAGGATTAGCTTTAAAAAAATTTGTATCCCTTTTGTTTACTCTCCCCTCCCATTTCATTGACTAGAAATTCTAGAACCAATGAAAGGGGTTAGATCAGACATTCTTGTCTTCTTGACAATAGTAGTAGAGAAGTATTTGATCTTTTACCATTAAGTATAAATGTTGCTTTTTGTGGCAATATCTTTTAATTTCAGAATGAAAACTACTTTATTCTTCATTTAAAAATCCATACTAATGATCTTCCCAAGCTATCAGAAAGCTGTGCTAAATCAGTTTTCCTGCAGCTATGCTTGTAGTTTATGCCCCTTTGTAGCTTACATTTTTTCTCTCTGGTGTTAGGATGGAAAATGTCACATACTCTCTTGTGCCTTTTCCTCACAGATTAAGTCCTAAGAACAAGAATTTTATCTAAAACTGATTTCACTTAACTTTTTTTTTGTATTTGGTCCAGTCTATAGAGTCAGAGATCTGTAAATATTTTTGCTGAGTTTTCCAATTACAAGCTGAGTTCTCGAGCATCACTTGCAGCTTCAGTTGCTTCACTCAATGCCCTGAAACTACCTTTATTTTTGACAACCTCATCCCTGGATAGGTGGCTCTAATGTTGGTGTAGTCTACTTCCTGCTGCTGGTTGAAGTCTGCTTCTGAATGGAGTGTTAGCAGAACACTATTTCTGAGATTTAAACTTGGTAATTTCATAGCTACGAGCAAATATGTAAGTCTGGACAAAGATTATTCACTCTGATTGCTGCCAAAATGGTTATATTTGTTTTGGATTTGGAACCAAATGATATTTTAGATGGCCGAACAGCTTAATATGGTTGATTGTAGGGAAGTTTCTTCATGCAGGCACATGGCTACTATGTGCCTTGCCTAATCTCAAGTTTGAGATGTTAATCAGGCTTCTGCTACTGCTCTGTTGGTTTCAATATCCCTGAGCTTTCTCTGTATATTAGAATCTCTCCCAGGTTAAAATTTAGGCAAATTTCTTTTTGCCATCCTATTATCTCTCATCCCAGGCCAAAAGTCAATAAAATCCAAGTCCTAGGCTACTTTCAGGTGAATCTGACTTCAGTTATGAAATTCCATTTGATAAAGATAGATTATTTTATCTTTCAGTCACTCTAACTATCTTAGTTTAAAAAAATTATGCTTCTACTCTCATAATATCTGATATAATCCAAATCATTAGTCAGGGCCAAACTGTATTGATTACGTTGATATTTCTAGTAGACTGGGCAACTTTACTTTCCAATCTTGTAGATTTTGATACATTTTTTTCTTTACATTTTACAGTGACCATCAACAATGACCTGTACATTATAGATTTTGAAGTGTTTCCAAGAAACTCTCTGGCCCAGACTCTTACATTCAGGCAAGTAATATCCCACTGGTGTTCAATAATATAAATTCTTGTTAGTGAATAATTTTTGAGTTCTTAGTACTTCTTAATTCTCTTTTTTAACCACATGTCTAGACTTTTAAATGTTGCTATTGCTGGCATTATGCTTTACCTGTAGAATCATCTCATGGGTATGACTGCCTCAGGCCACATTTGGGAGATTTTATATGGGAGAGTTCCTGATTGCAAAACCTGAGGGTATTTTCATGAAAAATATGTTCCCTTACTAAGTTGTGTCTAAAAGATAGACATTTCAAAGGTGGAGGAAAATAAATCTCCATGTAGCTCTCCCTAGTTTAATGCCATTCTTCCTGGATGATCTTTTATGCTGTGTGGTCATTACGCCTTAGAGCTATACCACCTCACAGCTATATTCTTTAAGTTCTTGTTTCAGAACATTCAACTTTATCATTTCAAAAGCCTGGTAAGCATTTTGTGGCATAAGGTAAAGCAATATTTTGTTTTGTTTTGTTTTCTTTAACTCACTAATGTAGAGTACTGCCACAATAGTGCTCAACAATGATAGCTTGTGTTTAGTAGACATTCCAGAAATAAAGTAAAATATTAAATGACCTAAGGACCAATGACTTCAATATCAAATGCTAAAATAACAATTTTCCTGCTAGATATGTATTTGAATAGATATTTTGAGACTGAGGATTCCCTGGTACCTCTCAAATCCATTGTTTACCCATTCTTAAAGTTAGAGTATGCTTCTTTAGGGTAGTGCTTTAAAATCATGATGATATCACTGAATTAATGTGATAATAATAAAAAACAATAATGATAGCTAACATGAATTTAGTGAGTGCTAGCTAGCAACTGTCAATAAAACATTATTGGATTTGATGTTTATGACAGATTTATAAATATAAGAATCTTTCCTGGTGTTTATTTCAGATACCACCTTTATAGAAAAGCAACACAAATTTACCTCAGTTTTACGAGATGAGCTTTGTTTCTCAAACTGTATCTTTAACATATCTTTGATGGCTAAGTTTCTATACCTAATTTGGATGAGAGTACAAAATGATGCTTGTTTTTCATTACATGTTTTGTTTGTTTGTTTGTTTCATTCTCTTTTTTTTTCTTTCTTTCTTTCTTTTGGTCAGTGTTTTATTTGTGGGTTGAATGGGGTGGGGTTGAAATAATTGTTTATTGATAAGGCCAACTCTCAAAGGAGTGGCTGCTGACTAGAAAAAGGAGGGTCTCATCTCAAATACAAGTCAGCCCCAGTTAGAACTTTTATGGAAATATTAAAAAGGCATAAAGTTTAACAAAAGATTAAAAGAAGCAAAAGAATATAATTAACATTAGAAATAGATACATGACCTCATTTGTTTTCTCCTTTCTCAGTGTACAATACAAGAGGGCAGGGACTTTTATGAATTCCAGAATTTCCATATGTCTGTAACAATACCAAATACCAAGGATTCTTTCTGGAAACACAGAGATTTATCTGAATTGACATTTGGCTCAGATTGTGCATGTCAACATTTTCCAAGAGGGAGTATATATCCTAGCCCATGTTGTCTTTCATTGACTCCTGTCTCTTTGATCATTACCAACAAAATACTATAAAATATCTCAGTATAGACTAACTCTGCTTCTTCACTTTAACAACATATAACTATTATGATTTCATTTGTTTTATAGGTTAGTGGGATATGCTACATCATCTATAAAAATCAGATTTGGTCAAATCTTCACCAATCAATTTGAGAGATGGAAATCATCAAATCGTAAATTGTTAGAGCTATAAGAACATTAGATCCAATCTAATCTGTCATTTATTTTACAGAGGTTGTCATTAGTGTAGTCCAAGAACGGTAAAATGACTTTCTCATCTATGAATGCATACCTAATGTCGGTTTCATTGGTAATATGCCTGTTGTTTTGCATTCTGTATGTATGGGAATACATTCAATTTGGTACCATTAAAATAAGATTTTAAACAGTTATTTACTGATAAGTACAATAATTCACATTTTTTTATAGAGAATAAAATATTTTTAATTTACAACTATATTATACATGGGTATAATTATCCACATTATGCTGTGGTATTTAACATTAAACAGATTTTTATTTCCAATGATTCCTTGAAATGAACAGTTTGCTTCCTGTTGCTAAGGCAATGGTTTTTTTAGAGATGCAATGTAATACTGATGTCACGGTAAACTTTAAAGTCTGTCAACATCTTGAGATTAAGCAGTTTGTTCTAATCAAAATGAATTCAAAATTATTCTGGGCATGTATAAATGCAGTATCTTAACAACACATTTCTTCTGGTGAAGACTCATTAAAATATACATAAAATATTTTTAATATGTGCTTATATACAATTTATGTTTTTATAATTGTAGTTTGCTATAAGTTCAATTAAAAATTATGTTTAACAAAACAGCAGTATTTATGGTTAAAACAAAAAAGCTAATTTAAGAATCGAGTGAATTTCATTCTGGTCTCAGTGTTATATTTTTGAAGAAAAGGTAAAAGTGAATGATATGATTTATTCTTTATTTCCCTAGTTCAAATTTTCTTAATGAAAATAAAAGACGTTTCAGATATTTGGAGAACAGACTATCTTAGAACAACAGCAGTAACCATTTTTTCTAATTACAGCCCAACATGGGAAAAATGAAATTTATACTTCATAAGAAACACCTCCTATAAATTTATTAAAAACTATGTTTTTATTAGTAATATTTATAAGCCACTAAATATTACTTTTTGACATTTGTGAGAAGTAGCAATATGGTAATAGCCGACTAATTCTTTAATTTTAAATTAGATCTAAGATATATCATGAAATGAACTGGCCTCTTTAAGATGTAGCTTATTTAATTGCTGGCATAGAGGTTTTTATAGTATTTGCTTATCTGAATGGATCTTTTTAAAGGGGTGAAGTATCTTCCTTTTATGATACCTAAAATGGTAGCACAGTGTCGTGGGTCCCAGTGGTTGAGTTAAAATAGTTTCAGGGACTACACAGATCCCTGCTATTCTGGATCTCCTACAATTACAACAGGACCATTGCCCTGAACCTCAGAGAAATTGGACATTGGGCTGCATTTGTGGGAGACTTGAGAAAGAGTCATGAGCAACAGGAGCCAAGGCCCAGCTCTGTAACCATAGAAACTTCCCTTGAAGACCTTCCTTAAAGACCTAGAAATACCTTCTTTTTAGGGTTATAAATTAGCCCAAATCCTAGATCACAAAGTCCATAAAAAGCTGCTGGCCTAAACCAGCTACAAACACATGCACAAAAAGTACTGCCTATAACTTCAGCCTCATTGTACCATCATTATAATATCATGACTATGCATGGAAGTTCATGAATCTAATTATAACAGACTGAGTTCTAGGTACATAATGTGCACGAGGCAAAGTTATTGCCTAGTGTCAATCAGGTGTCAATCAAAGTGACCTCACTTGCCAATCACCTAGGAATGCCTTTGGAACCACTTATTATGGCCCAAATATAAGGTAGACTTTCCCACTTCTGGTCCTTTCTGCCCTTTGGTGCTACCCTCCCTTTTTGCTCTTCTGGGTTTGGCTCCATTTTTGCCCTTTTGGGCTTTCATCCCTTTTTGGTGGCCTTTTGTGGCCTTTTTGCCCTTTCGTAGCCATTTTGGCCCCTTAGTGCTGGTTACAGTGCTGGGACCATGTGTCTCCTTGGGGGATTCTTTGTCTTTCTAAGATATACTTCTAATAAAATTATTAAATTTCAATGACCTCTGATTCTTCACTGCGTCATTTGAAGAAGAACTGAGGAAAAATACTAACTACACATCTGTGCTGTCTTATACCTCTCCCTTCCCACTACCATTGGGGCCACACCGAACTCGCATCAGCCCCAACGGTGAAAATGTGTCTGGTCATTTACGGATTAGGATGCAGTAAAACTTATGTATTTTTTTCCAAACTCAGGAAAATCTGGTATCTACTCATAATATTACCTAAGTTTTGGGAATCAAAAATCCTGAATTTGAGTTTGTATACTTGGATATATTTAATCCTGCTTTGTATAAAATTTTTAGTTTATACGTCTGGCTCTTGGGGCCACTGTAGATCTTACTTATACTTTTCTTAGGCTTTCGTCACATTTGACAGTACAAGGCATCAGAAAATATTCCTTTCTGTCCTGTCTGCAATATAATATTATAGAAATAATAAAATGATTTAGATGTCTCAATATGCTTGCATAGTATAATTGTTACTTTTGATTGGCAAGTGAGATCATTTTGATTGACACCTGGCTGCTGTGTAACTCTGCCTAGTGAGCATGTGTGTAACCAGAATTCAGTTTGTTATAATTAGATTAATGAACTGCCAGACATAAACATAGTATTATAATAACCTTCTACACAGACATCTGTAACCAGATTAGGCCAGCTAAGACTATGACCCTCCTTTCTTTTGTCTCTGGGGATACAGGAGAGATTCTCTAACTACCAGTTGGGTGTTCTTTGGGTGGTCTCTAGGTTAGGTCCCTATTCCTTTGTTTTCTTTGTCGCTCATGCCTGACTAGCTACCCAACATAATGTCATATACATATCACGAGCATTATGTTTGTGTTGTAAAAATAGGGGAATTGTATATCTTATTTGTGTTGTATCAATAATTTTCTTAATATAGTTTTTATAGTTGAGGTGAGAGAGATGTGTGTATGTTTGTGTGTTGATACTATTGCTTTTATTCTTGGATAATTAGTATAAGGTAAACATAATAACTAAATGGACTAATCAAATCAATTATGCATTATAAATTGCTATAAGAGTTATAGAATAATTGTTACAAATATGTATTCAATGACAATGTACATACAAAATCCATTTAAGAAAGACAAATTATATTTCCCAAACAATAGCCTTACTATTAGAAACATGAAATAATTCAGAATAATATGACCACTTCTGTATCTTTCCGCTTGAGTTAATACAAAATTTAGTCTACATGTTTTTCTCCCCAAATAATCATGTTCTGCTTGTAAACGTAGTAAGGGACTTTAGAAACTGTCTTTTCTTTAAAGAAGGAAATTATTATTATTTTTTAATTACTGTAGCATTTGGATACTTGTAGGTTTAAGAACAAAATATAAAAGAAATAGTTAATTGCTTGGTAAATCTCTGCTGCTCCCTCACTGCCCTGGAAATCTCACTTTTGCTCTCAGAAAATTTGGCTGGAATGCTGTCTGTTCATCTGCACTGCACTTTACCTTCTTCATGGTCTCTCTCTTCTGGAATCACTCTTCCTTTCCCTCTGCCTCAATATCAGGTTACAGTATAAACCATAGGGCTCAGAAAGTGACAGCTGAAGAAAACTTACTCTCATCAGACAGGCAGCTGGTTTGAATTCTTGTCGCTTACTAACCGGGTAACCATGGGTATGCCAAAAAACAAAAACAAAAACAAAACTTACCTGTAGGTAAACATTCTGGGGCAGAATGTTTGGCAAATAATTAAATGTAGTGAAAGATAAGCTGCAGTGATGATGATGACTATGATGATGATGATCTATGTATGGAGAGAAAAAGACCCCAAAGTAAATCAAAGGCTTGCAAAATCTTGGCATTAATTCCTGTGTGAAAGATTAAATTGAGAAAAACAAATTACTAAAAAACATTAAGAAAAAAATCATTCTAGACTGATTTTAGACCAGAGTTTTCTTCCTATTCCAGAAAAGAACAGATACTGAATAATGCTACATAGATTAACAGAGATAAGGAGTTCTGTAAGCTTTTAATTAAGTTATTCCATTTATGGGAACAGTGCAGTATGGTGAAGACACTTAAATTTACCTAGGAGCTAAAAATCATTTTTATTTAGTGCCACACTATAACACAATATTTACCTGTTCTACAATGATGTCAGTCAATCTGTTGCCTTAAAAGTACATATGTTAAAATAGTCCTTGCCTTAATGATATTAGAATTACAGAATGTTGGGGGAAGAAAGTATATTTGGGTAAAAGCATGTCATGAGGAAAAAAATAAGAAAAAAGCTTTAAAATATTTTCAAATTAACAAAAAGAAAAAAGTTTTATGCTATAAAGATAGTTCTGTTTTTTAGTGTGCAATTCATTTTACTAATAAAGTTTTTATGTACTTGCATACCAAACTAGTTACAATCAAAATGCATTTTGAATAACTACTAATAGCAAAAAGAAAAAGAAAAAGAAAAAAGATTATATAGCTAAAAACTAGCATTAGTATTCACAAAAACCAGTAAAATCTAATAAAGATGAAATATATAGCTAGGCCAAATAAATTACAGATGCAGTACACATTGTTTTAGTGACAAAATAGTTACACTTTTCATTATAGGCCCATAAATATAAAATATAACTCTCTAAAGAACAAATTTTATTTAAATATTTTCTATGTGCTAAAATTGACATTTGAATTTTAACCCATTTTGAAGGCTACTGGAATTCATTTTAATTTGCTTTCTGAAAATATTTTTTCTTTTACATTAGGCTTTGAAGCCTGTTTCCACAGAAACAATTCCATCAAGTAAGTTTGAATTTTATTTTTAACATAAAATGGGTTTGACCATGGATCTTCCTATACTGGTATGAACAACCTAAAATAGCATACAAAACAATTTTAAATGCAGGCTGATGTTTACAATGTAACCCCTGTGGTCAGTAGCTAGAAAATTCATGAAATTGTCCTTTGGTGGTTTGTCTGTATAATTCTTAGATTAGAGGTTGCTATGACAATGCTCCTTTTTTCTTTCTTATTTTCTCCCTCCTTCCTTTCTTTTCTGTTTTAGTTTTCTATGGTTGCTGTAATAAATTACTACAAACTTGGTGGCTTAAAACAGTCCAAATTTATTTTCATTTACAGTTCTAGAAACAAAAGTCCTAAAATGGTTTCACTGAGCTATAGTCAAGGTGAGATCAGGCTTTTTTCCATCTGTAGGCTCTGAGGGAAAATTTTCCTTGGTTAAAGGCCACCTGCATTCCTTGACTGATGACTCCTTCCTTGCATTTTTTAACCACTTTCTTCTGTTGTCATTTCTACCAACCCACTGCTCTTACTGTGCCTCAGACTAGAACTCTTGTGACTGCATCCCACTGATAAACCAGGATAATCTCCCCATCTCATAATATGTAATTTACATCAGCAAAGGCACTTTGACATAAAAGGCAGCATTCACAGCTTCTAGGGATTAAAACCCTACTATACTTCCTTTCTTACTTTTTCCTCTGTACTTCAAGTTACTGTTTGCACAGAACAAAGACAACATTGTTTGTAGTTTTAGTTAATGAATAAAGACAAGTAAAGCTTCTCACTACCAAAGAGGCAAATTCAAGGAAGGCGTGAAGACAACTGAGAGGGTACATAGTTGCCAATGTCAACAAAAATACCAGATAACTGGTTCAGTACAGTTTTAGAGATGATGATAACGGATTTTTAAATTTGTATAATGCCTTAAATATTTGCATAGAATTGCATGCAATACAACAATGAAGTGATATGATTATGCAGTTTTTCTGATCAGACTAAGTGCCTTACAGAAGCTTACACAAGCTGGGCAGTACACTAGGGCTTTGAGCAAAGAACCCAACTGCCTCCTTGTTCAGGGATTTTTATCACTGCATTTAGAAGATCAAGCAATAAATAGTATAGGTTATTTCTTCTTTACCACTTGTGAGAATTACATTGTGCTAGTGAATATAACAATGCAATCTTTAGAAATATATGCTTTGTTTTCTCTCAGGATCTAAGTTATTATAATGCTTGGATTTCTGCATAATATGCCAAATTCCTCTTTACTCAGAAGAGCTTAGTTTTTGCTGTGCTTCCCTTGGATGTTTAAAAACAAAAATAAAAACAAAAAACCTTTATAGGTAAATATTTGATAATTCTCCAAATGTTTAACAAAAATAAAAATAAATTAATTATGATTCCCACCACTCAGATAACTGTTTTTCTTTATTCTTGACATGCTTACTTCTTGTCTTTAAATAAATATATATATATATATTTTCTGCAAAACTAATAATATATTCTGATTTTTTTCTGTGACATTAGAAACTTAAAATGATTGTGTTTTCTTATTATATAACATTATTGTGCTAAATAATATTTTTGTGTGCACATTCAATTATTTTTAGAGTTTAAAACTAAAAGTAAAATCACATGCTCAAATATAATTAGCACTAAGATTCTATTTTCAAAGTGCTAACCATTATCCATTAGAATTCCTCCAGCAATTATCTGTAAATGCCCAATTCCTGAGCATTTTGTCAATATTAGATACGCAATCTTCAATGTTTTCCAATAAATGATACAAAGTGCTATTTCTTTGTTGTTATAATTTGCTCTTATTTGGTTAACATTAGGTTGAACTTTTTTATTTGCCATTTTATATCTGTTGTTATGAATTGTCTGCTTATATCCTTTGCACATGTATCTGTTGAATTTTTAAATTAATATTATTAATTACTTTAATTAAACCTCTGCTATTCGGTGTAAAAAACTATTACATTGTAAATGTTAATGTCCACAGTTAAAAGCTCCTATTTTTTAATTTAAGAAAAAATACACTCCTCTTTGGTTGGTCTAGTTTTTGAGCTGACAAACTTTAAAGATTATGTGTTTTTATTCTAAATATATTTTTGTTTTAAAATTTTTTATGCAATTACTATTAAGTGCTCTGACACTGCATGTGATTATATGATAAAGGAAATGTATTTATACAAATATAGGCCACATGGATTATTATTATAGAAATAAAATATGGGATTCTTACAAAGTCTCTATGAGCTCAGTGGTTTTGTTACCTCTAGTCTAGTTATAAACGGAATGGGAGCAATCTTTACCTTATCTCCAATTGTCCTATTAATCTTTCTTGAATCTCCTGCGAGATTCAGAGCCAGCCCCTTCCTTCAACACACACATACTTAATGTCCATGTTGCTATGTAAGCTTGATGGTTGGTCTGGGTCTTAGGAGCACAGGACTGACTCAAAGCACTTAAGATGTTACGCTTATAGTTTGGGGTATCCATTAAAAGCGCATGTGGAATAAGATCCTTTTATAGATCTGGAAACTGTATATACCACTTCCCAAAGTTACCCTTGTCCCCTGAGCAAGTCGTCTCTTTATTCAAAAATCAATTAAAATGTCACTTTCTAAGGAAAGCCCTCTCTAATGCTCCTGTCCAAGTCATGTTCTACTTCTGTTCTTTCTCAGAGCAAATTACATGTCTTCAAAGGGCTTCAACATTTTAATTGTAATATGTTAAATTTTGTTTGTCATTTGACTTGCTCACAAATATGCTTAACTCAAGGAAGGCTAAAGAAAGAATATTTGTTGAGTAAATAGAGAGCCTAATTTTGAGATACAGGATTCAATTTAACTACAACCCCATAGATTTTTCTTACCATGTTTTTCTAAAATTAGGCATTTCTGTCAACTGGACAGAATCCATTTATGTATGTAGCATAAGAAATTACAGTCTTTATAATAATTTTTGTAGTATGCAACTTTTTCATAGTAGCATTATTAAGCATTCAATAAAAATTAATATGAAACAAAAATAAAATATTCCATGAGAGCATCAAATAGGAAAAAAATAACTGATTTTTAACTCACTCTATATTGATAAAAATTATAAAGAAAAAACTTGATACACAAAGAAATAACTTTTAGATTAGGTAAGACATCTAATAATAGAAAAATTCAGTTTTATTAGAGCACTCGTTATCAGTATAGTAGAAAATTATGATTGGTTATTTTTTTTAGAAGTCTTTATTTCCTTTTCCTATTACAAAGGGTAAACTATGTAGCTCTTATTGGTCAAGAAAAATGAGTTTATTAGTAAACTTCTAATGTTTCACAGGAAACTGGCATTGAGAATGGTAGAAGAAAATAAGACTCAATTTTGAATATGACTTACTTGGAAATTGTTAGATTTTATTATATCCCCAAACATGTTAAATATTACCTCAGTGTGCACAAAAATATAATAGTTTTACATAAGATTTTAGGTCATTGAAACTTTCAAAGGAATAGAATTGAACCATTCATTTAATGAGCTGGAGTTTAATAACAGGTTTGTAAAATGGATTTATAAGTAAGATACATCTTGGTTTCACTCCTGGCTCCAACCAATAGTGGGTTTGTGAAGTTAGAAAAGTGAAATATGCCCATAAAATCTTAGTTTTCTGCGAATGGACAGAAAAATTAGATGTACTACAGAGTCTTGTTTTGGATTTTCAACGGATAAGGCTAAATGGTAAGCACACGGCCTAGGACAAAGACACTTAGAAAAATTAGCTTTAAGAAAGTGTCAAGATGTGTAAGACTTCTTTGGATTATAAGGTACTATTAATGTATATGTAATACGATATTGGGTGCATTTTTAACTTAGCTACCACATGTTTCCTAATTTTAAAGTCATTGCTGGGTCTTTTTACTCTACAGTTGTTAATCTATTATTGATTTTTCACCTACATTCTCCAATGTAGAATTTTGGTATTTATTTTGCCTAAAATAATGTGCAATCTTCTATGTCATTGTCTTTGCTTATATTTCTATCCTCTTAGAAGACTTTTGTGTAGCCTTATGTTTTTAAAATGATTACATTCATAAAAATTGTGTTCATATACTTCTTTCAGAAATTTTTTTCTAAAATTTTATTAAAATAAGTGTTGTCTTGAAAAAAAAAAGTTTATAAAAAAGCCACTAATTACACACCTAAGACATGAGTTTGGTAGTCTATTTTTTTCTACCTACCTATTTTTTCTTTTGATCTGAAAAATTTTAAAGACATTTATGATAACATTAATGTTTACTGCATAAGTATCACTAAAATCAAGTCAATTCAGTTGTAAACTAGTGTGCGCAGCCTCCAAGAATAATCTTGTTAATCAAGTATTCATTTCTATCACAGACATTCAAGTTTTCAACTTAGAATATACCAAAATACACAAAAAACCAGATGTCTTCTGAAGACATTTCTTTGCTTGAGAAATTGTTTCAATATTTCGCATTATCTAAAGAAAATAGTATTAAATTGCCTTTGACAATTGACAGGAATTTAATCATTACTTTGTAGTGTAAAGCAGGGAATGCTTGTTTATAAAGAAATCTGTCTAATCAAATGTTATAAATAAAGATTTTATTATATTTTAATTTCTACTATCAGGCTTTGCCCTCCTGCAAAATTTCTGTTACATGATTTTTCTATGCATGACCATATGATGCTTCTAACTAGTCTATAGGCAAATACAAATGTATGTATCACTTCTAGACTTGACATACTAACATTCAATATTAACTACACAAAATGGCGAAATGAATACTACAGTATTAGATGAATGAATTTTTGCTGAACATAAATTTACAGAAAAGATATTCTTTAAGTAAAGGTTTAAATGCTTCTATATTTCACTAATGCCATTGTGTCTAATTTTGCATTTAAATAACATCCCATTAATACAATGCCTTACAAACTTACTCATATTCTGTTCTTTTGGAGAGCAAAAAGTAAATAGTTATGGACAATAATAATATTATTCAAGAACAACAGGAAAGTGAAAAATTTATAATCAGTTTACCTTACAGCAAGGTAAGAGAAGTAAAATGATTTTTATGTTGGTAGTTCATATGCATTACATTCTAGATTTTTAAGGCACTCTGATCAATTTAGAATTGGGTGAAGGCAATTAAGAAAATTGTGTTTATAAGTGAAGAATTAAGAAACAATTTAAAGCAATCATTTGTCTTTCAGTATTATATTTGTTCAGCAAAGTATTCCAAGCCAGTGAGTAAATGTAAGCTTGTGGTTTTATAAAGGGCTTTTTGAGGCTATGCTGGGAGATAAAGCATCCACAAAGAACTTGACCAGGCCTTCTCCTTATATTTTGAAATCTGTTAAGAAGTATTTTGTTGCAATTTTATTGTTGAGTAAAAAAATTGTTTGTTTGGATTATTAGGTTCTCTACAATAAAATATGTTCACTATTATTGGAAATAGACAAAGCTTGCATTTCGATTATCACGTACAAATTTAAACAATTTTAATTTGCAAAAAATACCAATTATCATTTAAATTGATTATTTTTTATCTTTAAAATTCAATACAATATGCAGTTAATGAGTGTTTAAGTGCTCCAACATGTATTGGCATGAATAAACAGTTAAATATAGTATTCACTCTTTAGAAAATTAATGAAAAATTAACATGAATAGTTCATAAAATTTGTTCTATTGTATACATGTCTTGCATACACATTTATCTAGTAGTGAGTAAGAGAAAATTTACATATACTGTTATCCTCAGTAGAGAATATTCTTTCTACTTATACTTCTTTGTCTAAGTTAGTCATCTTTAACATTGCCTTTAACACTACAGTATCATCTAAGCGTAAATAAAAATGTTTTAGATTTCATAAGAATAGAAATGTCTTATGAAGTTAAAATGTCTTAATTTTGTGATGGGCCTCAGGCGTCCAACGTGCTTTTCTATATTACATTATATAATCAAGAAAACATTAACTTTAATGGCTAATATTCCTAAAGGAAACATAAAGAATGAACAAGACTCAGATTTATGACTTTATTAATTTTTCTTCTCAGCTAAATAGATTACACAATAAAATTAATAGAGTCAAAATAATTTGCATATAGTTAAATCAAATATGCGTTGACTGAAAAAATAAAACATGCATTAACTATAATATTGTCAATGTAAGGTCCAGAATCTGGTACAAAAAAGATGAAAACTTTTTGCCAACAAGATTTAGAAATAGAGATTAACTGAAACATTTTGGGAAGGGTAATAAATTTCACTTATCAGGAAAATAAGTGAAAGAAATTAAGATTTTTACTATTTTTACTTTCCCTCTCAGGAAGATTGAGAACTCATTAAAACAGTTTCTAGAACTCACTCTTCAAACATATACTCATTTTTCACCAAGTATTGTGAGACACTATTCTGTGTTCTGAGAACACTAAGGTAAAAAACTGTACAACTTTAATGAATAGACAATCTTTACGTAGTTTAATAAACACTAGGATTGGGAGATTTTGTGTTATACTATTGAAGCATGGGAAAAGAAGCCCCCACCAAGAATTAGGGTCAGCAAAGATACTCCATAAGAAATGACATAATATTTTAGACTTGTAGAGTGAATAGAGATTATTCTGATAAATTGTGAAGGATGAGAAGAAATGTTAGACTCAAAGAAAACAGGATCTACAAGAATATAGAAATAGATACTGTCTCATTCTTCTGTGATATCCTCTTCAAGGCTAACATACTATCTCCCCTCCTGCTGAGAATTATCTACTGTTAAAGTCTCAATTCTATGTACCTCATCTGCCACACAGGTCTGCCTTACGTAAAGTTGTGCTGCCTCCCAAAGAACTGTTCATAGCTAATTACAGGTCAATGTGGAAATACAAATATCTAATCTCCTTGCTTCAGTTTGAAGGAAATCTAAAGCTACATCGCAGCCCCAGAGCTTTGCTTGAAATTGGCTGAAACTTCAGTTGCAACCACATTGTGGGTCAGCTTTTCTCTCTTTTTAAGTTTTTCTGGCCTTATCTCCTTACAGGTATATCCTCCTAGAACAGTCTCCAATGAACCACCAGCATACAACTCTCTACCTGAGTACCTGTTTCCAGAGTGCCCAATCTCAGATGAGTATAGAAGTAAAAGATAACATGACATCTTTGAGAAACTGAAAGATGGTTAACATGACTATGGATTAGAGAGTTAGAGAGAGGCAAAATGAGACTGGAAAAGCAAGTCTGAGTCAGACTATGTTTTGGAAATCTTGTTGAAAAGTTATCATAAAAACCATACGAAGTCATTGAAGAGTTTTAACAGAGAAATGACAGTCAGATTAGAATTTTATATCACTCTGGTTGCTGAATGGATAATGAATTAAAATAGGAAAAATGTAAAGTCAGAGAGATCACTTAGGAAGTTGCAAAAGTATTCTTGTGAAAAGTGATGTTTGAAGTAGTATAGGAACAGCCAGGAAAAAGATAAAAGGATGAATTTGAGGAATACTTTGGAATTAAGATAGACAAGAATGAACGATTGGATGTGCGGACAGACTAAACATGTAATTTCAAATGAAGCTCATATTGTGGTATAGTTTAATGATGTTGCTATTTATGGAAATGGAGTAGCATCTGTTATCTTTGTAAGTCAAATTTTATTTTATTAAATCTAACACATACACACGTAATACCTTCGAAATATTAAAGGCATTGATAACTCTAGGACATGAATTCTAAGTGGTGGATTTGGGTATAAAAGCTTGAGAGAGGAGGATATTAAAGTAATAAGCAACTTGAAATTCCTTGAAAGGTATTTGGGAAAATGGATAGCAGATGAGAAGGATGATGTTGTACTATAGACATTAGAGATTGAATTGGACTAACAAAAAATATTTTTCTTGTATAACCTGGAATCTGGCAGATTTAAAATGTTAGCAGTAGCAGTTCCATAACTCTCCTGGCTTTGCGCTATGATTATTGGCTCATAGTTGCTGGATGACTGTTGCAGCATCAGAGATCACATTTGAGTTCAGAGATAATGTCTGGGGAAAGTACAAGAACTACTCCTGCTATTACTATCCTTTTATTTTATTATTATTAATTTTTAATCAAGAAAGCAAATACTTTCTTCCACAGAATTTCTCTTACATCTCCATACCAATAATTATTTTATGTGGCTATCTCCAATTGCAAGAGAGCAAATGCATAGTTTTCTAATCTTCAATCATTGAGAATGACAAAGAGGGAAAGTGGTTGGGATTAGCATGGATTGAGTCAGCCATTTTACAGTATCTGCCCTTTGCATAGTAATAGTCAGCCCTTTGTATTTTGAACATCCAAAGATATTCTCTTCTTACATATATTCATTGCATTAAAAAAAACTTTTACCTAAAAATCATTGAATTATGTCATCAAAATCGAGGTCCAAAATCATGGTTTAGCATCTAAAAATTAAAACGAACTGTTTGCCCAGACCACATAATATAAAAAGATAGAGGATGCTGGAATCTCAAATGGACCTTTGCTAAAAATTCTTTCCCTTAATCTGGTAAAATATATGTAAAGCCTTCTATCTCATCTGAACTCCTGATAAGGCTGATCCTATAATATTAGTTTTAGCTTGAGTTATAGCATAGGCTGAATTTTGAGACTTTAAATCCAAAACTATGGGACTCTTATTCAACTTAGATTGCTAAAGACAGTTTTTTTTTTTTTTAATTAAAACAATATTGTGTGTGATCTCTGCTTTCAGACTAGCCCTTTCTTGTCTGGAAGTGATAAGAAATAACCCAAATACTCCAATATTCTATTTTTTGATAATTTTCACTACTTAAATAGCATTGGTCTGAGATGGCCTGGATTCAAGGCTGAAGCATGCTATATTTTGACCAAATATTTCACTTCATAATAAAAGTCACCAATATTTAGATCAAATCGGTTGGGTCTTCATTAACTCAAATTCTATCTTCTCCATTTAGTGTATTACATGCAACATCTTGTGGACATTGCATAAAGGTTTTGTATATATCCAGTTATATTTCTTCATAGGTTCTTAATTGTTTTGGTTGTTACATTAATAACATTTTTTCTATTTCTATTTTGTATTTGAACTTTTTTGTATATAATAAAGATAATGATATTTGATTTTTCATCTTATAATTGAACTTCTTGCTCAAATTGTTGATTTCAATAGTGTGGTCATTGGTTCTTTTAGGTTTTCCAGGTCTACTATAATATTCCCTACTAATAACACTCATGGAATATTTGTTTCCTAAGAAAAGAACATGTTTATCTGTATTTTTAAATACATTCCTACTTGAAGTCCATTTTAGCAGCATTACTATAGTAGTTTTCTTTATTATCATTTGTTTGGTAACTGTTCTTATTTTAAATTTTCATCTTCTGTTATTTTGGCTTGTATTGAGCTCTATTTTCTTTTTAAATACAATCTTAGAGTCTCTTCTTTTAATAGCTGAATTGATCTTTTTCCCACCTAGCGATATTACTAATAGTTCTGAATTTGCTTTTTTTTCTATTTTTATTAGTTTACTTTGTTTTTGTTTTTCTCTTTCTAAATTATTTTAAAATTATGAAGTTTCCTTATTTCCATTTTTCCTATATTATATTGAACAACAAAAAATATTTTATCACTTTTAAGACTCATATCATTTTAACATTTCTGAAGTTGAAATGTGTCTGTTTATTGATGGCATTATATGATTACTAGCAGTCAAATGGAAGTTATGACAGAGCTGTCCTTATCTTTTCGTGCATGACCTTTGTCAAATAATTGTATATTATCATTGCCTTAATTAAGTACTGTCTATCATTTGTATTGCATATGTTATATTCAGTTATCATTTAAAATAGCCACAAAAAATAATATGATTCTCTGTTGAGATGTAAGGTTAATTTGGAAGTTAACATGGAAACTCATTAAGGAAATAGATTTTATATCAGTGAAGCATATATCTACTGTTGGAGCAAATAAAATGACTCCACACTTTCTTGCAGAATAACAACCAAGTGCTTTATGGGACCTAAAAAAGAAGAAACATGAATGTAGATTAAACTACCTTATACTTTGTAATTGAGATACATTAAAAAGACTATTTATCACATACCAAAAAAGAAAGCACCAACATCAAAAACTTGTAGGGTGGCTGTCAGAACCTTGGAAAGAAGTACTGAAGATAATGTTGTAGTACCAACCCTTATGCTGGCACGGAGTATGTTGTTAATATGAAAAATGGTGGGGGAAGGCTCCCAATTAAAAAGTTATCTAAAAGAATGGGACTTTAATGGCTCCAATTTTAAAAAGTTATCTGAAAGATTTGGTCTTTGAATGCAAAAATATTTTAAGACAAAGATTTGTTTCTTACATTTTTCATTTTATGATTGTAATAGGAAAGTATGATACAATATACACACTTAAATAATTCTGAAATATTTTCAGTATATATTAGTAATCATTTTAAGATATAAGAATGTATTATGTCATTGAAAGCATATTTTTTCTTTATGAATCATATACAAAATATCATTCGCCTTAAAATTAATGACATAGTTTTGATGATTTACTCTTTGAATAATAACGCTTACATGTTTAACAGTCCTTTGTAAACTTTTCTAAGAAATTGCAGAGTTAATCTAATAAATAAAGTGTAAATATAGAAACAGAGGCAAAAAATGACTATTTGATGAATATTACATTTTTAAAAGTTATAATTACATAAGTTTAAAAAAGTTAAAATAGATTTTACAATTGTACAGAAGTAGCTGTGCATTTTGATGTTTGTTTTGTTAAAACAACAACAATCCCTTTCTACCATAAATGAGTTGGTAGATTTGGGTAGAAGCTATAGGTTGAGAGTCCTATTATGAGCCATCTACTAAGAAAACTTTTGTACATGAGATGAGTAATAAAATTCTCTGTGCTTTTCAACTGTTGTTTCCCAAACAGGGATTATTTCATGCAGTTAATATTCCGCTTGTACTGGAAGTAAGCTGGTTGTATATTTGACTTGAGGGACAGGTTTTTACTTGTATCCTCTAACATATAATAATTCTATTTTTCAATTGAAATTCGTGACAACCCCTGACTTACCTACAATCAAAAATCTGTGGGACAAGAAGTCCATCTAGGAAACATCATATTAGGCCCTGTTATACATCTTTTCTTTTCCCCTAACTTCAGAATTATTAATCACTTTCTTCAATCATATAATGGAAAATGCTTATAAGATATAAAACAATTTCTCACTACTTATTATTTAACTGTATAGATTAGGACTTAAAAATAAATTTTCATAACCTTCTAAAATCAATTCAAGTTTATTCTTAATAACGCTTTTCTCACTTGCATTCTAAGTTCACAGCATTTTCCAAGCTACATACTCTGTGAGTAATAACCTTTCTATTAAATAGTAACTCTTTCAATTCAGAACAACTCATATTAGAGTTACATTGGAAGGACCAGATGAAACTTGAAAGGATTTTCCATTTTGGTATACAATAAAGCCTTCCCAACACAGCAGAGTTCTACAATGATATCAAATATTCCATAAGGGGAGAAAAAATCTTTAATATACATGTTACTCCATCACAGGAAAATTGAAGTAATCAAGGTTATATGGCTCAGATGAGACCTAATGTTCAAACAAAGGAAGTCAAAAAAATGGATGGCGGCAATTGTGAAACTAAAGCCATATTGGGTAAAGTTATAGCCTCCTAATGTTACTCTTCAAATGAATGAAGACATTACAGTTTTATAACTGGTAGTACAAATCTGAATAAGTGTGTAATATATAAACAAAACATATACACACCTATAAATTTATATATATGCAAATATATTTTTGTTATTACATATATAATGTATATATGCAATAGGTTGTTTCATACACAAAATACTCATACACATATAATGACAATACATATGTGTGTTTTCATCTGCCATTCTTTCTGATAATGATTGCTTTATTGCTTACAAAGCACTTTTATATCTTGCAACATAGTGTTCACAAGAACTATTATTATTATGTTATTATAAATATAGATGAGAAGACAGAGTGATTATGAAAAAAACAAGACATAACAATGATGAAGAGACTAATGTGCTTTGATTCTGTTCTTTCTACTATATTGCTAATATTTATTATTGTAGAGGGCGTGAGACTTGCTCTCTGATAAAATTCATTAGAGGCAATTACAGAAAATTTTATGACCTCTAAGACTCCCACTCCCTGTGAACATGCTCTGTGTGATCTCTGAACTTTGAGTGAGAATGAGACTTATAAGTGAGATATGTGGTACATTATGTTGCAGATAAAATATTTCACATGTAAATTTAGTCTCGAATAAATTGACTTTGAGTTAAGTAAAGAGAGATTATCCTAGGTGAGCCTGACCTAATCAGTTGAAATCTTAAAAGAGGTCAGAAAGATTCAAAGTGAGAGACATTCTGTCTAGTCTTGAAGATGCTGGCCTTGGAGAAGAAAACAATTATATTGTCAACTGCCCTGTGAAGGGCATGATGTTGCAAAAACTTGGGTGCATCTCCTAGGAGTTAAGAGTTGTCTCTAGTCAATAGCCAACAAGAAAATGGGGACTTCAGTGCTATAACAACCACAAAGAACTAAATTATACATATAACAATAAGCTTGGAAGAAGACCCAAAGCCTCTGGATTCTAGTCGGTGAGGTTTTGAAGACAGGACTCAACTAACCTGTATCCAGGTTCCTTTTCACAGAAACTACGAGATAATACATCTGTCTCATTTTAAACAACTAAATTTTGATAATTTGTTATTATTATTCAGCAATAAAAACTAATTGAATTGGTTAAGTTCTGCATGTTTGTTACATATGTGTAAAGAGTGATATGTGCGTGCGTGCATATGCAGGTATGTGTGTGTCTAAATCTCCACATGTTTAATAAAAAGACCACCATTATGTATTGATACAAATATCTCAGCTTTTCTGGTACATTCATTTCTGAAGAAATTTGGAGTTTTCAATCCATTTCCATTGTGCTGGAGCACCATGAATAATTTATTGCACATTTTCTGTACAAAAGTCTCATCACATTTGTCATTTCTTTGAAGTAAATTGTGAATGAAAGCCGGAATTTCTCAGAGAAATAACCCCAAAGGTTTGTGTGTGTGTGTAAATTGACATCACTGGAAAGTTCACTGAATACTTTTTGAAACAATGGTTATTTACCACAATTTTTTGATATTTGAAATCTAGTTTATTCTTTAGAAGTGAAAGAATGATCCACAGCCATGCTACCCTGAACAAGCCTGATCCCGTCTGATCTTGGAAGCTAAGCAGGGTCAGGCCTGGTTAGTACTTGGCTAGGACATCACCTAGGAAGACCAGGTGCTGTAGGCATAAAAAATAAAAAAAAATAAGGAATTATAAACTGACAAGTTCCTTGCAATCTGTGAGGTCAACTAAGGGTTGCCTCATCTAAAAAATATAAATAAATAAATAAAAATAGAAGTTAAATACATACATAAAATATAAAGTATGAGGCAGATAAGGGGTCAATAGGCCAGATTATCCATCTTTATGCTATGAATTAGGTGTTAAATGATCAATGAAGGAGTATCTATGGTTATGAATGGTCAATCCTTCATCTTCATGGGACATCGAAGGCAACATACCTCCAGATTTATGGAAGTTGAGCTAATAAAAATGGAGAATGTTAGCGATGGGCTAACTAGTAGTAGATGGAAAGGCAGTAGTGATTCTATCACTTTAGCTCTGTGTTTTAACATATCCTAGAAAGTGTCAGTGGTGAATCTCATCTAAACAGATGCGTTTTTATCCTTTTTAGTAGTCAGACAACAAAACACTGCTGAAGAGGTTTTTATAACTACAATCCTTTGAGGAAGAATGCGTAGAACAATAGAGTTTGAGTTTTGAAAAGGCAGAATCTGTGTCATGGTCATCTTTCCATCTCCAGCACTGAGCATGGTGTTTGTCTAACACAGAGTAATTTCTTGAAGTGATTTTTTTCTTCTGTATTGAGATAATAACAAATGAATAAAAGAATGCAAAACTAATGCACAAAAGGATAAATAAAAAATATAATATCCTTGTTCCTATTATATCAAGTGAAATTCGAAACTCTTTCATGCTAAGGAATTCCATGATACTAACTCTGCACCTAATCACATATCTTATATCACTTTAAAAAATATTTATCTGTTTTACTTTGTATTTTGAAAACAAGAAATGAAAACATAATTAAATTTTCATGTTATACTTTATTTGAGCAGATTTTAAAATTGTTTTCAGATTTAGCAAAACTATCTATTTTCTTTGATAACTCTCACTAGTCTTTTTTATGTTAGAAGCTGAAAAAAAATCTGGGAAGCAAAATTACTTTTCTCTTTGGCATTTACTAAATTGTTTATGTAATAATATTCCAAACTAAAACTCTAGAAAACAGTAAGGAAACACCCAAAGATTTAGATAATTTCAGATTAAATAATATTTGCAAAAGAACCAATATAAAATAAAAAATAAATTGGTATGGGTTTGGAATATATATCATTTATATTTTTTCCTGAGGCAAATAGTGATGATATATTTTTTTCCCACTCATATCTATGCTGTACAATACTTTGGGACGTTGACCATCCTGTTCTAAAGTGACAATCTTCTTTTATTTTCAAAATTTCTTATCTTACTGCTTGCAAAGAATTGTATTCGGTTATAGTAGTAAGACTGCAATTCATTATAATTGCAAAAGTAATGAATAGTTAGATCACTACTGAATGTTTAGAAATAAATATCCATATTATACTTATTGAAATTAAAAGTGTAAAGAAATGAAAATATTATGTAATGAATCAAATGATTAAACAATATTATATTTCCAAACTTATATTCAAGTTATACAAGGATTATAATGATCATATAAAATGAACTCGAGATTGATTAATTTTTATTCATGGGTTAAGGAATAATTTTAAGTGTGAACTTTCTTTTGTTTATGTACTACACGATTATTTCTTGATACTTCCCTTTCATGCAGGAAAAAAAAAAACTCCTTGATATTATTAAATATTTGTTCATTTTAGAAAATAGCAGCATACAACATATTTAGACATCACTTAGTAACTGTAATTAGGTGTTTAATTTCTTGAAAATAAGGACAATACACTGGGAAGTAGTATACTAGTACTTTTAAATTATATAT
>NW_006442508.1:4874770-4974141 GCF_000325575.1 Pteropus alecto | reverse complement strand
TAAATGTCATATCAGCACACAATTTTGTTATTCCTAATAAAATAACACTTTAGAAATAAAAATAAGAAAAGATTATTAAACAAAATAGAGAAAGATATTTTTATGACTCTTGGACTCAGAGAAGACACTACATCAACTATGGCTGAGAACATTGAAATCGTTTGATGTGAACTTCCTCAAGTTTCCTCTTGTTTATCTCAAAATGTCTGTGTTATTAAAAATATAATTTGATTACATTTTCTTTAAAAAAAACCTCTCCTCTTATGACCCAAAGTTAATCCCTTTATTATGTCTTGATTTACCCCATCATATTGTTTAAATTAGTTATCTCTATCTCTGTTGTATTTTCCTTTTCATAATCTGTTTCCCTTCTGCCAAAATAACAAAATTCTAAAAGTAGAATGAAATTAAAGAAAATAAAATTTTTCTTTCTTACTAGTCTTGAGCTAGTATTCAGTTATTTTTGTCTCTTCAATTTATAAAGCATTCGAAATACTTACATATTGTCATTAATTCCATTTTTTAATCATTTACTTCTTTCACTTTTGCAATCCGGCGTATGCTCCCATCTACTAATTAAACTCTTTTATGTAAGATAACTAATTAAAAATATACATATACTTATGTGTTTATGCATATTCTTTTAAAACCTCTTGGCCTCAGGACAGTGGGAGACACTAACCATATTTCTAATTGGTTTAGGTTTTAATATTACAGCTCCACACTTGTATATTTACTACTCAATATTTTTACTTCATTTTGGAGAGAATATTTTTATCTTATCCAAAATGGAGAATTAATTGGGAGTTGCAAAATTTATACAAATGGGCATCAAACTTTATGCTTATAAAGCTGACCGGCGAATGAGACTTTAAGTACAAGGTTACAGTAGACTTTATAATATTATGCTGCTTAAGGATGTAGACTCCTCTCATTTAGGAACAGTCAGCACTCAACAATTACAAGCCTCCTTGCCTGTAAAAAACCTGTCCATATCGAAGCAGTTCATATGTCTGTTCTGAGGATAGTTTGGTTCTCAAAAGTAGAGAAATAACCCTGTAAAGCTGGAAGGCGTGTACAGAAAATAATACATTCAGTCAAGCTTTCAAAAGGAAGTCTGAAGAAATTAAAAAGTCATTTGTGTTCATTTCTCTTTTCTTGCTGTTCATGATTGTGTTCTGTTCAACATTTCTTGACTGTTGTCCTTCAATAATGCTTTATTCACTCTTTTGTTACTCTTTTTTATACTTGAGTAACATATATTTTAGAGAATATCAGATTTCTTTTCTTGGGTCTCAATTTTTTCTTTCTCCATTTTTTAGCTTAATTCATTATGAAGTTTAATCTATTTCTTCTCATCTTGAGGTCAAAGATCACACTGTATTCATTTTCATGAAAACTTTAGCACCTATCCCAGGACTTTACCCATAATAAGTTTTAAGTATATGCTTGTTGAATTCAACTTGTAAAAACTTGATTAAATACAACATACATGTAAAGGTTCACTTATAAGGTCTGTGTCAAACTTTTAGGCTCTACTCCTAATCACCATTACTACTCTCTGTCCTAAATCTTAATCTAGGATAAGTTCCCCTAAATTGTGTTTCCTCAGTGTCCAGTAATATAAATTGTACAACCATTAGACTGCAATCAGAAACCCAGATAGGTTTCCAGGGGTCAGGTTCCAAAGGTTATATTGAAGTGTTTGCTGCTCAATAAATATTTGTTGAACTGGATTTTAACTTATTTTAAAAGGATACTGATAATTAGAAATGTCTTAGAGTTTTAATTTACTGAGATGAAAAATGCTGAAGATAGGGCAAATTTGGAAGGAAAAATTAGGAATTACATCATGAGAATACTAAATTTAAGTTTTCTATGAGAAATTGTCGTAGAAATATTGAGTAGTGAATATACAAGTCTGGAATTCGAGAGAGAAGTCTGGGCTAGAGATAAAAAAAATTTAGAGATCATTAATGTATGGTTGTGAGATCACCAAAAAAATGCATATAGAGAAGAAAAGTGGCAGAATTACCACTGATCCCTGAGATGTTCCAAAATTAAGATGTTCCATATAAGAGAGAAGAGGAGGAACCAGCAGAGGAGACTAAGAAGAAAAAAAAGAGTGAGATAGAAAGAAAATCAAGAATGTGTGCCATCAGGTCAAGTGAAAAGATGGTATCCAGGAATAATAATAATTCAAATATTATGGAAATTAAATAAGATAAAATATGAGAATTGACAATTAAGTTTAGCAACAATGGACCTTTTTGGTGACCTGGAAAAGATCTCATTATATTGTAGTGAAGAAAAAGTAGAAGAGTTATAGACAGTAAATACACATCACTCTTTAGAGGGGTTTTGGTGCAAAGGATAATACTTTGTACCAAAAAAGTGGTCAAAATAGTTTGGTCAAGAGAAAGTATGCATTTTTTTTAGGTTGGAAGAAATAATCTCATGTTTGTGTATTGCTTGGAATGATCAAATACAGAGCAATACACACATGTACATATACAATAACGTAAGAAAGGAGGAAAAAAATAATTGAAGCGATGCCTTTGAAAAGGGAACAGGGAAATTAAAGTGATGAGTGTCTATTGGCAATAAAAGATAAAATCTCTCCTGAAGCTGAAGGACTGGTGCAAGTCTGACAACAATTAGGTGGAAAAATATATCCCTCCTGCTCTTATAGGAAGTCCTACAAAATCATGTTGCAAGAGTGGAATATAATTCTATAGCAAAGAAAGAGTAAAGAGAAAAACGATACTCTAATTGACCGCATCAGGTAATTTCTTTTATCAACCTATTAGATTATCTAGTTATCAAAGAGACAACTAGTCCATGGGATTTAGAATAAAAAAATTAAAATTTATTTAATAATTTTGTATTTATGTTTGGTTCATGTAACTTCCCTTCTAAACATGTAAAGTTATTTTTTAAATTTAAACCAAATATATACACAGTAAATAGTTGAAAGTTTTACCATTAATATTTATTTTCGAACATCTGTGTGGGTATCACTGCTCATGTTAGGGAAAAAATGAAATATGGGAGTTGAACTCCTAACCTCAAGAGCTTATATTCTAGTTATGCAAAAAGCTAGAACATAAAATATTTAGGTAACAATACAGGACTATATAAAAGTAATTACCAAAATACATGGTTGACGTAATAGGTGATTCAGTGTAGAGAGAAATATGTGGACTGAAATTATCATATAAATTGTTCTGAATAAAGTAGAAATGGTGTTAAGCTTCAAAAAATTGAGTACCTATTTTGTACCAGTTCCTTTTAAATACTGAAGATGAATAAAAGAAAATTTATCTTATTAAGAAGCTTTTACTTTGGTGGGGAAGAGTTAAAAACACAAGTAATTATAAGAGAATATTTTAAATGTATGAAAAAATATGATAGAGATGTGTAGAGATTAGGTTGGAGTAGTGAGGTGAGTGCAAGAGTCAAAAGGATAGACTTTGAAGTTTCTAGAATATATGGCAATTTATATGGGGCATTTAAGTCTTCCTTGCTGAGTCTCCCAGAATGGATAGGAGTTAGCCAACTCTTTAGACTTGAGTCTGTCACTATTAATTTAAAAAAAAAAAAAAGTAAAATGGCGCAGGAAAACAAGATACATCTCTATGTATCTATGTATCTGTGTATCTTTGTATCTGTGTCTGTGTGTCTATCTGTCTACCTCTATCTATCATCTATCTATCATCTATCTATGTAGGCACCTACTGATACTTTTCTTTAGAGTGTATGAAAACATTTGCAAGGGTTCTATGGGAGGCATAACTGTAGAACAAGATCTAGAATTTCATGAATAGGAATAGGAGATTGGCCTTCCCACTGCTCCTCCTTCCATAAAACCATGCTATGTATATCTCATCAAGCCTTGGACATAGTCTTATTCAAACATACTTCTCAGAATATTAGGCTATCAATAGTTAAATATTGACATGAGGATCCATAAGCTATAATTAGAATAACCAATAGGCTGAAATTGTCTGTATTGATGGATAGTTAAATAAATCCTGAATTAAAGTAGCTAGAGGGGTTAAGAATTTCTCAAGCTGTTTCTATTGTTTTTGTTGCTGTTTTTTAAATCTCACTTTTGATATTTAACTGGTTCAATACTCAGTGAATAATAGAACCAATATTTGATTAAATTATGTGGAGATATCTATCTATGCATGTATATATCTATATATATGTGTATCTATATATCTTATATGTATATAGAGATATACAGCATATATATGTTTTATATATATATATAATGTTCCCTGGAAAGTATATAGAATGTATTCTATATTCTTGTGACTTAGTTACCCATTTCATATTAATTAAAAAAAAAAACTGCTCAGTAGGACCAAACTTTGAGTATATTCACAACTTCTAAAGCAGTAATGTGAAATAACTAGTTAACAGTGTCAAATCTGAATACAAGGAAAGAAAAATAACACTCTCAGTTAAGCTATTGGCAAAAATCCATTTAATTGCATTTTAAGTCTTCTCAGAAACACTGAATTATGATGAAGTTATTTGAACTTTTGAGTTATTTACTAAAATAATACTTCACGTACATTTTCTTTCATGTAAAAACCTTAATGTATAAAACATAAATGGATATATGTGACAGTTATTTTGGCAGCAAGAACGAAGAATTGTAAATCTGTTAAAGGCTTTCAACTGAAAATCAGTTCTAGTTCCTAAATCTTCTACTATTATCTTTGCATTTTTATCCAGGATTCAAAATAATTTTTGTAATGGCTTTCTGAAATACTTTGCAAAGAAACAGTGATACAGGAGATACGAGTTATTGCCAATTCAAATTATTAATTTTCTATATTAATTACTGATAAAATGTTTTTCTAGAAGTAGGAGGTAAGTCTGCTCACTCAAACATGATATTGGCTAAAACCTTAAATTCTGATAAGTAGGTTCTTCTCTAAAATAATATAAAGAGAAATTCAGAGGGCATGATTCCTTCTGATTAAATTTGGGCCTTATTTTTATACTTTTCACTTAATTAAGATTTATACTTTGGACAAGTACAATGATTTTATTTTAATCAATGATTTTAGTTTCTCAGAGTCCTTTTTAAAATCTCCCCTAATATTGTCTAGTACATTTTAATTATTGCCTTCCGAAATCTCTCTAGCTATAATGTTGATAGGTCTATCAGTCCATGAAAAACATTTGTTTATATACATTCTGTACTCCAACTCATTCTTAATTTAATTAAAAATGAAGCAAATTGAAAATAAATGTTTCTACTAGGTTTGCATCTTAGTGTGAGGGAATACACACATTTTATTTTGACGGAAAGGGTTGTTTGTTAATCTAGATAGAATATCTGAGTTCCAGATTTCCATTGAAGTAACACAGTTCTCCCACTAACTCAGACTTATAAATTTCTCTTCTCTCTTACTTTAATCCAAAATACTATTACCAGGTCTGTTCATTTCTCTTTATATTCTCCAATTTTATCTTCTTACATTTCTCCTACCTTGTTCAAGTCTATCAATGAAAATATGGATCATATCTGGTCTTCTAGTTTATGCTCTTGCTTTTATTCTGGCTGCTTGCAATCCATCTTGAATAGCACAGCTAGGTTAATATTTACATAACATTATGTTTTCATGTGTATCATGTCATCCTCCTGCCCAGAACACTTAAAAGATATCTCATATTTTACAAGATGCTCTTCAATTTCTTTAATATGTCACTAAATGTTGATAGTTTTATATTTACATTCTAACCTATATTGTTTACTATACTGAATTACTACATTATTAATCTGTGTCATTTGGATAATTATGTGTCATTTCAAAAATCAATTAAAAATAATAAAGTAATAATGAAAATGAGTATTTACACATTTCAGTCCAGGATTAGGTCTGGTTAACTAAACAGCATCTTCTGTACTTATATGCTCAATAAATAAATAATCAATCAATCAATAAATATGGTATAAAATTGTTCCTATGTTAACATAGATTTTACCTCGTAACATCAACATTTTTTTAACTTTGGTATATTCCAACTTTTTGGAAATAAATCTATCTGGTAACTATGGGAAAAGAAACAAAAAACTTTCCAGGCTTAGTGGTCTTCAGGTTACACAAATATTGAAAAATATTTAAAATATTTTTTAAAAATGTATGAGGAGGTGCTGAGAATTAGATATAATAAAATTTTCCTAAAACTTTAGAATAAGGTTTTTTTTCTTTGTACTTTCACAAGTTGGTAATTCAACATTTTATGGAATGCCAAAATTTAGTTTTAGAATTTATAAAAATAATAAATACACAAACATTTATTATATTTATTGTTAATTTATGTTATAAATATTATAAATTTCCTTTGAGTTTTATTTCTAGTGAATTTAACTTGAACAAAATCCATAATTGCTTTTTTTAAATTTTAAGAACTAATTAGATATATTTACTATTATCATCTTTATTTAGTCATTGAAACCCTAGTATTATCTCTTCTGTCTTGCATGAATGTGTTTTTTCTCTTAAACTGAGATAATGTTTAATGATTAATTATAAAATATATTTCATAATTAAATGCCAGATAGCCATATAGAAAATTTCAATCTAGAAATCATTGTTCATTAGTTGTATGATAATTGGTATTTGATATTTTAGAACTATAATTTTTAATTATGTGTAGAAGAAAGATGATAATTTACTTTAATTATTAAATAAAGCAACACAGATACATTGATTAAGAATGCTTAATAAATACTAAATTCTCGATAAATATTTTATTTTCTTCAATTCATGTTATAATTATATTCATAATAATTTGCAATTATTAATACCACCTAGTGTGGCTTTAACAAAATATGTCATGACATGATGAAAAGGTAGAAAAATATAAAACAGACACAAATATGACAAAAAGTTTGGAATTATCAGACAAGGAACATAAAATAAATATAATTAAGATGATTAGGACTCTAAGCAAAAAAGTAGACAGTGTACAAGAATAGATGGAGAATGTAAACAAATACAGAAATTTTAAGAAAATTCTAGAAATCCAAAGCACCATAATGGAAACAATAAATGCCTTTAGTTGGCTAATCAGAAGACTGGACACACCTGAGGAAGAAATCAGAAAATATGAAGATATGTCATTGTAAATTTCCCAAACTGAAGTTTAGCAATGATCAAAATTAATGAAAAAAAGAACACAATATTCAAAAACTGTGGTGGGGGGGGACAAAAGGGAAAAATAAAAAATATAAATTGCAAGTATGATGAATAGAAAAGTTACAAATACTCTAAGTATCAATCTAACTATATCAATAACTTTAAACATAAATGGTCTAAGCATACCCATTAAAAGACAAAGATTGCCAAAGAGTAGTGTAAAAATGAAGTATATGTGGTCTTCAAGAACCCCACTTTAAATATAAAGACACATATAGGTTAAAGGTAAAAGAATGAAGAAAGGTATACCATGCTAACACTAATCAAAAAAAAGGCAGGAATAGTTTTCTAATTTTCATTAAGACGGATTTCAGAACAATAAAACATCATAATAAAGAAAAACATTACACAAACATAAACTGATCAATTTTCCAAGAAGCCATACAATTCTTAACATGTATATATCTTAACACAGAACATCAAAATACATGTCAGGCAACAACTGACAGAAGAGCAAAGAGACATAGAAAAATTAAGCTATTAGACTTGGAGATTTCAATATCTCTCTTTCAGTAATTGATGTAATTACAGCTGTATTTTTAAAAGAAACTATGCAGGACAGAAGGGTTTGGCAAAAAATATTCACTGTGATGAAAATCTAGTATCTTCAGTAAAGGCAAACATTAATAAGAATGTGGTTGATCTGAACAGCACCACTAATCAATTGGATCTAATTGACATTTATAGAACATTTCATCCAACAATAACAGAATACATATTTTTCTCAAGTTCACATGGAACATTTACAAGAGGCTGTGTCTGGGCCATAAACACAGAAACAACTTTAAAAGAATAATCATGCAAATTATGATCTCAGATCTTAATGAAATTAGTTATCAATAACAGAAATAAAGCTAGAAAATCTGAAAATATTTTGAGAATTAAACAACACACTTTTCAATCATACATGGACCAAAAAAAAAACCTTAAGAGAAAATTTTTTAAATATTTTGAACAAAATGAAACTGAATATATAAGTCAAATTATAGGAGCAGCAGTAGAGACACTTAAAAATAGCATAGATGATAGAGGCTTTGTTCATTCCTCTTGAGACCACATCAAAGTTGTGACAGAAACATGGAGCAAAAGGCAAGCAGAGTTGCCTGGGATCTAGATGAACAGAATCACTTCAACTAGAAAGAGAAATAAAAAATCCCCCTGCAATGGTAGGAGGTAGGAAGGGGGGAAGCGAGTCTGTCTGGACACCAGTGACTGAGTGGGACAGAGACTCCAGTAGCTTCAGATGCCTCTTAAAGGGGCTGTGTCCATGAGTGAACTTTCACTGTGAGGGACTTGTTTGCTTTGAGCATCAGTACTGGGTCGGCTGCTCGGGGGGCACCAGGGACTCACAGGAGGATCCTGAGTTGTTGGAGCAAGGGCCAGAGGTGAGGCTCTCTCCTGGGCAGAAATGTTAGTGGTATCCATTGTTCTTCTATTGAGGCCTTCCCACTCCCAGTGTACAGACGCAACACCACCATAGCTGAGATGTCATCGAACTGGATAACAGAGGTTGCCCTTCCCAGAATATCCCTTGAAACTCCAACTCCCCCAATTTGCAGCCCTATCCAAGCCACATCCATTTGTATCCACAATAAGTATGGTGCTCCTTTCTGAGCCAACCCCAAGACCCACACTGGTGGCAGCTGGCCTTGGTTTCAGGTGGCCTTTGGTTTTTTGAGGCAACTATAAGCACAGCATCTGTGGATTGCTTGCTGAATCTTAACAGGTGGCCCTAGAGGGGTACAACCTGGGTCTAAAGTTGGCCTGCAGGTGGACCCCTCTCAGGACTATGCCACTGGACACCTACTATACAAAGTCATGATAATAAGACTGGGAGACTTAGGAGCTTTGCTTAGTACACAGAAACAGACACAGGAAGACAGCCAAAATGGGAAGATAAAGAAGAAGAAACCATATGAGAGAAAGGAACAGAGATCCAAGAATAATGGAGTCAAGTAATCTAAGAGATCAAAAAAAGATGCTCAATGAATTTAGAGGAAGTGTAGATTAACTCAGTGAGAACTTTAAGAAAGAGATAAAAAACAAAAATGAAAATGGAAATTATAAAAGGGAACCAGTCAGAGATAAAGAATACATTATTTGAGATGAAGAGTACATTAGAGGGAATCAATAGAGTGGATAAAGGAGAAGATCGAACCATTGATATAGAGAATGGGGAAGCCAAGGACACCCAATCAAAACAGCAAGAAAAAAAGCCAAGACTATAACAGTAATTTAAAAAGCTTATGGAACACAATTAAATGTGAAAACATCTGTGTTACAGGGGTACCTAAAGGAGAACAAGAAAATAAAGAGCTATTTGAAGAAATAATGATGGAATACTTCACTAACTTGGTGAAGGAAATATACATACAACCCCTGGAAGCTCAGAGAATCCCCCCCAAAAAATTATCAGAAAGAAGCCCACACCAATACACATCATAATTAAAATGCCAAAGGTTAAATACAAAGAGAGAACCTTAAAAGCAGCAAGAGAAAAGCAGTTAGTTACCTACAAGAGAGTACCCATTATATTGGCAGCTGTATTTTTAAAAGAAACTATGCAGCACAGAAGAGTTTGACAAAAAATATTCACCGTGATGAAAACCCAGGATCTACAACCAAGAATACTTTATCCAGCAAAGCTATCATTTAGAGTCGAAGGATAGATAAAGAGTTTCCCAGACAAAATAAGCTAAAGGAATTTATCAACACAAAGCCAGTATTAAAGGAAGTGTTAGAGGGACTTCTTTAAGAAGAAAAAACATGTATCAAAAATATGAATGAAGAAACGTAATAACTACATTCTTATCAATAAGTACCTCAATTGGAAAAGAATTAAGCATTCCAACCAAAAGACAGGGTGGTTGAATGGATAAGAAAACAAGACTCCTACATATATTGTCTATAAGAGACTCAGTTCATATTAAGAGACACACACAGACTAAAAGCAAAGGGATGGAAAAAGATATAGCCCTGGGGACCCTGAGGATATTGCACTGAAGTAAGTAAGTCAGATTTAGAGGGACTTCTAACAACCAAAAGACAGGGTGTGAAATCTAAAGAAAAAATAAACAACAAAAATGGAAACAAACACATAGATACAGAGAATATTTTGAGAGCTACTAGATGGGAGGAGATTTGGGGCTATGGTGAAAAAAGGCAAAAGAACTAAGAAGGAAAAATGGTAGTTACAACATAGACATGGAGATATAAAATATAGCATAAAGAATAGTTTACAATGGTGTAATAAATATGTAAGGGGAGGAGGTGTACTAGATTTAGTGGAGTGATCACCTTGTGAGTTATGCAGATCTCTAATCACTATGCTGTACAACTGAAACTAATATATTATTGTATGCCCACTGTAATTGAAAAAATCTCATTGAATTGTACAATATAAATATGAGCAACTAATTGTCGATTATATTTTAATAAAGCTGGAAAAAAATAAAGCAGTTCACACACAACCAGCAGGGAAAAAATTATAGAAGCAGCAAAAGTAGTGTTTAGCAATAAATTTATATCATTAAATGCATATATAAGAAATGAATAAAAATCTAAAATTAATAATCTAAGCTTTTACCTTAGAAAACTAGAGAAAGGAGTGCAATTTAAGCTTAAAACAAGCAGAAGAAATAATAAAAATTAGAGCAGAAATCAACAAAATTGAACATACTTATTCCATGGACATTAAAAAGATAATAAAGGTCTACTATAACAACCATATGTACACAAACTTGATAATGTAGATGAAAAGGACTAACTTTTTGAAGACACAAACTACTAAAACAGAAGAAAAATAAAAAATCCGAAAAGTCCTATATCCATTATAGAAATTGAACCAATAATTACTAAATTCACAAAAAGGAATATAAGGCTAAAATTAATTATGTTGTATTCTACCAATCATATAAAAAAGAAATGATATCAATTCTGTAGAAGGTCTTCCATACATAGAAGCAGGAGGAACATTTCCAATCTTAATCTATGGGACAAACATTAGCCCAATATCAAAAACAGATAAAGGCATTATGAGACAGGAAAACTCCAAATGAATACTTTTCATGAATATAAATGCAAAATCCATGCAAAAAAATTAGCAAATTAAATCCAACAATGTATAAAACATTTATACAATGAGCAAATGGTGTTTATTCTAGGTATGTAAGGTGGTTCAACACCTAAAAATTAATGAACTAATATAATTCCCCATATCAATAGAATAAAGAAGAAAATTATATAATTATATCAATTGATTTGGAAAAAGCATTTGAAGAATTCAAACCCTATTTATAATTAAAAAATAAAACTCTCACTAAATTAGGAAGAGAGGGGAATTTCCACAGTTGTTAAAGAATGTTTACAATTAACCTACAGCTAACATCATACTTAATGGTAAGAACCTGTATACTGTCCTTCTAATATCAGAAACAAGGCTAAGATGTACCCTCTCACCATTCCTATTTAACATTATATTAGAAGTCTTAAGTAATACAATATGACCAGGAAAAAAAAAAAAAGATATACAATTTGAGAAAGAAGAAATAAAACTGGCTTAGTTCATAGATGACATGTTTATGTAGGAAATCCCAAAGAATCAACAAAAATTCCTGGAACTAATAAGCAATTATATCAAGTTTTTGGATATAAGGTTAATGTACTAAAGTTAATTTTTTCTTTCTACCAACAATAATTAAATTAAAAACAAAGTATCACCTACTATAGCACCAAAATATGAAGTACTTAGGGATAAATCTAATAATGTATGTACAGATTCTATATGTAGAAAAAAGTTATAATGAAATAGATCAAAGATTTAAATAAATGAAGGCATATTCCCATATTCTATGCTCATGGCTTAGACGAGTCACTGTTGTAAAGAAGTCAATTTTACACAAAATGATCTATAGATTGAAAATAATCCAATCAAAATCTCAGTAAGCAATTTAGTGTAAACAAACTGATTCTAGAATTATAAGGAAAGACAAAAAATGAAACAAATTAGCAAAAGGATAATGAAGGAAAAAAGTTGGAGGAACAACACAACCTGTACTAACCAAATTCAAACCTTCCTATAAATCTACAATAATTAAGATAACGTTCTGTCAATAAAAGAATAGACACATATGACAATGGAACAGAATAGAGAGCCCAGAAATAGACTTTCACAGAACAAAATCAACTGACTTTAACATGGGAAAGCAAAGGCAATGTGTGGACAGATGTTCTTTTCAATGGTGGTAAAACAACTGGAGATCCATATGTCGAAAAAGAAAAATAATATATATTGACACTGATGTTACAACATTCACAAAAATTAACTACCAATGGATCATAGATCTAAATGTAAAATGAAAAACTATAAGAAAAAGATAAATCTAGATGAACTCAGATTTAATGATGAGTTTTTGATCAAACACCAAAAGCAGGATTATTGAAAGAAATAGGTAGACTTTATGAAAATGAACAACTTTTGTTGTGGGAACGATGCTTGATAAGGGAATGAAAAGGTAAGCTACAGATTGGGAGAAAATATTTGCAAAACATATTTTATTCAAACAACTTGTATCCAGAATATATGAAGAACTCTTAATTTTCAACAATGCAAAAACAATCTAAATAAAAGGTAGACAAAAGATTTGAAGAGACATCTCAACAATTAAGATATACAGATAGCATATGTAAAGATGCTCAGACATCCCACATGTTGGCAGGGATGTGGAACAAGTATTCTCACTCATTCCTGGTAGGAATGTAAAATGGTACAGCCACTTTGGAAGACAGTTTGGTAGTTCGTTATAAAGCTAAACATATTCTTAGCATTGATTCAAAACTTGCTCTCTTAGGTATTTACCCAAATAAGTTGAAAATGTGTATCCCCCAAAAAGCCTAGTTGTAAATGTTTATAGCAATTGTATCCACAATTTCTCCAAACGGGTAGTAACCAAGATATCCCTCAGTAAGTGAATGAATAAACTGTGGTATATCAATTAAATGAATATTATTCAGTGATAAAAAGAAGTATCAAGCCACAAAAAAAGACATGGAAGATTTAATGAATGTAACTTGGTAAAAGAAATCAATCTGAAACCATTACAGTGACCTAAGGAATCTAATTTAGGATTACAGTGAACAAATGTGGCTAATTGAACCCAAATTTTTGTGAATTCTATAACTGCAGTTTTTACTCTACTGTATTGCTATTAAAAAAGGGGGGGAGGGTTAAATTCATCAGGAACTTATGGGCATTTTTTTTTTCCTAAATTGAGGAAATCATATATTATAGTAGAAATAGAACTTGGAAATAAATTACTATGGGGTTGTCTCACACAGCTATAAGGATACCTCTGAGTTCTTTGAATTCTGATGTGACCTTCAGTACTTGTCTGGTTTCTACTTTGTATCTTTTAAGACCTAGCAAGATGACAGGGAACTATTTCTATTTACTTATATCCTTATCTTATATGCCCTTTCATCATTTCTTCTTGCTGAATAGCTAGCTGAAGAGAAGCCAACTTGAGAAGGGTCTGGCAAATTTCCATTGAAACATGTGAAAAATTTAACAAACATGTATTAAATTGGTCTGGAGTAAATTGAATTATTTTAAATGAAAAACTAAAGATAGACACTGGGGAACTATAGATGAGTATGCATCATGTCCTTAGAAAGTAGGCTGTAGAATTTATAAGATTTAGAACCCTGTATACTTTAATAATCTTCCTACTTGAACTGCAAAACTATTTCTAAAAAGGAAAACATGCTTGTCTAATTTACCAGTATCATTAGAGGACATAAATAAATTCTGAAATGCTCAGATCTTAACGTTTCTTTGGCAATTTTCTATGAAAAGATAAATTTTGCATACACAGATATGAAACTGAGAATAATGTTTTACTACAGGAATCCCCTTGAGACATGGAAAACAGAAAAGGTAACATAAACTTTTATTAGTGTAATGCTGTGCAAGAGAAGTTTTATGTGAGCCACATAAGTCATTTTGAATTTTTTAGTAACCATGTTAAGAAAAAGTAAAGAGAAACAGGTAAAATTATTTTAATGACATATTTTATATAACATTCTTTATATTCAAAATTTTATATTAAAATATCATTGTAAAAAGTATAAATGATACATTTCATGGTATTTTTTTATACTAAGTCTTTGAAATCTGGTATGGTTTTGCAGAATATCTCTATTTCAACTAGCCATATTTTGTTTGCCTATTAGCCACATGTGGCTAGTTGTTGAGTATTGGAAAGTATAGACTTCTGGCAATGTGTCGAATAAGGGGAAAAAATACTTTAACCCACTGATTTCTCAGATACTTGGGGTAACACAACACATATCAAGCATTCGAGAACATATGTAAAGATGTAGTGAAATGTAAGCTAACATCACATCTAAAGTTTCAAATGGGCAAACACACACAAAAAAGCAGTTACTTGCTTAACTCATAATGTGATTTATTTTCTATAAAGGTATATGTATCATGTTCAGCTCATAGTTCTTAAAATATCTGTTGAATAAATAACTGAAAGACAATGGAAGAACCAACCTTTGTTATCTTGTTTCAGAATAGGTAGTCCCTACTCCAATATCTCATATTGGTTTAGACAAAGATACCACTTAAGCCATCCAAGCATGGAGACCTCTCCTGATTTTCTAACTTTAGCATAACCAAGAGTTAAGAAGATCTCTCCTGGTTAAGCTGACTGTGATCCTTAAGCTCCTGGACCTAGATTTTTTTTTTTTTTAATCAATTTTCCCTATTTTCTGTTTAATACCATAAGGAAAATAAGAGGATAACAAATAAAGAATAAAAAGTAAATAAAAAGGAAGAAAGTGTTGATGAGCGAAAGGGTAATAAAAGAAAAGGAGAACGAAAAGAAATATAGAAAATTAGTAAAGCAAAAAGACAAAAGAGAAGAAAGGAAGGTGGAAGAAAATAAGGAGGACAGTCATCACAGTGAAACATCTCCAAATTTTCTGATAGAAAGGTCAGGTAAGTCCTTTTCTTTCTCTTGGAAAAGAATACACCAATTGTTTCCTTCCTCAATCCTTCCTGCTTCTCTCCTTAACCAAGCAGTCAATTTTTGACAAATTAAGCTGAATAGCGATTTTAAACATTATTAACTTTGTTTAAAGAGTTTAGTTTTCAGTTAATTTTACAGTAACATGGATGATTAGATCTTAACATTAGTAATAATGTAAGATAGGCAGTTATCTTTGTAGACTACTTTCTGTGGTTATCTGCATAATGCATTATTGCAAATAATTAACAAATTAAAATTTACCTTGCATAATCAGGAAGTTCGAAGAAATGAAAACTCTCTGCCCCTAATAAGTTACTATACGTCACTGGGTCTTGATTTTCTCATTTTTAAATTTGAAGATAATAAACTACTTCATAAGGATCTTGTGAGGCCAGATGAAATAATTTAAAGAATTTAAATACAGTGTCCAATACTGAGCCAGGGCTCAATGTTATTCAAATTATTAATGCAGAAAAGCAGGAATTGTTGGATGAAAGAAAGGATCATATCTACAGAACATTATCAAAAACATAAATATAGAGATGTCCCTAATAAAGCATGAGTACATTTTCATAGTAGGAGAGGGGCATAGTCTTTGTCTACTTAATAATTTATATCACTTCCTGCTTCATCAAGGATGTCCCTCAGTTCTGCTTTTGGAAAAATCTAGGTAACTGAGAAGAGCAATTTGAAAAGACCTGAATTACATCATCTTTAAAGGATTTTTGTTATTATTGTTGATGAAATTCTAAGAGTTGACTACTCTTGAAAAAATTCAGTCATCTCTCACACTAGAAACAGTGAGTCGTTTAAGAAGTCATACAGTGAAGTTATCAAAGTCTATGACAGTCTACTAAATTTAAGGAACAAGGGGAAAGACCTGAGGGAACAAATAGAAGAGTAGACCAAGTAGGTCTAGTATGATATTCTAAATAATGATGAAAGATTTCATTGAAGTACTTACAATTACAGAGGGAAAGGATATTGTAAATTCTGAAATTTATCAAATTCTGAAAAATATTAAGGAGGTCCTAGCCACTTCAATCACTGCCACTCATAAGATAGATGATTATTGATACAGTTGTGTCCACTATTTACAGTTTCTAAGAATCTGTAATATGCATGCTGTATACTTTATTGCTCCATTAAAAAATGAGCCTCATTGTGCTGATGTTCTATGGTTGTTCTTCATTACCTGAAATGCTGCTCAAGGGTTTTATAGGTAACAATTATAGGTTCCCTGATCATATAATTATCACTGTTGGCAGATGATAAAGTGTCCTGTCTGTTGTGCATAAAATCTATTCTCATACTCTTAAAGATGTTCATTCTTAATTTGGAAGTAATTTTCTGTTTAATTTGTTAAATTTTTAAGAAAAAGCATGGCTATGAACATTTCATAGAGCATGTCTGGGTCACTTAACTGCAGAACAAATCATGTGAGAACTTAATACATTTTATGCAGTGGTTCTTTATTTGTAAATTCTCTTGTTAATATAAGTGAAAAATTGATTGAAATCAACCAAACTTTGACTACTTGAAAAGAGGAGTCAAAGTAAAAAGGTAAATTGTTATTTCTCAAGACTATTAATTAAGAAAAGATAAGAATAATTATATTAAGCCTAGTGATTGCAAATTAACTAAATTACCAACCATCACGAAAATAAATTCCATATTTCTTTCCTTTAGAATTCTTTTCTTAAGAATTCTTAAGAATTCCTTCCTTTAAATGAATTTTTTTTTATTTATTTCAGCTTTATATGTTTTGCTTAAGAAATATTTCCTTTCTGATGTTTTTAAAACATCCCTCATATTGGTTTAGACAAATATATTTCCCAATATTTTTCATTCGTTTAATCTTTATTAGGTAGATTTTGAAATATCAAAAAATAAAAAAATTTCCAAGAGATGACAGTTATTCCATGCTTGTCTTCTACTTACTAAAATATTATACCTCCTAAGAAGTAGAAAAGCTATTAGATTTTACTTTTATGTTCCAAAGATTTCTTTGTAAATATATGTCAATACAAATGATACTACTGCCATGCCTTTTATACACAAATTGGAACATAGTTTTTGTACATTTTGTACATTCTTTTTAGTACAAATTCCAAGTCAGGGTAGAAATGTTTATAAATATCTAGGGTTCTAATATTTATATTTTTATTATAAAAAACAAATCCTCCGAAATCATTTATTAATCATTTTCACATTTTCCCATACATCTGGATGCCCATAACTCAGGTTTATTTAATTATGCATTAGTCATTTTTCAAGTGGCACACATTAAATTATTATAGCTTTATTATACATTTCATGATTACAGGAAACTCTTGTTCATTCTTGTTTATTCTTTTATATATATTTTAAGACCAACTTAGCAAGTTCTGTGTGGGAAAACAATCTGAATAGAATTTTTACTAGAAAGAGGGAATTGCTATTTTTTATAATATTTGGTATTTCCACTTATAAAATATTATCTCTTCATTTTTATTCTTTTTTGAACTTCCATATTAATTTTTTCCATAACTTTGTGTTTATCTTCTGTTAAATTTATATTTAATAGTTTTGAAGTTTGTTTTGCTCTTCATAATGAATATTTGGTTACATATTTGTCAATACTGAAGGAAAAAAATAGCTTTTTTTAGACTTTTAAACTTAGAAGGAAGAACTGAGGAAAATTGAGTCCCATTTAAAAATCTATGAAAGAATTAATATGATATTTAGTGAATCTTTTAATTATCATTATAGAAATGATTCATCCAAATCTTGATTTTATGACATTCTGTATTTGTCACCAAAAATTCAAGTATCACAAAAATAAAGGGTGAAGGTATTGCTAGAAAATAAAAGAGAATTAAGTGGCATACCAACAAGAAGTATAATGAAAGTACTTTATGGACCTTAGTTTGAACAAGTCAATAACAAAAAGACATCTTTGAAACAACTGGAAAAATCTAAGCATACATATTACATGGCATTAAAGAACTCTTAATGGCTTGCTAGTTTATTTAAACTTGTCTTTATTAGGTATACTAACAAAAAACCTCTAGGAGATGTGAATAGAGATTGTAATGTAGTTTTTTTGAACATAGAAAAAACAAGAAACATGATTGGCAAAATATTAATAATTGTTGAAGCTAGATAAGAGATACGTACATGAAATTAAACAGCTTGTTCTCTTTTTCTACATGTTTAAAATGTTTTCATAATAAAACAAAATTTTTTAGCAAAACTCTGCATTAAAATTTTAGGTGTCTTTAATTTTTTGCCCAACTAAAAGAATGAAATTGAGTATTGTCACCTATGTCCTACAAATATAGCTTTTATAAAAATAAATATCTGGACCCAAAACCCAATTTAAAAAAATAGGCAAAGAACATAAACAGATAGTAGGCAAAAAATATATATATATATTTTATCTATATAAGAAACACTGTTGAAACCACAATATACATTTTCCTATGATGCTCAGTAGCAAATATTAGATATCATATAATATTGGATACAACTGAGGGAGATGTATTCTAAAACATTGTTAGGCAAGGAGTAAATCATTCAATCTCTTTGGAGAGTAATTTAGGACTAAATTGTAGGAATTTACCAGACAGAATTGTGCATATGTGAAACACAACGTGTACAATGATATCTGTGTGGACAATAATTGAAATAGAACAAAATTTAGAATAAATATATATTAATTAGTGAAAGACTGATGATTGTCGACTTGTATACAATAGAATAAAAAGTACCACTAAAAAAATATATATTATTATATATAATAATATGGACTAATTGTCAAGAGATGTTAAGTGAAAATGACAAGATAAAAACAATAAATTTGTGGAAAACAATGTGTGTGTGTGTGTGTGTGTGTGCGTGTGTTTCATGGTATTCTGAAGAAACTGTTGCGGGATGCAAAAGCTCTATTCCATGCTACTGAGATGATTGGGCCACTGACACTTTAACAAAATATTTAGAATTTTACCCATATGTTTTTATTTTTAATTTCTGGTGAAAAAATGGAAACATTAGCCTGAAAAAATATTACTTTTCTATAGAAAAAGAAGAATATGCTGTAGAAAAAGTGATTAAATTCTCTAAAATGCATATCATTTAAAAATTAATGATATTAATTGTTTCAAAGCTAATATCAATAAGTTACTCCCACTGTTCTTTTCTCAGCATGATGTTCCATAAAAGTCAGAAAAATATTTTATTGCTATTCCTATGAAAAAACCCAGGTTAATAAAGTATAGATATATTTTTAAATTCCTTTATCCTAGATTTGTCATAAAATCTTCTCAGAGGTATGCAATGCAGCATAAAGACTGACTTACAGTTTGAGCTATTTAAATACATAACTATAGAACTCCTATTCAAAAAATAATATAATATCTAATAAAGTTTACTTTTGATTAAGTTTGGAAAATTAAATTTACTGATATCTTGGTGCTGTAAGCAATCAAGGGGAGTTTTCAAAGCTGTCTAGAAAACAGAATGTCACTATTTAAGATTGGGATTTCCTTGACATTTCATAATACCACACTAGTCACAGTAGGTATTTTCTTTAGTATTCATTACTTACATGTAAAATTTACTTTTTTATACATACAAGAATGTGACTATCTGGTTCTTTGTCATTCTAAGAAAAATATTACTTCAAGAACTGCAACAATTAAAATGCTTCCCTAATTTGTATTTTATAAGTGGTTTATGATGCGGATATAGAAATCAAATGACACCCAATAAGTAGAGATATCAGAACACATCTGAGACTATGTACTTTCACAACTTGATACTTCTCTCACCTTGATTTTATAATATTTTGAAAAAAGTCTAAGAAAGAAACAAGAGGATAATTACCCATGAATAAATTAGTATGCAAAAAAATGAAATAAAATGTATGTTCTTTTTGTTGAATTAAGTCAAATATTTTGAATAAAGTTAAAAGCTATTTACAAATTACAAATGGATAAAATTATATGCCCCGGTACTTATTTCATGATGGCCATTTCCGATTAGTTTCTTTGTGGTCAATATTAGGATAATGGATCACATTATTTATTAAATAAAGCCTGAAAAATTTCTAAATTGCAATTTTTTACTATGAATGAAAGAAACTTAATGTAGAGAAAATTTAATAACTAGCACATAGTTGTGTTTATTAAATGTTAAGCCAAGAACTAAGTAGATATTAGATATTTCACTAAACGCCTTATCCCAAATGTAACAAAAATGAAAAATATTAAGGCAATGTCTCACATTGCATGCCAAAGATATTCTTAAATTCTTCATGTGGTATTTATTTGTTACCTTAAAAGAAGATGATCTGTGAAAACAACCAAACAGACTATTTTGAAGAGAGATGCACCTATTTATAAGAAAAGGAAATCCTGGGTCAAGAGTTTGTGTCAGTGTAATCATTAAATTATAAATATCAAAGATACTGGCTTTAATCATAAACTGACTAGAGTAATTCTCCAAAGTATGGAAATAAGATAATGTTCATGATTTAAGTTTTATCATGGTTTTAATAAGCTACGTTTGAATTTTGTAAAAGTTTGAGTCAAAACAAACCTGGAAGTTATAATTACTAACGTAATAGCAGTCGTATACTTCGAATATTAGACATATCAGGGTGTGACATTGTTAACCTATAAATTGCATACCTGTTGAATTAAATCATTGTGTCCTGGTCTAAGTTTATCAATAACCAACGTTGTGGCTGACCCGTACTTTGTAGTTCTTATTATGATTGCAAAACACCCTTTAGCAATAACCATCAGGAAACTTAAAAAAAAAAAAAAGAAAGAAAAATGTTTATTACTTACAGGACCCAGAAATTACATGACACACCTGGAGGTCACCCCATGGGTTGTCAGATGGAGAGAGAAAGAGCAAGTATCTGCGTTCTGCTTTTATTGGCGTCAAAGGTGGGTGCCTAGGGTTTTGCGGGGTCTCTCTTTATTGGTGAATTGAAAACAGAAGAGCAGGAATTTAAAGCAAGGTATGAGGAAAAAAGTTGGGGTACCTAATTGGTGAGTTATTCAAATCAATCAAGATATCTGAAACAAAGAAATCTCTGTGAGGGAAGGCAGCCTGGCCCATTAACTAGTCACGTGCTTGGCAATGAGTCAGTCTACCCTGAGATAGTCAGATAGTCATCGTTGAGGTTTATACCTCTTTGAAGTAGATGCCTCGGCAAACAAAGCTTAAACCAGGCAATTCTATTACAAAAAACAAACAAACAAACAAAAAAACACTGCTTTTTAGAACATAATATCAGAATTAAATCAAATAAATATAATATGTTTTCTTTCACTGGAAAATTTTAAAGACTCAGTAATTTCTATAATACTCTTAATCATCAAAGAAGTTTTAAAAGATCTTTACAAATTACATGTATCTAAACTAATATAATAAACCTTTACAGAAAACTGAATGTGCTAAAACTATAGTTCTTATTCTAGAAATTTGAACAAAATTTCAAGATTATTAATATATAATCTCTTTTTTAATGTAATTTGTATGTAAATATTTACCCAATTACTCCTTTGTTTATTCAACAGATATTCATTTTATAACTAATGTTTGAGGCCCATAACTGTCAGAAAGTGGGATGGAATATGTCTATAGACATTTTAAATGCTTTATTTCATTTATTCAACAAATACTTATTTAAAATCTATTATATGAGTGTATATGTATATATGGCATATGTGTTTTACTGGTTCCCTACTCAAGAGGATACAATCACTTAAAAATTGCCTAATAATTAAAACGTTGTTTCAGTGAGGCTAGATTTTTCTTCAATAGCAAAATTGTCCCAAGTCTCAGTGACTTAAAACCACATAAGTTTATTTCTTGTGATTATTCTACATGTTCATTGTCAGCTGTGGATGTTATTCGATATTATTATTGGACTATACCCTAGGACTCAGGCTGACAAAGCAGCTACACTCTCAAATATCCCTAATTGCTTTGGCAGAAGAGGAAAAAAAGGAACAAAAAAAATAATTTCCAATAGACAGTTTATCTATATTAGAGTCACCAAGTTATGTGTGGTTCATACAAAGATGAGAAAGTGGTAGGAAAAATAGTTCTTACAAGTTCTTCTGAAAAAATCAGCAGTCAAAATTCTTCCACATTTGATAAGGTATGGAATTTAGGGAGAATTCAGTGAAGTAAAGTCTTAGTGGTTGCCGATTTGATGTCTAAAACCACTTTGAAAATGACACATTTGGGGACAATGAAAATAATCAAAACAATTATTGAACAACATGAAGAACTCTTGACTTAAACTCAAAATCTAATGTAACTTTAAAATAACCACACTGATTTCTTAAATTAGCCAAATTCCACATTGTGTTATGCCTTCTGAAACATTGATATCTGAATTTTAAAGATGCTTGTTCTTCAGTTTAATCTGCATAATGGAATGAGTAAAACATAATATGTAGGAATTGACTGAATATTTTAGTATTAACGTGGAAGTTATCCCTACAAAGAATTTTGCTATATGTTCAAAGCAGTAAAGATTTCATTAAAGAAATCAATATTCACTCTTTGGTGAAACAGATTTCCTGAGACATAAGACGGGAAGTGTTTCAAATCTAGAGAATTCCTAAAGATCTCCTGTTGAAGCTTGAATTGCCCCAGAACTAATTCTGCAGCCTGAATAACCAGCCAAAATAATGTGCTTTTGTTTCTCTTTATATTCCAAGTGCTTTTGATAAGTCTGGCTGGAGGGGAGAATGAGGATGAATAGCTGGTTCTATAAAAATTTAATACATTCCTCTACTTAAACATTCGCCCAGGCAAAAATTCAAATTCCATAACATATGACTAGGTACTATCACAAAATAACTTAAAAAATAGTTAAGTTAATATCAAATACATAGTTTTGTATGCATGAACACTCTGGCTAAAAACTAGTTCCCATAAAATGAATGACAAGAATATATATAGAGAGAATGTATATATGGCAAATATATATATATGTTTATAGAGAGAATGCTTTGAGAAAAAAATGAGGCATTTTGAAATATCTCCCTCTGATTGCTGTACCCAAAAGAGCAGAGGCCTATAAATAAATAGAAATACAAGGTGAATGAAGGTTAATTTTCTTCTTAATGAAATCTTTAATTTCTTCATAAATCCAATCTGTCAAATTCCTAAACTATCTTCCATTCATATTAAGATGGTTTTTAAATAAATATTTGATAAAATTTCTGTCCATTCAAATTGCAAATCATATATCTAGTCAACCATGAAGAAAACCTAACATTCAGAATTGATGTCTTTATTTGTCTCAAATAAACACTTTATTTCACTCCTTCTCACATCATGCAACGGACAGTGTGTCAAAAATTTTAAACAAATGCATAGCAGTGCACACCAGAAACATTTTCCAAAGAAATATTTACAAGGTTTGCTTTGGAAGCTAGGTTGTCATGGAAACAGAGTTCTGTTGAGTCACTAACTGAGAGCATAAATTGAGGGTTTTCATAATTCTGCAAAATGTATTTACAGGAGTGTGGGACCACACTCTAAAAATTGACATGAAATAATATAAGATCAAGTGCACTGGTGGGATGCTACTTGGTGCAGCAGGGCAAGATAATTATACTTCTAACAGGTTCAACAATTATGACATGAAGGTACTTGGGGTCTAATTTTGAATTTATTTGAATAAAGTTATTATCTTCTATTCCCATGTCTGTTGAAAATACTATAATACATTTGGCCATTATGATTTTTTTTATTATTATTATTCTTTATGCTATACTTTACATCTCATGATTATTTTATAACTATCAATTTGTACTTCTTAATCTGTTCACCTTTTTCACATCCCCCAACTCCTCTTCTATCTGGTAACTCTCAAAATATTCTCTGTATTATAAGTTTATTTGTTTTGTTTATTTGTTTTGTTCTTTAGATTTCATACGTAAGTGAGATCACATGGCATTTGTCTTTATCTGACTTACTCCACTCATCACAATACTCTTTAGGTCCATCCATGTTCTTGCAGATGGCAAGATTTAATTATTTTATTTATTTATTTATTTGTTTGTTTACTTACTTACTTACTTATTTACTTATTTATTTACTTACTTATTTACTTATTTATTCATTCATTTTTATGGCTGAGTAATATTCCATTGAATATATGTACCACCTATTTTTTATCTATTCATACATTGATAGATACCCAGGTTGCTTCCATATCTTGGCTATTGTAAATACCACAGTGAACATATGGATACACATGTCCTTTCAAAGTAGTATTTTGGATTCTTCGGATAAATACTCAAAAATGGGATCACTGGGTCCTTCTTTGTCTTTTGTTGTAGCCTTTGTTTTAAAGTCTATTTTGTCTTGTATAAACATTGCTACTCTAGATTTTTTCTCATTTCAATTTTCATGAAATATCTTTTTTATTCCTTTGCTTTCTGTGTGTCTTTTGAACTGAAGTGAGTCTTTCGTAGGCAGAATACGTAAGGGTATTATTTTCTTATTCATTTAGCCATCCTAGTTTTTTGATTGAAGCAATTAATTCTTTTTTATTTGAAGTACTTGTTGATTGATAGATATGTAGTTATTGAGATTTTATTATTCATATTTTTGATACATATTGTTTTGCTCTTCTTAATGAAGTCCCTCCAACATTTCCTGTAATACTGGCTTGGTGGAGATGAACTCCTTTAGCTTCTTCTTGTCTGAGAAGCTCTTCCTCTGTCTTTCAATTCTGAATGATAGCTTTGCTGAGTAGAGTAATCTTGGGTGTAGGCCCTGTCTCTTCATCACTTTGAATATTTCCTGCCAATCTCTTTTGGCCTACAAAGTTTCTATTGAGAAATCAGCTGACATTCTTATGGGAGCTCCCTTGTAGGTAACTAACTGCTTTTCCTCGCTGCTTTAAGATTCTCTTTTTGTCTTTAACCTTTGGCATTTTAATTATGATGTGTCTTGGCGTGGGCCTGTTTGGGTTCATATTCTTTGGAACTCTGAGGTTCCTGGGTTTGTATGTCTATTTCTTTAACCAGATTAGAGAAGTTTTCTGTTGTTCTTTCTTGAAAAAGGTTTTCAAATACTTGCTCTCTCTTTTCTCCTTCTGGCACTCTTATGATGAGAATGTTGGTATACTTGATGTCATTCCAGAGGCTCCTTAAACTACCCTCATTTTTTTGATGCTGTTCTGATTGGGTGTCCTCCTCTACCTCATCTTCTAATTTGCTGCTTTGGTCCTCTGCTTTATCTAACCTATTGATTTCTTCTAACATATTCTTCATCTTAGATATTGTATTCTTCATTTCTGACTGGTTCCCTTTTATGTTTTCCATCCCCATTTTTATGTTTTCTATCTCTGTGTTAAAGTTCTCGCTGAGTTCATCTACTAAGTTCTCCTCCTAAGTTCATTGAGCATCCTTATTACTAGTGTTTTGAATTCTACATTTGGCCATTTTGATGTTAAAATGTGCAGAAGCATGAGAAAGAGAAAGATTAGTTCATATCTACAAATTATTTTAAATGTGAAGCAGGTCAGGAATATGAAAATCAAAACTCCAAAAGGCAAATGGTAAAATTCACATATTATTTTTGTCACTATTCTGCTTATATTTTGAGAGATGAAGGTATCATTAGAAATGAAAAAGGTAGCAGAAGGTTAGCAAATAACAGCTACCCAATAGTTAAGTTACATTGAAAAAGTATGTCTCCTATATACAAGGCTTCTCTTGTAAGAAAAGAATTTTACTGTAAGCATAAATAGTAGTGGAATGATATATAACTGAATTTCAGAAATTAAAAGGCAGCTGAGATCAAGGTAAATGACTCAAAGTTAAATATTATAATATTTCCAAGTAATTCAAAGTTCATGTGTAAGCTTTAAAAGATTAAAAATGTTATATATTGGAGCTTGTATTGATTTATGAGTTAATCTTTATTGTTTTATTAAATTTTCTTTAGAAATAGAACCAGTATAAATTTTAATTTAACTTAGATTAAAAAGCATAACTTTTGAATTTAGAACATTTTTTGATATTCGTAAAAAAAAATTTAAACATGTTTTACAAATAAATAAAAACATCGTTATTTATGTTTTAACACTATATTCTTTGATATATATTTTTAAATATACTCTTCTATATATTTCATTTATTAATCATTTATATATATTACCAATTATAATACTATGTAGCTACAATTACATTTGAATGTGCATTTTAGGCTTAGGTCAATAATGAAAATAATAATCAGACCCTAAAGTCATTCAAACCATTTGAATTTTAGAGAATAAGGCATATATGTCTGTTTCTCAGTACTTTTACATATTTATATATCATTTTCAGATTGGTAAGTATTTATAAAAATGACTATTCAGCAAAAAAAAAAAACAAATTTTGATGGATCCAATAAATACGACAGAGTATAGCTTGAAGAAAAACACAAAAGCTGTGAAGTTAGGTCTTAATTCAAAACCTAGATTTTTTAGAGGTATTTATATGACTTCTCTAAGGAAAGGTTTTTTTTTCTATAAAAATAGTGTGGTAATAATAAGAGTATATGCAGATTTTTTGTTGACTAATGCCAGCCATTATTGTAACAAATCACTTATATTAACTCATTTAATTCTTGCAACCATTCAAAGTAGGTGTTATATAAATTCCTACTTTTTAGAGAAGGAGCTAGGCAAAAAGACTATGACTGGTCTAATTTTAGACTTGTGAAAAATATACATACACACACATATCATGCTTAGCATATGGTAGGTATTCAAAATTGGTAAATCTCATAGAAGCATACAAGCCAATGTATTTGAATTAAATCAATAGAGTTATATAACTTAGTATTATGAAAGGAAAAGAGGATTAAAAGAAAAGGAGGATGGAAGGAAGAGAGAAAGGGAGGGAAGAAGGATAGTTTAGAAAGTAATAAAATTTAAAATAATCTTATGTAAATTTTATGTAATCTAAACCACATAATATTGTTATTGATGGGCAATTTTATGTAGGAAGATTATTTCCCCTAAGATAATTTTCATACTATTTTCCTTCAACTGTTCCATGTATAACAGATTGCATGCTCTCATTCACAATCCATTACTCTATCACCATAAGATAATTTTATGTCCTTGCCCTTCAAATATGACTTGCAATGCCTCATTTATCTGCCCTATTGATAAGCCTGGCAATAGGATGTTTTTTGGCTAATGTAATATATGTGACCATGACAAATGTCATTCCCAAACAGAGGTTTGATTTCATTTGAATTAGTTGGCTAGATTCCCTGAAATCTCCTTCTCTTCCTCCAAGAGCACATCCAGAGATAGGCTTTTCCTTCACCCTGGTCATATAGAGAAAGAAAATGTGGAGCCAACCACTGTTTGGAGTAGAGCTGTAGCTGACCCACTAGCCACATCTGGCTTGAGTGAGAAATTCATGTCCATTGGGAAAAACCACCCGTATTTGGAGTGTTGGTTGTTATGCAGTATAGCCTAGTAAAATTTACTAATACACTATGGCAATATCCAACCATTTTTCCTTGTTTAAAATATAGGTCTTTCCTTATGACACATTTCTATATTTGTATATTTTCTATAGCCACTTCTGTTTTTTTCCTCACAAATAACACTTAAGAAATAGATATGTATTTTTAATTAAAGATTACAGAACCTTTATTTTGCTTCATTAGGTTTGGGGTGGGTTTTGTGTCTGAAATCTTAATAAAAATCTCAGGAATTTTTTGATATTGATGTCCTACAAACCCAAGTTTGAGAAAAAATGATTGTCATACTATTTATTGTCATAACATTTATTTCTGTGAAATTTCTATGCTTCGTAAGTACAGAATAAAGTAGATCCTAAAAACAACATATTTTTTCTTAAGTAGGCATTAACATTTTAATGCTTGTTAATCTGATGTTTCGTTAACTTTTTATGTTATAAAATTGGCATGCATTATATAGAAAAATAAAAACTACTCCAAAATGAATAATAAAATGTTAAAGTCTTCAACTCCATCCAATCTTTATTTAATTTTACTTCTTCTATGGAAGCTACTAATAATTTTTAAGTGAATCCTGTTCCCTCATACTTTCTATGCATGATCAATATCAGTCTCTCTCTCACTTTAAATCTTTCTCTACACTAACTCTATCATCTAGCATCTATGTATGTATGTATGTATATATGTATGTATGTATGTATGAATGTATGTATGTATGTATCTATCATCTATCTAATCATCTATCAACTATTTATCTATCATCTATCATCTATGTATGTATGTATGTATGATCTAACTAATCATCTATCAACTATTTATCTATCATCTATCATCTATGTATGTACGTATGTGTATGTGTATGTATGTATGTATGTATGATCTATCTAATCGTCTATCATCTATCTATCATCTGTCTATCTATCTCTATCTATATCCATCTATCAAAATTTCCATTTTATTTAAATGGAAAAATACCCTGAACACAGTTCTATAACTTACTGTGTGCATTTAACAACGTATTGTGAACTTTTTTTCACATTAATACATGTAGAAAATACCTCATTAAAAAATGCTAACTTAGAATAATTTTTTGTGGATGTTTTGCAATTAATTCAACCACACATCTAATGATACATATTTGATTTCTATGTCTTTTTCTTACAAATACCACAGTGAAAGTACATGTATACACCTATAAAGTGCATTTCCTCTTGAGGAAAAGAGATTTATTGAACATAACTTTATGTATCATTAATATTTTACTTTTATACATCAACTGATTTAGCATCTGAAAAGATATTATATCTTCAAAATCTTCACAAATACTTTATGATAAGAGAATTTGCTATCTGAAAATGAAATTTAAACACAGCCTAAATTGATATGTTCAAAATGTCCCTTATTATAATTAAATGATGAGTTTTGCTATTTCGATGTGAAGGCAGTAGTGGATAGAGGACAATCATTGTGTAAATACAGCTTTTTTTTTCCATTACAATCTCAGTATATTCACTTCTTTGTACATTTTACTTTCTTGCTTAGATTACCTTTCATTAAAATAGGACTTAATAATTCCCCTTATATCCTGTTCTATCAATAAAATCTATTTAGTATTCTTTTCTAGTCTTCATTCAAATTCTAAATATATTTTGATGAAAGTTCACTTACATTTTCTAGGAAGCGATAAGTTGTAAGAGGTGGAATTTCTGCAGTGAGCATATCATAACACTGATTTCTACTCTACTTACATTTAAATAATCACCTCAATCTTACCATTTTACCAACTTTTTTTAAATAAATTAATTTTATTGGCTGATTTACCAGTTTTTTAAAATTATTTTTTAATTACAGTTAACACAATATTATATTAATTTTAGGTGTACAGCGTAGTGGTTAGACATTGATATAACTTTCAAAGTGCTCCCCAGATAAAGTCTAGTACACACCTAACACTATACAGTTATTACAACATTATTGACTATATTCCCTGTGCTGTGCTTTACATACCCATGACTGTCTTATAGCTTCTTAATTCCCATTTTTTTCCTTTTCCTTATATTTATTAATTTTATTTCTTTAATTCCCCAGAGTTTTCTTTATATTCATATTTTTGTTATTTATGAAATATATATGAAAATTATAAATATTAAATTTTATTTTCCTAATATAAAATATTAAAATTTATTTTGATAACTTAACCTTTAGGTGTATTTTATGATAATCTATTACTATAAATCAGATGCTCGAATGCAAAAAAATCCGCAGTCAATAAATGTGTAAAATTGGTCACATATATTATTTTTCTGAAAGAGCATTACTGAGATTTACTTAAATCTTTGCGTACAACATTTAAAGAGAATTATCTTTTTTTATGTTTCCCCTATTTCTCTGTCATAGTTTACTTAGATTAAAATTCTCATTTTCACAGTTTTTACATTACATGTGAAAAAGTTTTGGGGAATTCACTCTGGCTTTTTCCCTTCATCCTCTTAAAATCTTCACCAAAAGAGAAAAGTGTAATGGTCATATGTGAATGAATCTTGCCTTACAATTTACTAGACAATGGAAAATTGTTTTTCCCCTTGATCTAAATTTGCTCAAAAATAACAAAACAAATGTTTAATTCTTATTTATTTATCGTCATTTTAAATAATGTCAGTGAGTTACCTCTCTCTTTGTTGTAAGATGACCAAGTATGTTCCACTTTGGGGCCCGGGTCCTCTCTCTCTGCGTCCCCACCTCTCTCTGTGTGACTGCATGAAAAGCAGTTAGCTAGCGTCTGTGCACTAGGATCATTGTGTTCAGTCTATGGCAGGTGGAGGTGGCAGTACATGCCTGAATTTTTTTCTTTTCGTAACTTCAAGATTACCTGGCCATTTATAATGCTCGCACTTAGGTTCATTTTGGAGGAGAAGCGTGTACTGGCACCTTTAATTCTTAACACTTCTATTCCTGTAGACATTGTGGTCTGTATGATCTCCAATAAGAGTTCATTGCTTTATACAAAGTCGCAAAAATAGCTTGCCTTATCACCCTGCACAACTGAACGCAGTGAGAAAAATGTTTATGTTTCACATAGAAGGCACCAGATAAATAATTACTGAATGCAAGATATATAGAACAAATGGTGTATTGTATTGTCATATTAATATAGGAAAAGTGGGTATATAGCAAAAAAAACATGTTTAATATTTCCAAAATTGTAACTATAAGGCAACATAACCCCTCAACAAACCATTGTGCTGTCTCCAAATCTTTGCCTTCTATACTTTTTAAACTAACTGAATTTTATTTTTATTTATTACCCATTGATTAGGCTTTGTATGCAGTGAATATTCTCATATGTATGTGTGTGTATAATTGTTCTCTCCACTTCAATCCACAATGTAAATAATCTGTGAAGGAGGACATAGATTTTCTGACTTTTGGTTAAAGAATGTCAGTGTAGGGTCTAATGACCCACATTTAAGTTGTTTCTACTCATAAGATAAGCAATTCAAACCATTTTAGTCATAATCACGGGTTAATATAACTCCTCTCTATAATCTGTCATGAAATCAACTTTACCTAATGGAAATGGATCAGGTATTTACTTGTTTACTACTTGTATTAGGTATGACAGTTTGAGATGGGTGTCTGAAGGCCAATATCTATTACTAACACTAATTGTACACACACACACACACACACACACACACACACACACAGAGCAACATAATACATGCAAAAGCAATAATTACCATTAGATAAATATAATTTTATGGTTATTTGAACCAACTAGTAATTTAGTACTTCCTCCGGTGGATTTGTGATTTTCTGTTTTGGCATTAGGTATGAATGTAAATCAACTTAACCTAAACAGTTTGTAAGCATGTTAAATAGATATTTCAAACTGTTAGTATAATCTGATATTACCATTCTATTTTTATATTTCTGCTATTTTCATGATACCCTTAATAAGAAAAAAATAATGAGAAGAAAGGGTAGGCTAGAGAGTTTTGTTTTTCTTTTCTTTCTTTGCTGACTCATGAAAAATCATTTAACATTTTCTATGCATAAATATATATAAACAAAGTTATTATTGGCCCTAAAATATCTCATTTCAAACCAAAATTGATTTAGACCATAAATGAACATGCTTCCTGAAATGAAAATCTAAATTTCTCTTATGATAAAAGGCCTAGTTGTATGTTTTCATTGGTAGAATTTTCAACTTTTTTGTTGCTTAGATTCCAAAAAACCCCACAGATTTTATATATACATATACACACGTACACATGCACACACACAATAAAATGAATGAGTTTAAAAATACAACCATAAACACATTAGCAATTATTCTGGATGATAAACAATGTAGAAATGTTAGATTCCTTAAATGATATTAGAATAATTTTAGAAAGTCAGTTTTCTTGATCACTATATAATATAGGTGGATGTGGCTATATACTAAAAGAGATCTATCTTCTTAATATATTTGGTTCTAAATTTTAATTCTCCTATGAAATATGTAATTTTATATCATGGGATCAAAGATTTTAATAGCTATATAAAGTTATCCTATAACCAATAAAAAATTTTAAAAACTACTAATGGTTTTAATACCTAACTCTCTAATGTTAAAACATTTTACTCTCTAATCACATATAAAGTTAAATAAAACTAATTTTGTAAAGCTAGATGTTATATTTAAATGTATACAACTGCTTTTAAACAATTTTACATGAAAAGATAATCAAAGAATATTAAAATGATGGGAGTTAATTAATATAGTAATCAAGTTGACATTATTTTGGCCTAACCAAGAATGGTCCTTATATTTTACTTTATAATAGTGATCCCAGAGTCACTTTTAAAATTTTTGCTCTACTTGCCAGTCATAATTATTGTCATGATAATCAATAAAAAGATATAAAGCCATATAGTTGGTTAAGAAATTAAAGTAAGAAAAATACTTTAAATGAGAACTTAAGGAAATTAAGGAATTTTTTAAAAATATACTAGCAAGATTAACTCTTATGGTCATGGTGTGTCTTTCTGAAAGAAAAGAGTGACATACAGAACAAGAGAATTGTTTGAAGGTATGAATGCTCATGGATATTCAAACTCAATTTGTTTTAGATTATGGCAAGCCTTGCATTTCAGCAATAGGTAAATAGTTTCAAATTTGCCTAATTCAAAGCCATTGATATTTAGAGATAAAATGAAACATAAAAGTGAATAACAAATGGTATTTAAAATGGCTATTTACTAAAGAACATAGATTCTCTTGATTATTTCTTATGATTGAAAAGCAATGACAGTATGAAAGGGAGATTTGACCAAAAATTTGAAGATATAAACTTTCTTCCCAGCTCTGACATTATCTGTTTTATGATTTTGTGTAAACAACTTTACCTCCCTTATTTTAATTTATATATATATATAAATTGATTATATATGTGTTATATATGTATATGTATCACCATATATGACATGTATGTATATAATTCCATTATATATACATCGAAAGGATTTTATTTCAGACACTGCTAATGCTATAAAGAACGTGAATGTTAGAACTGGTTGTAAAATTCAGATTTCAATGGAATAAATGTATAAACTTACATAATTAACATAAAAATATGATAGTGAACCATTTGTAAAATATTTATTAAATTAAAATAACTTTTGATTTCAAAGTTAAGATTTAAATAAATTGAAAAAAATGTTAAGCCTAAACAAATAACACAAAATGATTTATGTAGTCATAGATTTTGACAAATGGAGAATTTGTTTTTCCAAAAAGCTTAAGCTTTTCTGTTAATATAGGATCACATTCAATAGAAATGTTCTTCCAGTAACTTATTTTCTCTTTTCCAAAAGAAACATCACATGAAACAATCTGAGTTGTACTTCCTAATACTGCCATGACATTTTAATATTTACAATTCTCTCGTGCATCAAACTTAGAGTTAACTGTGAATCTCTTTTCAGGAGTCATATTATCTGTTAGTCAATCACTTGTGGCTACACTAATTTGCAATCCCATCAACAGTACACAAAGGTTCCCTTTTCTCTACATTCTCGCCAACACTTAATGCTTATTGATTTATTGATGATAGCCATTTGACAGGTATGAGGTGATGTCTCATCATGGTTTTAATTTGCATTTCTCTAATGGTTAGCGACATTGATCTTTTCATGTGTATACTGGTCTGTATGCCCTCTTTGGAGAAATATTTATTTAAGTCTTCTGTTCATTTTAATTGCATTATTAATTTTTTGGCTAAGTTGTCAGTGTTCTTTATAATTTTTGGATATTAACCATTTATTGGTTAATATCTTCTGCCATTCAGTAGATTGTCTTTTTATTTTGATGATGGTTTTCTTTGCTATGCAAAAACTTTTTAGATTGATGCAATTCCATTTAATTTTTCTGTTGTTTCCCTTGCTCAAGGAGATATATTAGAAAAAAATATTATTAAGAGCAATGTCAGAGTTTACTGTCTATGTTTTATCTAAGTTTTTGGTTGTGGATCTTACATTTAAGTCTTTAATAAATATTGAGTTTATTCTTGTATGTGGCATAAGAAGGTGGTCCAGTTTCTTTTTCTTTTTTTTTTTGCATGTATCTGTCCAGTTTTCCCAACACTATTTGTTGAAGAGACTCTCTTTACCCCATTGTTTATTCTTGCCTCTTTTGTCATAGATTAAATGATTATATAGGCATGGATTTATTTCTGGACTCTCTATTCTGTTCCATTGATCTATGTGTCTGTTTTTATGCCAATAACATGATGTTTTGATTACTCTAGACTTGTAGTACAGTTTTATATCAGGTAGCGTTATACCTACAACTTTGTCCTTTTTTCTCAACATTGCCATGGCTATTTGGGATCTTTTATAGTTCCATAGAAATTTTAGGATATTTGTTCTAGTTCTTTGAAAAATGCCATTGGAATTTTGATAGGAATAACATTGAATCTATAGGTTGCTTTGGGTAATATGGCCATTTTAACAATGTCGATTCTTCCTACTTATGAGCGTGGTACATGGTTCCACTTAATTGTATCTTCTTCAAATTTTTTCAGTGACTTATAATTTTCCAGGAACAGATCATTTTATCTCCTTGGTTAATTTGATTCCTAAGTATTTTATTGTTTTTGATGTAATTGTAAATAGGATTGTTTTTTATTTTTAATTTCTCTTTCTGATAGTTCATCATTGGTGTATAAAAATACAACTGACTTCTGAATATTAATTTTGTATCCTGTTACTTTATTGAATTCATTGATTTACAGAATCCCCATTGATTCTCATAGCCAAATGTGTGGAAGCTCACCTTCCTGGTACTGGTGCTCTGGACTGAGGAGTACAGTATGGGGCTGGAACCCATTGCTCCTTATGGGGTACTTCTACAGCTGAGAATACTTCTTAATTCTCAACACTACATGTAAGTGTGGAGCCAGACCCCATTTTTCATTTCCGCCCCTCTTACCGGTCTCATGTTACTTCTTCTTTAGATTCTTAGTTTTAGGACTTCTGTACAGTTAGTCTTCAGATGGTTCTCCAATTTGGTTATTTTATAATTTAGTTGTAATTTTAGTGGTCACGAGAGGAGGTGAGCACAGTGTTTACCTACTTTGCCCTTTGGCTGGAACCTGTAGAACAACTCCTAAGTAATCCAGTTAGCAAATGACAGAGTCAGGGCTAAATATGGTACTTTTTTTCCAGTCTACTGCTGCCTTAATGTTGTAGAATAGTCATTAGTTTGGAGGAATTAAAATATAAGTGTAATAGGTAAAACAAAAAAGTAAATGGGGATAAATAATTTCTTCTATGTCAATTTTCTATCTGTAGTTATCTTAGTTTTTCCTTGACCTGTTAGGCAGGTACTCTAGTAGTACCTTTTCACAATATGTAATATATTCAAATATTGCTAGCTTTGCAAATCTGTGCCATTTTTTGGAATATAGTCTATAAATGCTTTTCAGATCATAATAATTTCTACTTCTTTGTATATAATACAGACACATATCGTGACTTGTCAGTTTAGATAAACAGACTCAGGAGTCACACTTAATTTGAATATTGGTTCCACCTAGACTGCTGCTGTGTCACTGTGGGCAATTTATTTTGTACCTTTGAACTTCATTCTTCTTATTTGTAAAATGAGTGTTATAATAGTATTAATTTAATGTGATTATTACAAAGACTAAAAGTGTAAATAACTAAAAGAACTTAGCACAGTGTATTAAAAAAATGCTTAGAGGGAAATGACTTTTAGCTATTTCCAAAAAAACTATTATTTGTATCTAAAAATGTTATTAAATGTCTTTTGGTTTCCCAATATTATAAACATGTTTTTGGTGTTATAGTATGTGGATATTTCTTTTATTGTTGAATAGGTACAATTAACATATTTTTAAATCAGTGGTTTTATCTAGATCAGTTAGTCATTTTGTTCATGTGTGTTTATTTTAGGGGTCAAAAATTAAAAAGAAGTTGACTGCTTATCTTGAATATCTATGTGTTCAGTTTCAGTAACTGAAAACCAAAGTCAAATAAAATAAAATAATAAAATAAAATAAAACAAAAAATCTTTGCTATTTTACAGAAGAATTCTTTTCTGTTAAAATTCAATATACCTTATCTTTTTTCACCAGTATTTTGGATTACATTATAGAGACAAATCTTGAAAAAAAAAATTATATACCAAAACACGTATAGCTAGATCACTCTGCAATTTAATATTTTTAATGATTTTTTTATAGGATAGAGCTTTCATATTTCCTAAATTCCATTTAAAAGTATTTGAATCCTTTAATTCATCAGGTATTGTAAAATAAATTAGGATCACATGCAATCAGTCTTATTAAAATTTCTCACTAATAATATAATTTGTCTGTACAAAATGCAAAATTAAAGTAGATAATGCAGTAACTCTCATAGAGACATCACATGGCATATACATATCTGCTCTCTTTAGCTTTTTCCTGCATACTTGTCTTATATTTTTTCCTTCTCTTTTCTTGACATTTATTCTCTCTTCCTTTTCATCCAAATTATTTTGTATAATTTTTCTTTATTCTACCCACCTAATGAAAAAGTTCTGTTTGATGATGTATTTGTGGCTCAGGAGAAATGATGCTTATGAAAAGATTACAAAGTTTAATTCATTTTCTTAATACTCTATAATTTGCTGGAGATAGCTGTTTTCCTATATGTGGTAATAGAACACATAAGGAGAAACTAGAATGATCACCTATCATTACTTATATGTGTGATGCATCTAGGAAATATTTGAGGAGAAAGAAACAGTGATAAGCTATTCTTGGAGCTCTGGGAAATTTTATTAAAAAGAAGAGAGACATGCTACTTCTCAGATGTGTCTTATCAGATTCTGGGAGATAAGTCCTACTTAAGAAGCAATGGCTCTGCTAGTTAAGAAATGTGATTATTACAATCACAAAATCCAGGGCTTCCACTCTCCTAAAAATTTATTAACTATAGAAAGTACATAGATAGTCTTTAGGGTTTCCATGACCAAAATAAGCAATACATTTATGCGTCAATATTTTTCTCTAATGTGACACTTTCTCATGTGAATAAATAATTTTGTCAATGGACTGAGGTTTTTATGTATTTATTCTAAACAAAAATATGTGATATGAGATGCTATTTTAATTTTTAATTACTATATAAGCAAAACAAAATATTCATGTAACTAAAATTAATTTTTTAGCTGAATTCAAACTTGTTTTTGTGTTCTTGCATAATATTATTTTACATATTTGTTCAAATAGTGGAAACATTTTTACAAAAAAAAGTAGACAAGTATGAAAACTATAATTTTCTGTCTTTGAGTTAAAACAAATCCATTTCCAATCTTATAAAGTAAATTATGTGCAAAAATGTACTTGAGTAAAATTTTTCTGGAGATCTCCAAACATTTACTGAATAGTTTTTTAAGGATTTATGTATGGACCAAAAGATCAACAACACTAGTAAGTGGACTGTGTTCCTGTCTGCCTGCTCTGAGAACCAGAACTTTGAATGTAATTGTCCAGAGTCTCTCAGTCTAGCAAATATATTTACAAATGTCTACAATGGTTTATACATATATAGATATATAGATAAGTAAGTATAAATTATTTAATGTCTTCAGGCCACATCACACCATCACAGATAGGTAAAACCAGAATTATTATAATCTCAATCTGATTGTGTGTTTTTAATAACTTTATTGAGATATAATTTACATACTATACAAGTCACTCATTTAAACTGTGTCATTCAATGGTTCTTAGAATATTTACAGATATGTACTGTTATTACCACAGTCAATTTTAGAACATTTTCATAATCTTAAAAAGAAAGTCTATATTCTTGACTATCATTCTCTTTTCCCTGAATCGCCCCCTCCCCAGCCCTAAGAAACCACCACTCTAATAATTGTCTCTTTAGATTTGCTTATTTTGGACATTTCATATAAATGAAATCATATACTACATGTTTTTGTTTGTTTGTTTTCATGGTTCATTAATCTCATAGCATGTGTTAGTATTTATTCATAATATTCTGTTGTATGAACATACCACATTTTGTTTATTTATTCATCAATTGATAGAGTTTTTAATAGTTTTCAACTTTGGGCAATTATGTGTAATGCTGCTATAGACACTCTTGCACAAGTTTTGTGTAGACAAGTATTTTCATTTATTTTTGGTAAATACGTAAGAGAGGAATGTTTCAAAGGCAACAATCAAGAAAGTAAAAAGATAGTCAACAGAATGGGAGACAATATTTTTAAAGCATATAAGACACTGGTATCTAGAATACATAAATAATTCTTGCAACTCAATAACAGAGAAATAAATAACCAAATTTAAAAATAGGCAAAGATATAAATAGACATTTCTCCAAAAAAAAGATATCCAAAAAGCCACTAAGCACATGAAAAGATGGTTGACATCATTAGTCATCAGGAAAATGCAAATCAAAATTACAACGAGATACCACAACCCACCTGCTAAAATGCCTATCATTAAAAAATCAAGTGATAACCAGTACTGGCAAGTATGTGTTTACATCAATCAGAAGCCTCATATACTGCTTGTGGGAATGTGCAACCACTTTGGAAAACAATCTGACAGCTTTCAAAGTTAAATATAGAGTTACCTTATAATAATGTGTTTTAAAGTTGTTTTCAACTCCCTGAGAAACTAAACTCATGAATTATTTCCAAGAGATCTGGATCTTTGTGAGGTTTTATCTTCAGGATAATTATTTAAAAACAGCTGTGGTAAGTTACAAGAAATGTATTTCATCTTATTTAATGTGATTTTTTAGCAGCTAAATAAACTGAACCCTAAAGAATTCACTAGCCAGATTAACTTATTCCTGCATAATTTCTAATGAAAAAAGCAATCAGGCATAGGTGTTTCAGGATCTGAGTGAAGACAAATCTGCAGGTAAATCAGAACTGAGGTTGGCTGAAACTGCTTATAATAAAATATACTCCTAATTATGAACTGAAATCATACTTAAATTCCCCACTGATTTATAAGATTTTTCTGTCCAGTTTGATGTAGTCCATGGCAATCTACCATTGATTCCTTTACAATATAGATTCTATAAGCCAGTAACAACCTTCACCATTTATTAAAGTGTCATTGCAATAGAATCCTTTTGATTCTCTTCACAGCCTCTACTTTCTCTTATTCATACTATATAGATCAGTGTGAATGTTCTTCAAATGTCAATCTGCCTACTAAATGTCCATACGGTCATATCAAAGCCTCTAAAAAGGCCTTTCAACAGTTGAAGAACTCTATCTCTCTTCATATTCTAACCATGCAAAGATAATATAAACCTCATAGAGCATCATCTATTTTAAAATACTGTATATGCCATGTCTGCTTTCTTTCATTCAAATTTTTACTTAAATCCTTCAAAGCAAGGCTTACCTGATTTTTTTTTTAAAGTGTGCTTGATGTGACAAATTGATAGCAGTGTGCCAAAGAGGACTGCTCTGCTATTCAATGTGTAGAAGTCCATGACCATTATATCTACACTTAGGATTGTAACATTTATTAATATAAAGTGATTCTTGTTTCATGTATTACATTTTTGCCTTAAATCTTAATTCAGTGAATGTTAAAATTAAATATTGCTTTCCTTTTGTCATACTTACTCTATTTTTCTTAGTTGTCAGTTCCATAGTAATTTTATGCACATTTTTTGTCAGTACTTATAAACCCTTTTATTGGAATTTCAAAAAAGATAAAACTGCCACTTATCACTTGCCAAAGTCTGAACCCAGAAAACATCCTCATGTTATGTATTTCAGTATGAAGTGTTTTAACTCGTGTTTTTTTAATTCTCCACAAACCTGTAGCTTTTACATAAAAAGGTCAAATCTACTACATACTTCTCTTCTTTATAGAGCATATAATTCTATCATAACTTACCAAAGGGGGGAAAAACCCTTAAAATACTTGTCAGAAAATATAAATTCATGTTGTCTGCATTCCAGGACCTATCAAAACCTTAGAAAAGAGGTTATATTTAGAGAAGATTGTGTAAAGGTAATAAAGAATCCTTCCATGTTTTCTTATTGTAAGATATATTCTTTGATTAAGGTGCATCACTGAACACAAGCATAGTTACTCACAGAATCACTTTATTGGAATGATATCTAATGGTGAGATCTTGATTTCTTTGGTTAATATAAAGAATTGAAGTAAAAAACAGATTTTTACACTTGTTATGAAATTATTTTGAAAGTCATTTCCTGTAAGCAACATGAGAAAATGTTCCCAATGACAAGGAGAAAATTAATTTTCAACTAAATCTTATTAAAAATTGGTTTCCCCAAGGTTTTATTTTTTTTAATCAGAAATGTCTAACATTCAGTTTCCCTTTTTGTTATGGCTTATCAGTAAGTTTGTAGCCATACTTTATATTTGGCCATCTAAATTTTATATTTGGCCATTGTGCTGGAGAAGTTATATGTGGACAGTGATTATTGAAATTTCCATAAACCAAGCTAAAGGAGAATTTTAGGGCATTTGCTGTTTGCTTCCTTCATTTGTGAACAAGTAAATTTAAAATGTGTCAGGTGAAAAAATAGAAATGAAATATGTCAGTTGGAGAGCATGACACACTAAAACAATTACGTATTCCCATTAGAATATTTTAAAAAGGGAAATAAAATATAACATGATCTTGAATTTTTATCTTGAGCTGTGTAAGGAAAATATTTTCATGCTTGCTACTGTGTAATAGCTCTGTTGGAAAATAGAAAACGCCCTTTACTTATAAATCCAATTTAAAGGGGAAAATTGCAGTTGTATGTCATCAGTGTCAATTATCTTGCCGCAAAAGAGGAAGACAGGCCACCTTAATAGAAAGGAACACTTGGCACATCATATCCAAAGAGCTCTTTGTGTCCATACCTTCTAAGAAATCATATGTTTAATTCTCTCAGAGCTTTGAACTTGTTAGAAGCCAGAGATCTTGTGAATAGAAAGCTAAGAAACAAATTCTGGTAAAATATTATTACTTAAATTTATTCTGTGTATAATAGAATCTTTCTCAGAGGTTTGAAATTCTTCACTGACTAACTGGAAAAATACTCTTAATTAATTTGTTAATGTTGATTAATTTTAAAGTTTTCCCTTTTTTGAATATATAGCTCATTGTTACAATGAAGTTTAATAGTTTTTTACTATTATGTTTATTTTTTAGATTAACTTTTAAAATGTGAGATACTTTTAAAAAGCTACTTGAAAATTCCAAGAATAAAATTCACTTGTCTCCCTTAGACTGGAAGAGTCACTAAGAATATTTAAATTTAAAGAGTCACTAACATTTAAATATTTTAAATAGTATTTGTATCTGCTAATGGTGAACCATAAGACAAAGTCATGGAACTAAGACATGGCCACATGAGAAATATTGCGGCATTAAAAAATTCTGTACATAGAGATAGAGATTATATATATGAAATGTTGAATAAAAAGGACACTGTGTCCAAGAAATCATGTTTATTTATTTGATAGTTTGGGCAGTGTTTTAGTCGTTCTTGTCTACAGCTTTAAAATGTGGTTATAAAGAACAAGTCTAATCAACATTTAAGAGAAAGTATAATCTCTTATAATAAAACGATTAATGAAATGATATTACATGTGTCAGCTTTTAAAAGAGGATGGTCTAGAATAATAAAGAAAATCCTAATATTGCATAAAAGGTGATATTTTGAAGAAAGATTTAAAGTTAAAAACATAGATTGAGGAAATTCAGGACACCATCAACCCAGCATTTTATTTTATGGGATCCAAGCAAGGTGTATATTATGAACAGGAGGAAAGACCAGTTTTCTATTCCAGGTCAACATTTATTTTTTTCACTCATTCCCAGGTCTTTCTTTTAAGGATTAATTGATTTATACCTAACTTGCAGATCACTGCAGACTCCCTGTATGATTAAATATCAGAAAAATCAAGAACAGGCTTTAACGGAAATATGATCAAAGAGCTGTAAGTGAACCATTTTTAAAAAGCCAGAACAAACCAGAGACTTATGGACATGAACAGTGTATTAGTGGTTGCCAGAGAGAAGGAGAGGCAGGGGAGTAGTAGGTAGGGGTAAGGAAGGTCAAATATTTGGTGGCAGAAGAAAGCTTAACTTTGGGTGGTGAATACACAATGCAATATACATATGACATATTAAATTGTACACTTGAAACCTATTTGATTTTATTAACCAATGTCACACCAATAACTTTAATTTTTTAAAAAGTCAGAACATAATTTAAAAGTGAAGTTCAGACAATCTGGTGCTAGAAGATTGAGAGATAAAAGTGAAAATTTAATCAGTTGGGTTATACTGAATTGGTGGCAATAGGATTATAGTGATGAAACTCTTGTGACTATGTTTGTAAATCAGATTTGAAATCCCAGAAGTATTATATATTATGAAACTTATAATAATATAGCAGCTGAAAGTACTCTGTTCATGAGAACAATCCTGACAACGCAAAACATGAAGTAAAAACAATAAAGAAGGTTACAAAAGAGAATCTCCTCCCATCTATCATCTAAATCTACTAATGTAAAATATTCCAATTCTCTATAGGATAAATTTCTCCCTGACAATCAGAGATATTAATTTTTTAACTGCTCCAAAAAATATTTTTCTCTTCAAATTGCTTATAATAGAGGTGTGGCTCCTCAGAGGAGATTGGGAACAACTTAAGATGTTAATGTTTTGTTCAGTCTCTGTGACACTTGCTCAGTTAGGAAAGAGTCAAAATGATGGGTAAGTACTTGTTGGATTTAGAATAAAACAGAGCTGCAAAACCACAATAAGACTATGGGTTAATTAATGAAGGTGTAAATGATTTGATTTCTAGTTCTGGAACAAGAGAATTTGCCATCAAACAATCTACACTAAACGGACAGCTAAAGGAAGTTTTTGAGATGGACAATAATTACAAAAGAAGAAACAAAACATTATAAGCAATAAAATCACAATGTAAAATGTAAAAATCCACGTAAATATATAATCGACTCATGAGTTTTCTAAATTTTATTTAAGACTGGAAGTACAAATCATTTGATATGGTTCTCAAGTATGTCGAGGAAATATCTAAGACAATTATTTAAAAATGTAAAAATGTAAAAGGACCTATAGGAATATGTTTTTTACACTTCACTCAAAATTATTACAATATTAGATTTGATAATCTTAAATGTATAATGTAATACCTAGTCCAACTGCTAAATCAAAATGAAATTGTGAAAAAAAGTACAGTAACCCACAATAAACAGAAAAAAAAAGAAATGCAGAACAAAAGAAACAAACAAATCTTAAAAATAAAATTCCAGACACATGCTCTAGCATATCAATGACTGCTGAAAGTCACATTCCAGTTTATTATATTCCTATTGTTTATTGATTGCTTTTAAAAGCACAATATGCATACTTGAGGAAAAATATAAATATGTATACCTCTTAAGTATCTTAGAGCCCTTTAACTCCTTTCCTTTTATTTCTTTCTCATGGTTAGAATTGTCCCACATTTTGATCAGCTTTTTCTTAAACATTATCATTAGTTTTATACATATTTTCCTTCTGATTTTTTATTCTATTTTATAATTGCCTAGGGATTGTTTTTCATTTTCTTGACGTAATTCCATTTAGTATAAATTGTTTTTGTTCACTTTCATTCTTGAATTAGCATTCAGCTTGGAGTAAAGTTTAATGTGAGAATTCTCTCAAATTTTTGATGATGATATTCTGTCTTCTATCTTTCACTGTTGCTGTTGATAAATTTCGTATTGATTTATTATTTATGGGTAAACTATCTATACATTCTGGATGTTTTAAGATATCTTTAATTTTAATATTCCTTAGTGTTATTATTATGTGGTTTACAACAGATTTCAATTTATTTATACTGTTCCCTGAAAATGTCAGTTAAAGTCTACCATCATTTCTGGAAATATTATTTTTCCTCAAATACTGCATTTTTTCACAGTTTCTTTATTCAATTATTCTGAGCTTCTGTCTTCATATCTGTTAGATCTTCTTCTATCCAGCCCCTAACCTTTTTGGCACCAGAGACCAGTGCTCCTATGAGAACTAATGCCTGAAAATCTGAGGCGGAGCTGAGGTAGTGATGCTAGCTCTAGGGCTGGTAAGTGGCTGCAAATACAGATGAAGCTTTGGTAGCTGGCTACAGGGCTGCTCATCTCCTGCTGTGCAGCCCCAGTCCTAACAGTGTCCTGGTACCAGTCAGCGTCCTGGTGGTTGGGTATCCCTGCTTTATGTAATTTATCTTTTATTTTATATTTTTTAGCCTTTTGGCTTCATGTCCTAAATTCTGAGAAATGTCTTTAAATATGATTTCCATGTCATTAATTCTCTTTGTTGCTTGACTATTGTTTAAAATATCACTTTTTCCTTTTTTTATAGCTTATATTTTTCATTGACGTTCTATTTTCTTAAATATAGCTTTTCTTTTTCTAGATTTGATTCCACATTTTATATCCTTACACAAAATATTCTTAGTTTATATTTTTACTCAATATTTTCAGTACTACATTTTGAATTAGTTCTAATCCTAAATAAGGATATGGTATATTATAATCTCAAATACTTCAAGTCCAATCTCAGCATCTTATTGATTATAAATTAATACCATGTCTTATATTTATTTATTTTTTAGAAATTTCAAAAATTAAAATAAATTTAAAATTCTAATAGCCATTTTGTCTCATTTAAAAATAAATGTTTTATCTCATTATTAGTTTATGGTAAGAGAACTCACTTTCTCTCATTATTAGGAAAAAATTATCAAGTATTGTTTTATATATATACCTACATATATACATATATACATATGTAGGTATATATGTAATTATATACATACACATGTATAAAAAAATTGTCAAGTGTTGTTTTATATATACATACGTACAAATATACATATATATAAAACAACACTTGATAATTTTTTTCTTAATAATGAGAGAAAGTGAGTTCTCTTACGGTAAACTATTGATGAAGGTTGTTTAGTATTTTAATCAAATATAGGATGTGTGTATGCATGTGTGCTTTGGTCAGCCATCCCCAGGGCGAGCTCTAGGTTTGGTTATTTACTAGGAGGACTCACAGAACTCTGCATATATTCATACTCATAGCTATGACATATGACATATGATGACATGACATATGGTGAAATCAGCCAAGGGCAAAGCACATGGGACAAAATTCAGAGGAAACCAAGTACAAGCTTCTAAGTGTCTTCTCCCAGTGGAGTCCAACAAGATGTACTTAATTCTTTCAGTAACTAGCTGTAAAATACATATGAAATATTATCTACCAGGAAAATGAATTGGACACCCAGCACCCAGAGTTTTTATTGGGTGCTACTTATATAGATACTCTTTGCCTAACATATACAATATTTCAAAATGCCCAGTAGGAAAGTAGGTGGTTAGCATAAAGCTATGATTTTTTTTATACAAACAGTTTAAGCAGAGTGGCCCACTCTCATCAGTTATAAAAATGTTGTGTATGCTTCCAAGGCTCAAATTTCTGGACATTTTTTTTTTAAATGGCCAACTTTGCCAGCAGATTTTTCTCAAGATATAAGTCTCACGTCCTCTATGTTAACTATTTTGTGCTCTATGTGTGTGTGTGCTATGTTCTTCTTACTTTGAGTTCACTGAGAAAAAAATAAGACAAATTTTAAGTACTCCCAGAAACATGTCTACAAAACCATTGTGTATATACCCACATGTTCTCTATTCCCTCCTATTACTCCAAATTTGTAATCCATGGTTCTCTCTAAGGCCAGCTTCTTTGTCTATGGACTATATTCCATCTACTCTCTTTCTTCCCTCCCATTCCTCTTAGCACATTAACATCCTATAATATTGCTACCTCAGGGAAAAAAAAAAACTAATATGGAATAAGCACAATAATAAAAATCTTGTTACCAAAGCATCTTCTGACCATTAGAATAAACCCACATGATTAAATTTTCTTTTGTTAAAGTAGATTTCTCTGTTTAAAGATTTACACTCAATTTCTTACAAAGGTAAGATTTGTATTATTTAAATGAGCTCATTGAAATGGAAAAATAACTGATGGATATTGTGATTGAGTTATCTGTAAATTCTGAAATATATATACATGTATATACGTATATGTACGTATTTGTGTGTGTGTGTGTGTGTGTGTGTGTGTGTATGTGTTCTACTTAAAACCAAACTGAGGTCAAATCATAATTCTGCCATCAAATCATCATAGAACTCTGGAAAACATATTTAACTTATCTAAATTTCAAGTCCTGTAAAATAAAAATAATTTTTTAATGAAAATTATTTAGTGTTTACCCATTTGTGAGTGTGTTTGTGAATGAGTGAACAGGTTTCTCTATTATTCTCATAAAACTTTGGGGTATCATGTTTTACTCCATATTTATGTCTGATCCTATGCACATTTTCCCATAAATAAAATAACTTTCATAGATAAGGGATTGATTGAAACTACCACAGAAATATTAAAATATTTATGTGGGTTTTTGTACCAAGGCCTCTGTTACTTGCTATAGTATTATGCTCATCCAGCTTTCAGCAATTTGATTTGAAGGGCACATATCAACTTTTTGATTAAATCTTGCTTTTATCTCTGCTGACACTATCTGCTAGAGCTTTTTAACAGTTTTTTTGAGCATCTGGGCAAACTATACCCCTACTATACTTTTATTCTATGTATTGTGCTTTTAGCAAAGCACATTTTTGATAAAGTGACCTTGTGAATGTTAGGTATTAGATTACTTTTTCTCTATTTGTCAGAATATTAAGCTCTGTTATTGCAACATGGTTTTTAAAAGCATCTTGATTAAAATAGATTGATTTAAAATCAAAATTGAAAGCAGAGGTGCAGTAAAATATTTATTTAGAACTAGCATTTTTATTTTTACAAGAAGTCCACTGGAAATTTAAATGAAATTGCATTTAATTTGTAGATCGATTTGGAGGGAAAGGACATCTTTATAACACTGGATGTTCTGATTCTTACACATAATTTATTTTTCTAGTTATACTGGTTTTACTTCAGCAATTTTTGGAAATTTTCAGTGTCGAAGTCTTGCAAATATTTTCGTAAAATTATCTTTAAGTGTTTTGTGTTGTTGAACTTTTTTGTAAAGGGCATTTTTTTTTACTTCAATTTTCAAATATCAATTGCTAGCATATAGACACACAAATGACTTTTTATTTTGATTTCGTATCTTGTTAACTTATTAACTTATAAACCCACATATTAACTCTTGTAATTTAGTTCAGCCCTAATTTCTTTCCCATACAACATCAAATTTGACAGATAAATCAAGTTGAACTCTTAGAAACGTATTATAAAGCATCTTTTTTATCTTGAGATATATGTGATCTCTTTAAGTAAGACAGAAAAAAAACATATCTATGTAAAAGTAGACAAACATATTTAAATAATGTAAATAGTTTACAAACTAATCCATAAATATGATTAAAACATATTGGTCAGATGGAAAATTATTTTAGATTTTAAATTGAAATGGCCAATAAATAAATACGATGATTTCATTTCAGCCTACTTGTACTCACATTATTGAGACAGATCAAAAGTATAGATGATGATATTGTTTAATTGCATTAGAAAGAAATAAACATTTTTATGCACTAATGAAAGAAGAGTATCTACTTTTATGTCACCCTTTTGGAAGAAATATGGCAACATATATTAAATTCAAATATTTAATACTCTTTAACTTCACATTTGTGAATTTTATAAATATAATACCACTATTATACATAAGTATTTGTACAAGACAAAGATTAATAAGCTGTTTATATGCATATTTGTTGTTTTCCTGCCCAAAATAGTCCATATTATTTTTGTAATTAAAAAAATAGAAATCCAGAAAAATATTAAAACCATTCATAGTAGTTTCTCAAATAGTAGATTTATGAGAGATGAGGTTTCACACAATGGCAAGTAAGGTATCATTCTGGTTTTACTAAGTGGTAAAGGAGTAAGAGAATTATTTCACATGTTCAAACTAGAAATTTAGCCCTTTAAAATGAACAAATTTATTTTAATTGTCATAAAAATTTTCATGCAGGTTTATTCTATCAGAACATATTTCAAATCCCAAAGATATATTAAATTTTACTTGCTCTTTTTATTAGTATAAAAGTGCATTGTTAATTTTTTATGAAAAAAATGTGACACAAGATGATTTTGAGGTTACATAATTATCATCTATTTATTTATATTTTTTCTGTCTTGCTTTGGTAAAGAAAAAATAATTCCTATATAAATAATTAAAATATGAACAGATTAGCTGCAAATGCCTCTTCTTTACGGAGCTCAGGCCATCTTTGTTATCTAATCAAGAGATAATAACCAATTTATTTGAGGTCTCAAGAGAACCCACAAGATGAATATCATAATTCTATAAAAATATTTTTAGTCTATGCATTGCTAGGAGCTAAAAGAGAAGTCACAGAACTTCTGGCTGGTGTATGCAGAATTTTTGCCTGAAAGATTGACATTTCAGTTTAACTTCTTATGTTCCACATTCTTTGTAAGTATCGGTTCCTTCGTTATGTTTTTGGAATCAATAGTGGTACATGTGAATCTATCTTTCAGGTGATCATTGTATTAGTCACTTAAATTGCAATGAGGTATGATTCTAAATTAGTGATCACAAGCTTTGTAGCTTTATCTAAAATAAATCATATAAAACAAGTTCTCAATGATTGAGTTTAAAGCCACAGAAGTTCTTTCTAGTGACACTGAATTTTTCTTGCAAATGATATAGAGTAACTATATGCCTTAATTATCTGATATGAATGCTCTAGATTTTACATTGTTTCTATAAAATTATATGCACTTTCAGAGTTGAAGATTCCCCACCTATAAAACATTAAAAAATATGGTCTATAAATGCAATTCCAAAGCAAGTTTTATACAAAAGAATAATAGGAATAAAAATGTAAATCGTTAAGTTACTACCCTGAAGTAAATAAAATACCCAACTTGCATATATTCACTCAACAGATATTTGTGAAATACTTTCTCTAGCAGACTATTCTAAGGAAAGTTCTAAGAGCTAGAATTACACGAGTAAAATAACCAAAAATACCCACCCTCAAGAAGCTTTCACAGAAGTGAGAGTAAAAACAAGAAAAAATAAAGACACACATAATGTGTGACATGTGTGTATATTATGTATGTATAGTTTTAAATAATGTTGTTAAAAATTAAGCAAAAAGAAGGGAGAAGTATAGGGTTTAGGTGAAGCTTTTGCAATTTTAAGTTGGATTAATCTAAGAGAGGTGGAGTGTAAGTAAAGATCCAGTAGAAGTAAGAAAGGAAACATGTGCCTACAAGGGGAAAGAGATTTTCAGCAAAAGGAAGAGCAAATACAAAACATCTGAGTAGGTGGCATGTCTGGTACATTCAATAAATAGTAAAACGGTTGTTTATTTATTTATTTATTTTTTTAGTAGTATGAACACAGAGAAATAATAAAATATATTTCATTAACAGTTTTCTTGGTAAAGTATTTTTTTTTTTAAGTGAAATAAACTTTCTTTGAATCAACTCTGTCAGACTCCACTGAGCCCTTTTCTCAACTAAGACTCAATGCTGGGCTTTCTTGTCTATCTTGGTCCTTGCAGAGTCCAGTTTTAGCAAAAATCCTGCAAAGTCAGTTTATAGGGCATCCCCCCACCCTTGATTTTTGGTCATCATCAATATCTGCTCAAATTCCTCATCTTCCACTACCCACCAGGTGATATTTGATCACCTGGCCTGTCTTGAGCAAGAATTCTGTTTCTTTAGCAAGAATTCTCCCTATCCTTGAAGTCTCCTCTTAGTAATTTTCCATCCACTGATGTCCCAACCTACCCTTTAACTGTAAATCTCCACTGTTCTTGTATTTAGAGTTAAGCTCCATGTCACTACCCTGTTGTGATAGTCTGTCTTGACACCTGAGTAAGTCTTCAAAAGAGTCTTCCTTAATGTTTTGATAAGTATCAGAATTTTTTTCTTTGACAGAGTCATTATCAATGTTAATATGTATATTGTCTTTAGAAAACTAAAGATAGCCTATAATAATTCGATAAAACCAATGCAAATTCATGGAGAAAATAAAAAATGTGATTTAAAAAATCTAATAAAACTAGTGGTGTTGGATTCTTTAGGGCTCAGTAGTTATATCTTCCAGTATTTGTTATCCATGACATTAGAAATAATTCAAGTAAAAAAGCCAAAAAGGTAATAAATAGGTAACTGTGTAAAACTAGCATTTTAAAATATTCACCACTGAATAAAATAAGTGCTTACCTCATTTATAAAGAAAGATATTGGAGTGGTTGTTGCTGAATTGTGAAGCTTTAGTGATTGCTACTATGAAGAAATTAGCTGTTACAAAGGAATTATTAAGATGATTCACAGCAGGGGTCTGATTTTCAAAATGGACTCAAATCGTGAAGTGAGTATTTTTCAAAAAGAGAGAATATAACAATAAATGAAGTTCACTTTATTGCTGAGCAAAGGAAAATCTTCCTGGCTAAATATAGAAGAGTAAAGTACTGAACCTAAAGAGGTGTTAAAAGGTCAAGCAAACAGAAAAATGCATGCCGAGGTTGCATTACTAAGCAAGAAACAAGTATTTTGCAAAAATATTAATGAGGGGCAAAACCTTTCATAGAAATTAATTGACACAAACTGTAGGCAGACTTAGGATTTGTAGTATATGAATTCTAGGCAGTAAGAATGCTAAAACATATATCTACACTTTCAGCCCAGAACAAAATGAAATGAGAATGTTGTAGAAAACACAGGAGCCTGGATTACACCACAACAGAGATTACTTTGTTGCTTGGCTCCCTGGGTAATAGAGGAATTCGTTTGAGAAACTGGAATTTTGTAGCAGAATCCCAGTGGACACCCTTTAGAACTGATGAAGACAGCATTCCCACAGAGTATAAAGCAGTAGACACTACTAAACAGTCCTCTATGTACGTGAGTGTTTATTTTACAATTTGGATTTTTAAAAAAATCTATTCAACTTTATTTAAAATCCAAAATTAAAGAGTCCCTGTTATTGTTCTTATCAACAGTGCCCTGCTCAAAGTGATCTCTATCTGGCAATACAGTCAACATTCTGGTTTCAAGAATGAGAAAGTAAACTAGGCTTTATTTCTTAACACCAATGGCTTATTGTGCTTTTTATCCTACTCTGAAAACAATTGTATCGATCATTTTGAATGTCGTGTAGATAGCCTTTACAACTCTGTGACAACCTACTTATTGATCCACGTAGCATACAGATGATTAATTCAAATAAGCACTTTTATTAATGAAGTTCTTCATGACATATTTGATTAAAACTTCTGTGATTTCTTACAAAAATGAAGTATAATAACTTCTATGTGCTTTTTGAATTATTACTCTATAAAAAACTTTCAACTATTCAGTATGAAAATTATCATGTTTTCTGTTATGATAATTCATAGACGAAACCCAAAGGAAGTTGAAAGCAGAATGAAAATGTATGTTTTGCTTAGATCTTTTGCAGTTCTAGTTTGCTATAAGGACTTGTCATGAGGGTCTTCTGACACTCTGGCACTCAGTACATTAGACCACCTGCTTTCCAAAATGATGATTGGAAAAACCATATCACTTAGGAGTACAGTTATTTTCATTTATTTCAATAAAAGTCTATGAGAAATAGCTAATAGTTTCTACAATTACTGCTAGTTGTATAGTCGTACAAATTTTAATCCCAAAGCAATTTTCATTTCCTTAAAGGGAATAGGTTTATAATCATAGATAGGGCTCTTAACTAACAAATCATTCCCTCTCAGAACCACTGGCCTTAGGTGGAAGAGGATATAGTTGATAATCAGAGATCTGGAAATGATTTTACAATTTGGTTAGCTTTAACATTATCTGGCATCTTAAAATTCCAAAATTCCTTTGTCTTGCACATTGAGTGTGGAGTACGTCAAAATTTCCCCTCACAGCTCTAAAGCCTTTCTAATATTGCTGTCAATGAAACCCCTTTTCAGCATCAATATGAAACCACTGTTTCTGTCAAAAAACAGGCTAACCTTGATGCTATCCTTATTATGGGGGCAGGTCATAGCTTCATTACTGTCTATAGGTCTTTATTCAACTCCATAATTTGATCCTCTGTGTATAAAAATCAGCTCACTTGAAGATCTTGTGATTTCCTTAAGATTGGGTCAAAGTGCAAATTAGAGGGAATACTCAATAACAAGCTCTAAAGCATCCTTTTCTTGATGGTGATTACTGAATTAATTCAAATGACTTCATAGTTCTGTGTTTAATCAAAATTAATGAATTCATACCAGTGTGCTGATTTATTTGTGTGATTAGACCTAAAAAAGGTCATTCTCATCATTTTTATCTTTTTTAGTCTTGATTTTTCCACTAAGGAAAGTAGATTTAATGCCTCTTGGAGAGAGCTGTTTCTTTTCCTTGTATTCTGTGAATCAATTTAATTCTCTATGAATAGATTTTACTTAACTTTTCAATGAGCTTAAAAAGAGTGTACTACAAGATGATCCAGTGTGTATTTATTTTCTTTAAGAAAATGTCCTAGAGAAGAGTTATATGTCCCCATAGAATTTTAGAAACATTTCTATTATTGTACTTGACAGTGTTTAAAAATTCCCTCCTTAAGTGTGCATTTCCTTATCTCTTTTCTGTCACCATTAAGTCCAAATTTGTAAAGGGAAACACCAGTCATATATTTTATACTCTCTGCCAATAGTGAATGCAGCAGCTCAATTATATTTATTGATTAAATGAATGGAATAATTACTTTAGCCAATTAGATTATAAAGCAATTTATACATTTTATACTGTACGACTGTTTTCCTTATGCCAGGAAACTTCTGCCTTCCTCAAATCTGGATGCTAGTATCATGTAGAAGTAAAAAGGTAAAAGACAAAAATTGTATATTTTCTGTTAAAGAGATGGGGAAAAAGGCGAAGCGAAACAAACATGTACAGAGTATTTTCTTTTAATAGTTTTATATCACTGCTATAATAAATTATCATGATATTGGCAGTTTTAAATAGCAAAGATTTATATTCTTATAGTTCTTGAGATCAGAATTCCAAAATGGGTCTCACTGGGACAAAATCAAGCTGTCAAAAAGGCTATGTTCCTTCTGGGGTTACTAGGAGAAAAGACGTACTCTTGCCTTCTCCAGCTTCACAGACACTTTTCTTTGCTACTGTTCCTCTTCTTAGCATCTCAAAGCCAGGAATTTGGGACTGAGTTCTTCTCATGTTGTCATATGTCTGAGTTTTCACTTTTCTGCTGCCCTCTTCTACTTTTTTAGGTGCCCTTGTGGTTAGATTGGATCTATGCATATAATCTAGAATACTCTCCCCATATCAAGGTTCTTAATATAATTACATCTGTGAAGTCCATTTTGACACATAAGAGAACATATTCATAGGTTCCAAGGATTAAGGCATGGACATCTTCGGGTAGCCATTATTCTGCCTACGACATATCCCGTTTCATATTGTAACAGTTGTTATCCACCAGGGGAATAATTTTGAGACACATTCTTCTTTATAACACAATATATATATATATACAGAGAGAGAGAGAGAGAGAGAGAGCAGGAGAATTACATTAATACACACCAGTATTTCCTAAGGTGTGTGTGTGTGGGGATGTGATTTTGCATCCCTCTTCCCTAGGGAAACTTGGCAATATCTGTTTGTCACATGTGGGTAAAGGTGCTACTAGCATCTAATGAGTCAGGCTAAGGATGTTGCTGAACATTTTGCAACACATGGTTCAGTTCCTTCTACAACAATAAATAATCATCTACCCAAAAATGTCAGTCTGATCTATAGAGATGTGATGAACAAGGCAACTTTAAGAAAAATGGCATATTGTCATCCTGGAACTGCAGAAATGAAATTATACAATCCATGCAAAGCATTTGTAAAGTTAGACATTCAGTGAAAATACTGATAACTAGGACAATTTTAATAATGATGATCATCATGAATATTAATTTATATACATAAGAATAAAATATGAGAGTGAAGAGGAGAGTCTGATTTGACTGAAGACTGTCTATAAACAGGGACTCTGCGTAGGCCTAATTTCAGTTGACAGATATAAGCTGGCTGTCAAATTTTATTATTCCTAGAAAGCCTTATGCCTAATGTCAGTCTAACTCGAATATTTCATTCTACATCTAGAACCCCAAATCCTTCTTTTTTTTTAGTTTACTGAGAAATAGGCCATCATGGCTGGTACTATTTTCATTGAAAATTTTGAGTGGTGTTGTGTGGAAATTTGGTGACGTTCACTATTAAATATAATAGTCTACATTTTATCTGATAACATTTTAATGTTTTAAAAAATATCACTAGTTACCTCTGACTAAATTTTATTTTTTAGTAAAATTTTTAAGAAAACGTATTGAGATATAACACATACCTAGAAAAGGGCACAAAAGCAAACATAAAATGATTTTCACAAAGTAACACATAAAGTAACTCATCAATCAAGAAAAAGAATTTTTCCTCTCCTCCCAAATTTCTTCTTTGTTCCATTACTAGTCACTGTCCCCAAGACTTATTATTTTAATGGGGGTAAAATTTACACATAATAAAATTTATTATATTAATTGTTCAATTACACCAGATTTTATATATCAGTGTAATGGTATAACCATTACCTAAACAAGACATAGAACATTTTATCACATCAAAAAGTCCCCTCACCCATCTTTCCAGTCAATACTCCTTCCTGATTCAGGCAATCAGTTTTTAATTTACATTATTGTAGGTTTTTCCTTGATCTTTCGCTTTATATAACTGAAATAACGATATATGTTTTGTGTCTATGTATACATGTGTGTAAGTGTGTAGCTTCTTTTGCTCAGCCTATTATTTTTGAATTTCACTTTTTTTTTCAAGAGTAATTAGTTTTTTCATTTTTTATTTCTGAAATCCATTGTCTGAATATACCACAATTTGTTTATTTGGTCTCCATTGGATGCACATTTTGTTTATTTCCAGTTTTAGACTATTATAAAAAAATATATTGCTGTGGACATTCTTGTATATGTCTCTTAATGAACATATATATTTGTATATCTTGGATAAATGTCTAGAAGTGTGGTTGTTATGCCATATGGTAGAGGTATGCCAAAGCTCCTGCTAGGCAACTTTTAGCAAAATTCTAATCTATCAGGTCTTAAGGAAGATAAATGCAGAAGTAAATATAATTGTTCTATTGTATGCCATAAGCAAAGTTGTAATTTCAAAAAATGAGAAGGAGTTTTTACTAGTGAGAGTCTTTATCTCAGATACTAGAAATTTTTATAAGTATGCAGTTATGAGTCACAGAAACAAACCATCACTATTTTTCTTATATTAAAATATGAATAAATAATGAGAGTTACTTCATTATTTTCTAGGTAACATAAACTATGGTAGACATTTTAAAAGCATCAAAGACAGCTCTTTCATTCTACAAATCTCTACAATGTAAAAGAGAAATAGATAGTGTATTAGTTTCTTGTTGCAGTAATAAATTATCGTAAGCTTATTTACTTAAAATAATCCAAATTTATCATCTTAAAGTTCTAAATCAGAAGTCTGTCACATCCCTAGTTCCAAGCTTTTCTCAGCCCCTGGTGGCAGTATTTGTATATTTAACGTCAAAATAAGTCAAGGGAATGCCAAGTAATATCCTAATGGATCACCTGATTGCCAAATTTAAGCATTTGAAATAAAACATTAACCTATTTGAAACATTCTTCTTTATATCAATTTCTATATTTACCTTATAGGAATTATATTCCAGTTGAATTATGCGAAGTTTGGCAGAAAGAAGTAGAACATTAGAAGAATTATTATAAAATCAGTCCTGATAAGGAAATTAGAAACTTTGACAGAATCATGTTATAGAATATTAGGCAAGTTATTTCATCCGCTTTCTTCTGTAGACTAAAACTTCATTTACATGTTACTAGACAGGGAAGAGAGGTGAGGTTTCATTACTAAACTCATGTAAAAGAATGAAAGCACTCACTTATTGTCTCTTTCTGAGTGGTAAGTTTCCTTGTTATACATCGGTTTCATATTTGTTGTAGTACCTTGGAAGACACCTACTACATAAGCTACTCTGCTAAGACCAGGAGATGTAGCAGCCCTACCTAATACATAGAAACAAACACAGAAAGACAGCCAAAATGGGGAGACAAAGAAACATGTCCCAAATGAAGGAACAGAATAAAGCTCCAGAAAAAGACTAAACAAAATGTAGACAAGCAATCTAACAGATGCAGAATTTAAAACACTGGTTGTAAGGATGCTCAATGATCTCAGTGAGAACTTCAAGTAAGAGATAGAAAATATGAAAAAAGAACCAGTCAGAAATGAAGAATGCAAACAAACTAAAACTAAGGTTCTATCTTCTAGCCTGAGGAAGCTCCTAATATAATAGAAATTTGTCCTTCTTATTGATAAAAATTTTGTGAAAAATTACAATTATAGATAAAAGTATATGTTGCCATTCAGCATTTTTTTTCAAAGACATGTAATTTTGGCCCTAGTTTTATCAGTATTAATACCAAATACACTAATTCCCCTTAAGTGAAAGATACATTTTGAGATCCCTAGTATATTCCCAATACAACAGATAATATCAAATCCTATGTATACTATCTTTTAATGGAATTTTCTATTTAATATTTTCAGACCATAGGTTGGCTGCTGGTAACCGAAACTGTAGAAAGCAAAAACTCGAGTAAAGGGGGACTACTGTAGGTTAATTTATATCAGAAAAGTGAATGCATATTTTAAAATGTACCAGGGTTTTGTTTTAATCAGGAGTGGTAAGATGACAAACATAGGAAACTGCCTTAATGTTATAGTTTATTACTTACAGTTACTCCCCTCCACCCCCCAAAAAAGGCATATCATGCCATGTAGAACTACCTGAGGAAGCACCTGGACCAGTCAGAAGGCAGAAGGAGCCAAGGAAAGGCAAAGGCCAGACCCTTTACTGAGGTCTTCACTGGAAGAAATGAGGGATGTATGGTAGATGCACCAAGTTAATTTAGGATGAGATATTTTGAATAATTTCTGTGGGCTCTGACTATAGTGGTGGTGTCTAGTTGTCTAGTACCTGACTCTGGTGTGATTCGGGGCAGGAGGAAAATTGATGTGGTATGTGAGAAGTGGAAAAAGGAGGTGGTTGGCATTATGGATTCTGGATTGGTTGGTTTGCATATCAAAAGCATGCTCTCAAAGAATTAGCTATCTCTGTAAGGAACAGTGTCCCTGGGCCCACAAAGCTCCAAGATGCCAAATTATAATTTATAGAAAAACATATATATATATGAGCAATGCACATATGCAACATACATGCTCTCAATTTCCAGATTACTTAGAAAATTGAATATAGTTTTTCTCCTACATACAACTCTTTAGATTGGTCTTGACAAATAAGACGAATGTTATTGCATTAGTTCCTAGGACTGCCAAAATAAAGTACCGCAAACTGTATGGCTTTAAAGAACAGATATTTATTGTCTCATAGTTCTGGAGGCTAGAAGCCCAAAATAAAGATGGTGACATGGCATTACTCCCATTTAAACCTGTAGGGAGTATTCTTTCTTGTCTCTTTTTAGTTTTTTGTGGTTTGCCAACAATCCACAAGAAAAGTTTAAGTGCTGTTGCAGCACTTAAATCTTTGCCTTCATTGTCGCTTAGTGTTCTCCCCTCATGTGTCTCTGTCTCTGTGTCTCTTCTTAGAAGGAAACCAGTCATGTTGGATTAAGGATCTACCCTACTCCAGTATTACTTCATTTTAACTAATTATAACAAAAGTAATTTTGTTTTCAAATAAAATCACACTCGAACCTACTGGGCATTAAGACTTCAACATATATCTTTGATGGATACAATTCAATTCATAATAGGCATTATTAGCATTATTTTTTGCTTTTATAGAAAAATAATTTAAATTGCAAATAAATCATATTTTGTACTATACAATGGACTCCTTCTCAAAAGAACACCAATAGCTATGTGTGATTTGTGAAAAAAACAAATTAAGGTTACATTCAACAATAAGAATATTATTGGGGTGGGCATATGAACTTTAAATAAATTACCTTCTTACCCAATGTTTTTCTTTAATTCTTTTATTTTAACATAAAGCTGAATCTTCTAAAATTTCAGAAATCATACATTCCTCACTGACAACCCCTAGTTTTAAGAAAATAACAACTAAGAAACAAAAGCAGAAAAGTAAAATGGAAAAGCAAAAGTAAGATATAATTTTTGCAGTAATTACATTGCAAAAGGAATAAAATCTCCAATCAGAAGGCTGAGAGTGTCTGCAAAAGCAAAAGTTCCCATTATAAACTTTATACAATATATAAAGAAAAGAAAAAAAAATTATACCAGACACTTGATAAAAATGGCAAAATAGATTTTATTTGATCTGTTGCAGTATGGGAGACAGACTTCAATATAAAACTGAACTCAACTCTGAATATAGCAAAGACAGCTGAAGATGTATAGCCAATGAGTAGAATGAGAGAGTCAGTGGAAGGAAAGTTACCAAGAAGATATATCAAGAGTAGGGATATTCTTGCTAAACTGGCTTAACAGATTTATTGTTAAAGGCAGTTCAAGACTTAGACATCAATGGAGGAAATGAGTAACTCAATCAATTATCAAGGGTGGGAGGAGTCTTGCTAAACTAACTTAGAAGTATTCTTTACTAAAACTAGGCAGAGCATGTCAAGGACAAGGTAGTATCAAATTTGAGGCCTAGTCAAGAAAAGTGCTCAGAGGATCCTGAAGTTTGGTCAAGGAAGGAGTCTGTGTCATTTGTACTTTAAAATGTAAAAGCAATAATAGGATGAAGTTAAAAAGGTTAAAAGATATATAAATTTAAATGAAAGACACATGGAAGTTTATGTGATTATAGTAAAGTGATAAAAAGTAGATTTTGAAAAATAGAAAGCAATATGTGTAATTATAAATGCATCAATCTTTCAAGAAAACATAATTTGACAAAAGCTTCAAATTAGGGAAAAATAAAAAAAATTAAAATAAAGGAAAAAAAAGAAAAATCTATAATTGTAGAGATTTTAAAATCCATTTTAGAGTAAAAATCCAGAGTAGACAATATTTAGAGTAGACAAAATCCAGTAAAGTTATAGAACATCTGATTCAAAATTATCAATAAGATTGATTTATGTGACATTTACAGACATTACATATAATGGTGCAGAAATCAATGAAATAAAAAAAAATGAAAATTTTATCAGTTTTTTCCTTAAAAAATCAATAAAATTGTTGCATCCTTACAGATTATAATCAAGAAAAAAAGCGAAAAACTATTAATATCAGAAATGGAGTAGGAATGATTAATATAGATGCTATGGAATGGAAATTAAGGGATTATAATGAACAATTTATAAAAATACATTCAGTAACTCATTTAAAATGAACACATTTCTTTACAAAATACACTTAATGAAATAAAAAAAATGAAAATTTTATGTCAGTTTTTCCCTTAAAAAATCAATAAAATTGTTGCATCCCTACAGATTATAATCAAGAAAAAAAGAGAAAAACTATTAATATCAGAAATGGAGTAGGAATGATTAATATAGATGCTATGGAATGGAAATTAAGGGATTATAATGAACAATTTATAAAAATACATTCAGTAACTCATTTAAAATGAACACATTTCTTTACAAAATACACTTATCAAGTATAATTCAAGAACACATTTTAAAAAGTCATATTTCTGTTAAATAAATATAATTTTTATTTAAAGGAAAAATTAAAACCTCCCAATGAGGAAAACATGTAGCACAGATATTTTCATTGATGAATATTGAAAAGAAATATAGGGACACTTTTATGTAAATTTTTATGTAAACTCTTTCATAAAACAAAGAAGAGAATACTCTCCAACTCACCGTGAAGTCAGCACAAACGTGATACTAAAGTCTGATACATACATTACAAAGATAAAAGAACATACCTAAAGAACATAGATCAAATTCTCCACAAATAGACCAAAAAATTCTATGTAACCCTAGTAGAATTATTTTTGGAGAATTTGACAAACTAGTATCAAAATTCAAATGAAAATTCAGGACCTGGAATAACTAAAATGAACATGAAAAGAGTAAAGTTAAAGGATTTACACAATCCATTTTCAAGACTATAAAATTACAGGTATCAAGACAGTGACATAATGGTGAAAGGAGATAAGGATCAATGAAACAGAATACTGTATATTGAAATAAGTCTCAAGTTTATAGCCAATTGATTTTCTAGAAAGCTGCTAAGTAAATTCAAAAGACAAAGAATATTCTTTTCAACGAATGGTGAGGAATTAGATATCCATAATATTAATAAAACATTCTTAATCCCAACCTCATACCATTCTGAAAAATTACCTCTAAATTGATTATAGATCTAAATGTAAAAGTGAAATCCAAAATATTTCTAGAAAAAAAGCACAAGAGAAAAATCTTTGCAAAATAATTCTTAGAATAAAAAATTATTAAAGTGATAAGTTTGACTTTGTAAAAATTACATTTTTCTTTTTCAAAAATATTAGTAAAAAATATAAAAGCTAACTACAAATGAAAAAATATGTATTTTGAATTCAAATATCAGACAAAGGACACATGTCTAAAATATATAACAGAATCCTAAAGATCATTAGTAAAAAGAAAAATAACCCAGTAATTGCTGAGCAGATTACTTCTACACTTCACGGAAGAGAAATCAATGGTTGACATAATGAAAATATGTTCAAAGAGAACAAAGTTTCAGTTACGCAAGGGAAAAACAAATACCACATAATTTCACTTACATGTGGAATCTAAACAACAAAATGACCAAACAAAACAGGAAGACTCATAATGCAGAGAACAAACTGATAGTTGCCAGATGGGAGGGTGTGCTTAGAGAGCTGGGTGAAACAGCGAAGGGATTAAGAAGTACAAATTGACACTCCTAAAACTGTTGCAGGGATGTAAAGTACAGCATAGGGAATATAGTTAATAATATTGCAATAACTATATATGGTACCAGTTGTGTACTAGAATTATCAGAGTTGGGGAGAGATCACTGCATAAGTGACATAAATGTCTATTCACTATGCTGTACACATTTAATATAATATTGAATGCCAACTGTAATTGAAAACAATTAAAATTTAAATTAAAAAAATCTAAGTCCTAGAGACCTATTGTACTATATATTGCTATAGTTAATAATACTCTATTATATACTTAAAAGTTTGTTAAGAGGATATATCTTATGTTTAGTGTTTCTATCATCATCATCATCATCATCATCATCATCATCATAATAATAAAGAGGATAGAGAAACTTTTGGAGGTGGAGAATATGTTTATGACACAGATTGTGCTTATAGTTTTATGGGTATATACTTATCTCTAAACTCATCAAGTTGTATACATTAAATATGCCAAGATTTTTGAATGTCAATCATATCTCAATAAAGTGGTTTAAAAATATGTTTGAAACCATTAGAGATTGAGAAAATGAAATTAAAATCTAATGCAATCATCATTTTACACATGTTAAAATTGCTGAAATAAAAATTGTTGGCAAGGACATGGAGCAATTCGATATGTTCTACATTGCTGATTGGAGTGTGAAAATTGTACAACTACTTTGGAAATCGGTTTGGAAGTTTATTATAAAGTTAGTCATGCAATTACTATATAACCCATCCATTTCACTGTCAAGTACTTATCTCAGAAACTTATAAACATATGTCCCCAAAATGTCTTGTACTAGAATATTTATAATAAATTTATTCATAATATTCTAAAACTGTAATCAACTCAAGTTTCATCAACAGGTAAATAAATTGTGGTAAATTCACACAAAGGATTATTGCTAAGTGATAAAAAAGGGATTATCTACTCATATGTACAATAATGAGTGAATTTCACATACATTATGCTGACTGAAAGGAGATACAAAAGAGTACATACTGTATCATTCCATGTATATGGATATTTAGAACTGTCAAAACTAATCTACAGTGAAAGAAATCAGATCAATGATTACCAGGGGCAGAGAGTTGAAAAAGATTGACTGTAGAGAGACATGAGGCAACTTTCTACTTTTTATCTTGATTGGGGTGATTGTTATACCAGTGTATACATTGTCAAACTTTCCACTACAAATTATGTAATTTATCTTATGCATATTTATCTCAATAAAATTGATTATAAGAAAAATCATATAAAATAGTTATTTTCTTTTTATACGAGACATTAAAGTGAAAATTTACCTTGAAAGGAAAATAAGTGCATTGCATAAAATTATTATTTATCATATTTATTACAGATTCTTGTTATAATGTAGTCACACGTGTTAAATTCCCCTAGTAATAAGATTTCCCTTTTTTAAGGAAGTATAAATAACATAAATGCTTAAGCACAATGTTTTTTCCGTGTGCGTTATATTTTGGAGAGATGATAATCTAATTTATTCTTAATTTTCTTCAATCCAAGCAGTACAAACATCTAAGCATCTTTGTCCAATCCATACAAAGCTCAGTTGCAAAGTCTTCTCTCTTAACACCAATCCTAGAAACAAGAAGCCGCAGACCAATGGACAGTTTTCCAGAGAACATCAGTACAAACAACCATAAGAAAAAAGTAATCTGGATTTTTTTCTATGACAAAATATTACACAATAAATAAATAAATAAAACTGAACCACCTTCTTACACCATATACAAGAATAAACTTAAAATGGATTAAAGACTTAAATGTAAGACCTAAAACCATAAAACTCCTAGAAGAAAACAGGCAGTAAACACTCTAATATTAGTATTAGTAATATTTTTTTTAATGTATCTCCGTGGGCAAGAGAAATAAACAAAAATAAACAATTATAAATACATCAAACTAAAAAGATTTTGTAGGCAAAAGAAACCACCAAAAAAAAAAAAAAATATGGCCCACTGAATGGGAGAAGACATTCACCAATGATACATCTGATGAGTGGTTGATATCTAATATTTATAAACTCATATAAATGCATATAGGTCAACACCCCCCAAAAATCTACTTTTAAAAATGGGCACAAGATTGAATAGACAGTTCTTCATAGAAGATGTACAGATGGCCAATAGATATACAGATAGCCAAACCACACTGAGATATCATCTCATACCTGTCAAAATAGCTATCATCAATAAATCAACAAGTTTTGGCAAGGATGAGGAGAAAAGGGAAGCCTTATGCACTGATCATGGGACTGCAAATTTTGCAGCCAACATTTAAAACAGTTTTGAGGTTCTTCAAAAACTTAAAAAATAGAACTACCTTATAACTTAGCAATTCCACTTATGAGTATTTAACCAAAGAAATCCAAAACAAAGTGATATATATACACAATGGAATATTACTTGGCCACAAAAAATGAATGAAATCTTACCATTTGCGACAATGTGGATGAACCTAGAAAATATTATGCTAAGTGACATAAGTCAGACTGAAAAAGACAAATGCCATACGATCTCACTTATATGTGGAATCTAAAGGACAAAATAAATGAACAAACAAAACAAAAGACTCATAAATAGAGAGAATAAACTGATAGTTGCCAGAAGGAGGCAGTTGGGAGGACTAGATGAAAAAGGTGAAGGGATTAAGAAATGCAGAATGGTATTTACAAAATAGTCACAGGGATGTAAATTACAGTGTAGAGAGTGTAGTCAACAATATTGCAGTAACTATGTATAGTGCCAAGTAGGTGCTAGACTAACTGGGGGATCACTGCATAAATTCTATAAATGTCTAGCTACTATGCTGTACACCTAAAACTAATATAAAATAATATAGAATGTCAACTGCAATTGAAAAATTAAAAAATAAAAAAAGGAGGGGAGCGAAGTGAAGGGGATTAAAAGCTTCAAATTTCCAGGTATAAAATAAATTAGTCATGGAGATGTGATATACAACATAAGAAATATAGTCAATAATATTGAAATAATGTTGTTCAGTGTCAGATGGTTGCTGGACATATGGTAATCACTTCTTTAAGTATATAAATGTTGAATAATTATGGTGTACACCTGAAAGTAATACAATGTTGTATTTTAGCTATATTTAAAAATCTTTTTAAAAATTCTTCTAACAATAGAAAGGCAATGGACTTCGAATTTAAATATTATCGAACTCAAATACTAGCTTAGCAACCATTTCCCAGGTCATTTTGGAGAAGTTATTTACTTATCTGAGCCTCATCCTCTCGTATATAAAATTGTTTAAAATTATCTTGGATTGTTGTGAAGATTATATATAATAAATATGAATCATTTGGCTCTTATTATACTTTATAATAACATATAGGTGGAAATTTTGACTAAATTAACTCCCTCTCCTATTCTAAGATTCTATGATTCCAGATTAACTGAGAGACCAGTCAAAATATATAAAATTTTAAAAATGTAATTGTAATTATATGTGTGTGCATATATATATGACAAAGAGAGAGACAGAGAAAGATAGAGAAAAAGAACCAGAAGGAAAACAAATGATGAATAAATTATGGGCAGAGGAAGTTCTAAGTGGGAGATCTGGGAGCTCTGTGTCTGTGAACATAATGACCATTTCACTGTCAGTTAAGTATGTAAGGACAAGACACTCAGACATCACAAAGAAAAGAATCATGGAAAAGAATAGCTGCCAAAATGCCCCACTAACTAGAGCTTTTGGCTGCCTAAAAATGCAGAAGAGAACAGCATATGACAGCTTTTCTACCCAGCTTCATTTATTATAGAATTTGATGAAGATGTTCCTTGTCTTTGAATCATAAGGCTACAAGGTCTTAGGTCTGTTATTATATACATATTTCATCTTTATTTTATTTTTAAAAGGTTTTACAATTTTTTAAAATTTAAATCAAAGAATAAATATAAATTTAAGCAAAAACTTATAGAAAAGCAAATTAACTTTATTCATTGAATGAGGTGTTTCTGTATCTTCTCTGAGAAAGTCAGACATTGTGCAAGTTGTGCAATATCTGATCGGAAGGACTTTCCAGTATAGGCATGATGATAAAGATATAAATGGTTGTATAGCAAGTAATACTTTGAACTATTAATTATTGAACTTTTTTCTCATTTTTTTTTTCTTTTTGATTCTTCTCCAATCACTCATAATTATCCACTATTCCTTGAGAAAAATTAACATCCATATAGGAGACAGAACAATAAAGACAATGTTTGGTTTTAACCTGTTCATATATTACTTTGAATACTGGCTCTTTAATACAGTAAAGAAATGTTTTAATAAATCAGGGCTATGACAAAGAGTGCATAGAAAGAAATTATAATACTGCTCCAGGTTCCCTGGAAAATAGACATGCATCATCTGGGCTGAAATAGGGGTGAAATGGAATATAGCTTAAGAGTAAATGAACTGAAGGAAACTGGAGATGAGCCATGAGGAAGAGAACCAAGCACAGTTTGGGACTAAAGTCAAGGGGTCTTGTAGAAGTTGAGCTAACATCTGTGCACCATTCAAATGAGCATCTGGATTTTAGATGAGTCAAGTCAAAGCTCGTTTTACAGAATGAGCAAAAGACAATTGTGAAAGCAATGTCAGTCTAGTTAAACTTCTTTGTTCAGTCAGTCTTTCCAACCAAACTTCCACAGACAACTAGTAAAAACAGAATTCTCTGACACTCACAGAGCCAGCAGAGGATAAGAACAAGTATATAATTCAACATGTGTATTTTGGTGAGACTGGGCAATTATTAAAATATATTTAGTTATATTTACAATTACACAAAATATTTACATCTTAAAATAGGGCTATGTACCAAAGACATTGAATGCAAGAAAAAAAAAAGGCAATTAAAATGCCTAGAGAAATAAAAACCTTTATTGGAAAAGTTGAAACATCATGGGATCTTACAAACGAGTATTGTTTGTTGGGAAGAGAGTCAGTGAGGGAGGTATGAAGCATCAGAACATTCAAAAAGACAATGTAGAAAAGTAAATTTCATGTTCAGAGAAGAGTAATTTTCAAGTCTGGAGACATCTGTGCATTATGGATCCATTTATAGTGTCTCTATTCTGCCACCCAAGCTTACTTAACACTATCAAATGCTTAGTTAAAGCAGAACAGGTGAATAAATTATACATAAGTAAGAAGAGAGAGAATTACTAGAAAATGTTTTGAGAGAAAGGATTTATAGTATTTCTTACCACGTTAAAGAGAAGTGAAGAGAATCATTGTGGAATGAGATGTTAATCTGGCATTATTGTGTTTAAGGCTGTAGTTCATTTGGAACCAGTTGCAGAACAATAAAAATAGAGAGAATTTTGAATAAATAGCCAGCCACCAATTTCAAGTATTATTTTAAAGACAGGAATTTATAAAATTTAAATAAGGGTGATAGGGTAATTGTATCAAAAGCCTCAATTCAGTAGCACAAGCATAAATCATCTACTGATGCCAGTCCTTCACAGCAAAGCACCAAAGAAAGTGACCAGAACAGGATATTTTAGGCACTATTAGCATAAAAATTCAATCAGGCACAAGTGACAATGATAGAGAACTATACTATTTAAATAGTGATTGACTGATATTAATAATAAAGACAGCTGATATGGATATAGGTCACATTATGTGCCAGCTACTATTCTACTTTCACATTCAAAGTCATTAGTCATCTAAAATAACCCATGAGGTAACTATCATATCATCTCCACTGCAGAGATTAGAAAATAGAGTTGGAGAAAAAATTAAATAACTTATCAAAAAAACAAACAAACAAAAACAAAAAAATATTGAGCAGAAAACTTGTTTGATGACACATAGTCAAGAAGGGCTGGCTGTAATATTTGTTGTTAGATAGACTTGTGTTAGATTTTGCTTTCTGATCCAGAATACTATATTATACTTCTAAATTGAGTTAATAGTTTAAATTATATTCAAAAGATGTGGTAAATGCCTTAGTATTTTCATTTATTGATACTTTCCTTAAAAACATTACATGGTGAAAACAGAATACATATGCTAATTATTGATTTTTTGTTTAAATACCTTACTCTGGTTTTAAATTAATTGGCCAGATTTTAAATTTTTGATTTTCAGTATTATATACCTATAGAGAATACATTTTAAAAGAACTAAATAATTTAAACTAATATCTAGTGCCATTGATCTTAAACTGTACTCTTGAGAATTAATTCTCAAATAACAGGTTTGCTTTGCCTCTTCTAACCTAATATGTTGGCTAGATACAAAGTTATTTCTCTCTCCTTTATTTTCCAAAAAGTAAAACATCATGAGAGATTAATTAAGATTATTTTGGTGGATAAACAATCAATGCATTGTAACTTTCTCAGTGTGTTTCATACAGTTTTTCTATCTATCAAACTTGATAAAATATGACTAAAAAAACTTTGAATCAGAAATTGTCATTGAATTTGACAGTTGACGACATGTAATCTGGATTATCACTTCATGAGATTGAAATTCTGTGTCTAATTGTTATTTTGTAGTTTCATTAAAATGGTGACTATTAACAGAATGCTCTGACTATTAACATTTTCTAAAAATTTAAATTTTAATAATTATTTTTACTATGGAATTAAAAGTAATAAATTAAAAAAACATATACATAAATATTTATAAGAAAAAGCAATCCACAAATATATGCTTAGGGTGCTATTTTTGACATTTCAGTGTATCCAAATTATATGTCTGTATATATCTATATAGATCTATATGAATATGAATTTATATACAATCTATATATGAATATGTAAATATATATATGAATGAGCACATACTACAGAAAATGTTTTGTTATGAGATTTTTTTCAAATTACATGCCTCTCCTTATCAATATAATCAACTGTACAAAGTACATGAAATAAAATTTAATCTCCTTCCATCCACATTATCATTTAATTAGGTATTTAGTGAGCTTCTGCTATAGCTTTCACAATATTAAAAGTTCAAATAAGAAAGTCCCTGTCTTCGAGGATGCAATGTCCCTTTTGAGAAAAATAAAAGTATAAGGGGATTATTTTTTATGACAACATTAGGAAAGATCAATACATGAGAATAAAGGGAAATAATTATTTGATGGAGGTATTGAAAACATGTAGAATTTGTAAGTGAAATCGATTGCCGAAATAAACTTATGAGATCAGAGAATTATTATTATTTTAAATAATTATAATATATAAAGTATCCCATCTCAGTTTGTGTTAGTCTACTTGGGCTGCTATGACAAAACACTGTAGACTAGGTGGCTTAAAAAACAAATATATTTCTCACAATTCTGGAGGCTAAGATCAAGATCTGGAATTCCAAGATCAAGGTGTCAGCAGATTGGTGTCTGGTGAAGGCCCTTTCTGATTTACGTTCACATCTCACTGTGTCCTCAATGGTAGAGAAAAAGAGAAGGCAATCTTCCCTTCTTCCTCTTATACAGCCATTAATCTCATCCCATTCTTATGACCTCATCAGACCTTAATTATCTCCCAAAAGCCCCATCTCTAAATATAGTCACATTTTGGATTAGAGTTTCAATATATGAATTGGGAACATACAAATTGGGGGACACAATTCAGTTCCTAGCACAGTTCTCAGAAAAACCATCAGAAATGGAGTATATATATATACCTTTCTTCAGAAAATTAAAAAAAAAATGGGGAAGATACCCTTACAAATCTCTTTCTCATAATGTTCTTATGAGTATTAAATCAAATCAGATAAAAGGCAGAAAGCTCTTAACACAAGCCTATGTGTCAAAAAGTAGTTTGACCTTTGTATTATTAGCTGCCAAGCAGTAAGCCAGGCATTTCTGAAGCATTATCTACAATTTTTGTTTTTGTTTTTGTTTTTTTTTTCAAAATAATTGCAAAGCGAGAGAAATCCTCCTTTCACAGTGAAGAGACTGAAGTAAACACATTTCCAAAGTCACGCAGTTCTTCAAAGCTAGAGCTAGGATTAGCACCATTGTCTTAAAGCCCAGGCTTTATAAACCAAATCAAAATACCATTTTTTCTTGAAGTTATTGGTGGTTTATATTTGTGATCATATGTTTAATATTTTTATAATTTTAAAAATTATTAGGAAGAAAAAATATATCAGAAAATGTGCCACTTTCAAAAAGTGATGAGTCATGATGTACATCCATTTGTCGATGAGTTTCAAGATTATCAAGTAGCTATAGCAGGATGGGAGTATGGAAATACAGGACTGTGATTTTTAACATAATATCTTATAAGGTATACAATATTATCTGGAATCAGATAAACAAATTTTCAGATGTAATAAGCAAGAAAAGTGACCCATTACCCCAGAGAACATGAAAGATCTAACAAAAACGTACAGGGATGTTGAAGTTGATGATTAAGTGGAGCAGGAAAGTGGGTAAATTCTTATGGTAAATTCAAAGACGGTTGAATGCCAATTAAAAAAATAAACGCTGTAAGGAATACTTAGACCCAGATAAGTTCCTATTATGACCAGTCTGCTAAAGTAAATTATAAGACAAATGAATATCCTGGCTGAGTTAGGTCTTATAATATAGAAAATTTCCTAAGAGTCTAACAATGAGGAAAGTTTTATTTCTACCATCCATAGGAGGTAGTAGTGTGGTTAAGAAAGCAGACTGTGGAGTCAAACATCTTACTGGTTGTATACTATTGTTAAAATTTCTTAATCACTCTTTACCTTAGTTACATTTTGTTCTGCTTTAAGCTCATACAGTGAAAATAACAATAGCATTTACTGTTGTTTTATTGCTTAAATGAGAGAAAAAATAAAATGTACAATGCTGGGTTTTGTATATATTCATCACTTGAAAAAACAGCTTTATTATTTCTGCTTCTTAACATGCTTCATTATGTCAGAGGCTTCCTTGTCTCTTTCAACAAACATCTCGACAAATATATTATGGTTGAGAGAGACTTAGTAAAAAGCATTCTTATTCTTAGTGACAAAGCTAAAACTCCTACATGAGTTGACTCATCAAGCAAGATAATTTAACACTTTTGGGAAATAGACCCCTTTGAGACTCTAATGAAAGGTACATATGTTACACTTGCCAGGTATGGAGGTGGTCAGTTATGGCAATGGGCTAAACTGAAGGTAACAATTGAGACTTTATTTACTTTGACAGTATAAGCAAAAGGTCACTAAGACAGGCACTGGTTTTCCAGTGTTCTATTCCCTCTCCACTCCACCCTCCTGCCCCCGCCCCAGAATGGTAATGGGAGAGAGTGAGATGGCATGCAGCATAGGTGCCTGGAATCATCTCACTGCAGAGGAGCATTGAACATAGATTCCTGCCTATGTGTGGACCTGAGGAGCCAGACGATGAAGAAGGGGAAAGGCTAGCACTAGAAAAGCTAGATAGAATAGAGCAAAGTGCCTTAGCCAAGACCCTCTGACAAGGAGGCCTCAGAATAAAGATGCCTGGGCTAGAAATGCAAATATACTTGTAAGCTTGATGGGTTTCAGTGGGCATAAGTCCTTGACTGAAACTCCCTTCACAGACTAATACACTTGGCTATGTGCCGAGTTTAATGTGTGGACGAACGACGACTTTCCCCCATGAGACCTGCCAGAAGATGCCATGTAATTGCCTATGGTCAGACCTGAAAGATCACATGCAGGATTTTGGCCAGGAGTTGGACTTCTCAATATCTACAAATACTTTGTGTATCTTATATTACTTACTGTAAATAAACAAGATATCAGAACAACTTTTACACACATTATGTATTTTTCACCTCATGAAAAAGTTAATGCCTACTTCATAAAACAAATCTAAACAAAAACCACATTTTTTTTTTCTGTACAAAAATACATTTAAACAAAATAGATGCAGCTTAGTGAGTATAAAACTTCAACATTTGCTGTGGGCATTTTCACATTTTCATGCTAATATCTTGGCCAAAAATGAAAGTAGATTTTGTTTGTTTTCACATGTTGAGATTGTATATCCACAAAGATATGCAATAGGAGTAATAACTAATATTAAGAGCTATGTTTTTTGAGAGCTACTATGTGCCTAGTACTACATAAGATTTCTTTTTCTGCGTAAGAAGAGCACTCAATAAGGTAGAATCAGAAAATAACTTCATTTTTCCCATTCTGCCTTATATATCTTCAAACCTACTCAGTGTGCTACCATTCGTTCACCTGTGCGCATCTAAGCCAAAGAAGAGATATGTGCAGGTTTTTCAGCAAAAAAAGTAAGGTTTATTTAGAGAATTTCAAGTCCCAGAGACACAGGTGAACTATTGCTGTCAATAGAGTTGCTCCCGGGTTATATAGGAAAAAATCAGTAGTCATGGAAAATAAGGTAGTCAGGGTCCTGGGTGCTACTGATTGGATGATTGGAGGGGGATGAGGTAATTAGTGTGTCTGGTTCTGGAATCAGCCTTGGGGCCATCTTGTCTGGTCCCCAGTGGCTGGTGGGGTTGTTGTTCCTCCTAGATGTGCCTGGGGCTAAAACAGGTCTAAAGCCAAGATGTTATCCTTAAAGTCCAACCAAAACCTATTATCCTCATGATTATAGACCTGAGGCTCAGTTAAACTTATGTCTTGAGGCTTAATGATTAAGGGAGCAGGCATACAGAGGATAAGGGCAGGGGAAAAGGCAATGCCATCATCTGTGCAAAACCAGCTTAAATCAGGGAGAGAAAAAAAATTATATTAATGAAATGAAGTTTGCGGTTACAATTGCACTGTTTCATCCCTGACATTTGGTTATAAATTATAGGCAATTCTGTGACTTTTTTTTTCACTTTTAGATAATGAAATGGATAATGAAATATACAGACCAGCTTAATTTCAACATTCAGTATCTTTTAGCACTGGAGCTTCTCTCCTCTGCCAGTTTGAGATTCCTTTGTGCTGTGAAGCCAGTGGTGCAGGAGGCTATGGGTTGATTTTACATTATTCTTCTTGGATATATGCTATTCATTCCTCCTTCCTACACAGCATCTATATAAACTGTGTATCTTCCTACACAATTTGTGTAGATATTGAGAATATCTGCAAGATTAGAATGAAAGATACAGAGAAGAGGTAAATGAAAGAAAGTTTTTCATTAATTAGCACTAAATAATCCGGCTCATATGTCCTCTAGGTATGGCAGTCTCAATGTTACTGTTTGTTTTTTTTTTCTTACTTTCTTCTTTTTCTTCTTCTTCTGTTCCTCCTTCTCCTCCTTCTTTTCTTCTTCTTCCTTTGCTTTCTTCTTTTTCTTTTAACTAATTGCGAGTTTTTATGGCTTCCTCAAGGGAGCCTCTCTAGGTGCCTCTGCTTGCAGCTTTCTTGACAAGTCAATGACTATTCTCTGGTTGGCCATATAAATGCAGCCTCTCCGCCTCTCCCCACACCAAATATAAATGTGTGTGCATCACACACACACACACACACACACACACACAGTGTATAATGACCTACAACCAGCATCTTATTGCTGAGGTCTTCTTATATAAGGCATAAATTATTCATGGTTAATTAAATTCAAAAGGCCTCAGAGTATACAAGAGAAATGGGCACCTTTGTTAATGGAATGAAACAAAGCTGGCTCCCAGGAGAGTCCCTCTTCTTCACTCCCCCATCAAGCCTGCAGCAGCTCTTAAATTTTATATTTCTCAGGCAGGGTGCAAACACAATGTTTTAGAGGACACATGGCAAGATAACTAAGTGGTCATCATGAATCTTCTTTTTCTTCTGACCTCAACTAAGAGGAAAGTGCCTCTACTCACTCCCCCATATTTAAGACAGGCAGAAGATCACAGTCCATCAATAATCGTCTTCAGAAAAATTCCTCTCTCCTATAACTAGAGGCTTTTTAAATCCTCAATATGTGTTAGTACCGGTTGGGCTTGTACATAGGTGGGCTAGCTCATCACTCTGGAATGTGTAAATTATGGGCAATATGTGTTCTTTTCTCAGGTTTTGTTATTTCAGCTAAAAATGAGAGAGGGAAGAGCTTGAGCTTTTAGTTATATAAATGTAAGCAAACAACAGATGACTCTCCACTGCTTTCTGGGCTTGGCGATGAAATGCTAATTTAAAAATCCCCAATCTTTCTCAAGATGTTTTAAGTTGAATTTTAGGGATATCACTTCTTTGTTTGTTTTCAAACAAACAAAAGTAATTTTTTTACAATCCGTGCCATTCTATTAGGACAGAAAAGGAAAACCTAAGGTATTTTGTTCAGATTTAACCTTCAAAGAAATTTTGCAGGATTTGAATTTGTCTTTAGATAGCTGTCTATGTAAAAATTACAAGACTTTGTGACTCCATTCCAGTATGTAGCAGTATTCCTTCCAGTAATGAAGAATCTGCATAATTACATCTTCAAAATTCTCATCCTTCTGAGAATTTTGGAGAAAAATTCATGGTGTTTCAGTAGCATACATGCATTGCTAGTAAGTCTTATGTAAATAAAAATATATTCATTATTAACTTTTTCCTTTTTCCTTAGAAATCTTTTTCCTTTAAAGTCTAAAGCTTATCATATTTTTCCCATCCATTTATTTTGAAGAGCTGATTTTCCTTTTCTCTCTGTTTTTAGGAAACAACAAAAAGAATGAAAGAGAAAGGTGGGAAGATGGAGGTAGGGAGGTAGGAAGGAAAGAAGGGAGGAAGGAAGGGAGAAAAGAAAAAAAGGAAGAAAGAGAAAGGAAATCTTTTTCCTTTAAAGTCTAAAGCTTATCATATTTTTCCCATCCATTTATTTTGAAGAGCTGATTTTCCTTTTCTCTCTGTTTTTAGGAAACAACAAAAAGAATGAAAGAGAAAGGTGGGAAGATGGAGGTAGGGAGGTAGGAAGGAAAGAAGGGAGGAAGGAAGGGAGAAAAGAAAAAAAGGAAGAAAGAGAAAGAGAAAGAAGAAAGAAAGAAAAAGAAAGAAAGAAAGGAAAGAAAGAAAAAAAGGAAGGAAGGAAGGAAGGAAGGAAGGAAGAAACTTTAAAATTTAGCTTGTTATTTGTGATTAAGTCATATCTGAATTTCTTTTTTCCATACAGGTTACTTAGAAAATATTTATGTTCTTGGATTGGAAAATAATGTCACTGCTATTTCATGTATAATAACAAAATCAAATATTACTTTTTAGTCTAATTTTGTGGAATTTTGATCATTCTTTTGCCAACTATTACTGGGGTTACTTATCCTCAAGCATATGCCTACTTTTGTCTACATTAAAGAAAGAATCTAATTTTCTAAATGTAACAGTCATTGATTTCTTTTATCTGAGAAAATCATTTTTTATGATTCTAAAGTGATATACTTTAATTTTATATATTTTGAAAAATACTCAACAATATAATAAAAAAAATAATAACCATAATCTCATCTCCCAGAGATAAGCACCATATCATTATGCTTTCTTTTTCAAATATTTTATATATGTGACTACCACTGTCTGAATAGATGGGAAAATGACAGATGAATAGGTAGAATAATAAATAGTGAGTGATAGATTAATCCAAGATACTTCAATCTAAATATTTCCAAATTCCCCCAGTTCAGGTTTTATTTCCTCTTTAATTGTCAAATCAAATACCTAAAATCTTTATCCTAGGTTTAATAAACAATGCAGCATCTCCCCCTTGATTTGAGATAATTAACATGAGATAATTTTTTCCATGACACTTCTTGTTCTAAACCCCTTATTTTACCTTAGGGATTTTAAGAAGCAGATTTTCTAAAAAGTTTCATAATCCCTCACCATGTGTTATTTTCCAATACGACTTTTACTTTTTTTTCAGTAGTTAAGTTTCTCATTTGGTCACACTTTTGGTTATGTAAATCGTTATTTAACAAGTAATTATTAAAACTTTATTATGCTAGCCACTGTGAAAATCATTTGAATACAGAGGTGAGACAGAAAGCAAAGTTTCTTTTAATAATGAAATTAAAATTCAGCTCTCTGAGGTAGTGGGTATAGGTGAAAGTTTGCCTCAATCAGTCCTTTGGCTTGCTTAAAAATATTTGAATATTGTACAACATAGCTCGGTGGTAATGTGGTATGGGAACTTAATTACTCTGACATCTTGTTATAAGAAAGTAATTATCTTAACTAATTTGAATTCACCACAAACAGTTGGATCTACCAGTGCAAGGCAACAATTTGAAATATGTTAAATGATATTTATCAGAAAAAAAAGACAATATGTTAACTTTTGATCTAGAGAGCCACATGTACTTGAGAAACATATTGACATATAATTTAATTTTCTTTCTAAATGAACATTGAATCAGAGAGTTTGTCATGTGTCAGACATGCCTGTTTATTTATTTAAGGCAATACTCATCTGTTCAATGAAGTTTTTACATTCAACATCCAATTAAAAATTTATTCTTTCTTAGTCTACATCTAGAATGTATATAGTTATCAAGCTGTGAGCATAGAAAATCAGACAATGAAAAGATGCCTAGGGAATAATGACATAAATTATAACTTATATATTGTCTTTTTTTCCCTTGAGACGTATATATCTCTCATATACAACTTGATTTATATGGTAACCACCAAGAAAGAAATGGATTTAATCAAATTTAAAACTGAAAGTTTTATCTCACCACTTTTAACGTCAATCTTGTATCACACATATATTTAGTCTGATTTATTAGTGATTAAATACTCATGAGTAACACAGTAAGTTGAAGCCAGATTACTACACTCAAATTTAAGTAACCAACTATTAATTCACTGTGATGCTTATTCCATTTTGCCTTTTGTTAATTGCCATTTTTACTCGGTAAGTATTATTTAAAGTTAATATAAGGAGAAAATCTAAATACTTTATTTGTAACAATATAAATACAACCAGATGTGCAGTGGTAAAGATAACAATGGACATATAAAAATTCCTGGGATGGGGCAGATGGCCATTTGACCATCTAGATTTCATACTCTCAGAAATACATAAGATGAAAAATCTTTTAAACCAAATGATGGATCTGAAAATATAAACAATGTTGAATGTTTGCAGAAAATGTTATTTACTAGTGTTTTATGTTTATTTAAGGCATATAGTACTTTTCCTGAATTATACCTACGTTGGTCATAGCTAATTCCATTAAGATTGTAAAATGTCAAGTTTTCTGCATCTAAAGTGGTTGGATTTTATGAATATTTTAAATTGTAATTACTTAGCTTATATTGTATTGTGCTTTAAAGACTCAAATTAAATTGGTTGTCAACTTAACACTTCATTTGACCCTATGATTTCTTGGAATAGGTACAAAGGGCATTTGTGTTATTGCAAATGAACTTAGTTTAAAAATCATTTCTACTGACTGTTTAACATGATGAGATATAGTAGTACCCAGTAAATTTGATATTTATCATTAAGATATATTTATGAGAATATACATAAAGGAATAAATAATCCACTATACATTTTAAAAACGTAGAAAATCATATAACAAAGTATATATTTATTCATTTATTTTATAATTCAAAATATATTTATTCAAAATGTCATTCTGACCCTGTAACATGTGAGTATTGTGTCTACCCAGTTCTTGGCAGTTGAGTATCACTACCTGTTCTCTGTTTTTCAGGGTCCTATCATCCCTATTATTAGCAGTAACAGCTTCTCTTACCTTAATGTCTGACCCAAAGTAACCACTCATTACTGTTTTACTAAATGCTGATGCTCCTCTTTACATTAAGGTAAAGAAGTGTTAATCCACCACTCTATAAAGTCCTAGTCTTTAGCTCTGTCCTCCCATTGCAGGAGATAAGACCTCTTTCTAACCTTCTAGGAAAGTCTACTGGCTTTTACACTTGGCTTTCCATAGTCTTTTAATTGCCTGTAACTTTTTGTTATCTTTTTCAGAACATTAAAATGCTTAATAATATTAATTCAAAATCATTGTCTGTATAATTATTATTCACCTTGTACTTTTCAGACAGCCAATATCAGTCACACAATCTAATGCATTTTCTACAGAGTATGCTATCCTGATTCATCACTAGTGGTTTTTAACCTTTGGACTGCTTTATTGTTCCAGGAGTTTCCTGTGTTCCATCTGCTACCATGGATGCCATCCTCATTGTCAGGTTGACAGTAAGAAATCCAACTCCAAAGTATCATCATAATCTGCTTCCTCTGAACACTCTCAGTATAACTGGTCATAGATTTTTCAAGGAGGAGATATTCAAATAGTGTTTTGTATACAGAGTGTTTATTAGGGATCCGTACACATGGAATCGAGGTGGAGAAGCAAGACTGGCAATGATGCAAAAGCAATTTGCCATGCAGGCCTAGAAAAATGTTACTCAAACCAATAAGGAAGTCTGGAGCACATAACGGCCCATCAGAGTTACCCTACTTTGGGCCAAAATGGCTAGGTCATTATACCTTCCTCAACAGACATTAATTATAAGCTGCCACAGGAAGGCTGTTCTTTGTCAGGGCAGCTCTTTGCATCTGAGTCAGGTTTACAGATACTAATAATAAGCTGTTTGTTGACATGTGAAGCAACAAGTTATTGCTTGAAGGAGAACTGGTATTCACATCACTGTGTTCATTACACAGATTAGTCACTACAACATACCAATTTAGTAACCTGGAAGTCACAGCAATAGAAAGCACCTAAATTAAAGTAGAGAAATAGACAGGAAAGGAAAACAAAGCATAGGAAGAAATTAGGACTCATTAAAAGTATAACTTGAGTGTAATTGGAATTCTAGAAGAAAAGGAAAGATTAGAATAAAAGCGATGTTTGAAGTTATCAAATCTGAGATGCCAAAACAGTAAAACAATACACCAAAGCACAAATTTAGGAAGCTCAGCAAACTCCATGCAGAATAAATACAAATAAAACCACATCTAGGTATATCCTGATCAAACTACTGAATAAGGGTAAGTGGAAATCTTAAAAGCAATCACATACACACAAAGAAGACAACATATTCTGGGAACAAAAAGAAGAAGAGTAAGAGGTTTTTTTTTGTTTTTTTGTTTTTTGTTTTTGTTTTTTTAACCAAAATAAAACCATGAAACCCAGAAAACATGGGATGCATTATTAAATTGTTGAAAGGCCATAAATGTCAACCTAAAAGTTTATAGCCAGTAAATATACTCTTTTATAATGAAAGTGAAACAAAAACACTTTCAAATAAATGAAAACTGAGAATTTTTTTTTTTTTGTCAACAGGGCTTGCATTACAAGGTAAAATTTCCACCAGATAAATTTCAAATCTAAATTTGAGTTAGAAACAAGCAAACTTTTGAAGAAACATATGAGAATAAATTATTGACCATGAAGAAGAAAAAAGATTTCTTTTAAAAAATGTAAGTTAACCTATATCTATAGCAAGAATTTATGTTTATTAAAATATACACAAAAAAATGCAAAGGCAAGCTACAAAGTAGAAGAAATGTGTATTGATACATATGATGATGGACACATATCACATATAGTATATATATATATGTAAAATAGCTACCAATCTGTATCAAAGAGACTGAAAAATCTAATTGAAAAAGCAAAAGTCTTAATCAGGCAATTCTTAAACAAGGATGTCCAAGATAAATACATGAAAAGTTGCTTAACTTTATTGGATATAGAAAAATGCAAATTAAAACACAAAGCAATACCAATTGTTAGCAAAATGTGGGGCAATCACAACTATTATTCACTATGTGTGAGATTTTAAACTATTATTGTTTTTTGGATATCTGTATCTCTATCAGTTTCTATCAAAGCTAAAAATATACATGCTCTTTGAATGTGGAATTATACTCCAAGAATTATGTTCAATGAAGTGCATATATATGGTCTTCAAATTCATGCCCATGAATTTTTATAACAGTGCTTTTTGTAACAAAAAATTGGATACTAACCATCAGAACTACAATATATAAATAAATGATGGTGTTTTCACACATGCAATAGCTATACATAAATTAGAATGAACTAATGTTCTTTACAACAATATATTGACTTTAACAAACAGCATATTAAACAAAACTAGCCAGACATAAAAAAGTACATACTGTATGATTATATTCATATAAAGCTCAAATATAGATATGATTAATATCATCTTGGTTATTATTAGCAATGAATGAATAATAAGTAGTATCTGAAAGGAGGCTTCTAGCATACTGAAATGTTTTCTTTTCTCCTTGTGATTTTGATCACATAACATACTATGTTCATGAAATTCTATTATGTTATTTATTGTTTTTGCACTTTTCAGTAGTATATTATTTTCAGTAAAAATGTCAAAAAGAGTATGGAGAAAGACTGACTATGAATGTGTAAAAAGTATTGGACATAGGTTCTTGAGTAAGAAGATAAAAATACAAATTTTAAAAATATATATACACTCACAAAAAATATATAAATAATTTAAAAGTTATATGTGGATTATACATTATAAGTGATTCTTAAATTATTTTCACTTAGGTTTTTTAATTAAAATTTCTAAGTTCTCTAACAAGAACAAATTTTAAAAATATATATTTAAATATACATTTAAATCTTTAGTTAATTTTAAGTTCATTGTTCTGTAAGCGTTGCAATAAGAATCCAATTTCATGTGCCTCTGAAAACCCAGCTATCTCTTAATTATTTCCTCCTTTTTCCCAGTGGTCTGCAATGCCACTCTTGTTAAAATAATTTTTCATGCATAAATGAATCTATTTCTAGCTCTGTATTCTGTTCCATGGTTAATTTTTCTATTTCCATGTAATTATTACGATTTTAATCATAATAACTAGAATAAGTCTTGCCAGCTGTGAGGGAAAGACCATCACTTCACTTTTCTTTTCTAGCAGTTTCTTGCCTTTCTCAATCCTTTGCTCTACCACATTATTGTATAACTATATATCAAGTTATTTAACAATTACAACTGGGATTTTGTTTTGGAAATGTGTTCCAAATTATATAGGTTCACTTCCTGGGGACATTACTATGTCTCTGCCATGTTTTATATAGGAATACAAATATCAGAGAACATTTATGAACATATAAAAAAATACCAAGAATATTATCTTGCTTAATTTTCATTTCAACCCATGATTCTATAATCATAACCAATCAGTAAATGATGACCTGGAAACTCAGGTGTGTTAATTACATGATCTTTAGCCACATAGCCTGTAAACGAGAACACTTTCATTTAAACCTAAATCTATCTGACAAGAAGTTAAAAATGTGGTTAAACCGAGAACTTAAAAAAGGAAAAGTGTGCTGATATGGCATCTCAGCATTGGTTTGTGTGATAGGCTGAATAATAGTCTCCTCAAGGATATCCACAGATATTGTTAAAGATACTGAGATGAAGAGATTATACTGTATTATCAGTATGAGCTTGATATAATCACGAGTCCTCAATTAAGAGAGACAAGAGATCAGAGTAATAATAGAAAGTGGATTGACAAAAGCAAGAAGTTGGAGTGACGCAAAGGAAGGGTCACAAGCCAAGAGATGTGGCCTCTAGGTTCATAAAAGTTGGACTCTACAGGCTTCTAGAACAGGTTCTAAAAGTTGAATAGGACAAGGAAACATATTGTGGGCCCTAGGCCTGGCTGGTCCAGGTCTGGCTGCAACCCAGGCTTGCGGCTAGGGGTATGACACCAGATCCAGCATGTCGCATTAAACGCAGTAGTGCGCCTACACCTAGTTTATGTAAGCATGATTTAGCTTGTTATATTACACATGTGTGGCAGGATGCCACTATTGTTCTCTGACATATATAAAGCTCATGCAGTCCCCTAACATGGAAGCGCACTCTCCACAGTAAAGTTTGTGCCTTACATTTCGTTGTCATGTTGGCTCCTCATGGATTCTTCCAACTGGGCGTCTTACCACCAAAACCTTCTCTTCTCAATCAGCTCAGCGCTGACACATATTATTATCTTAGATCCTCTAGTCAGAAGCAGACATGCTGATATCTTGACGTTAACCTAATAAAACTAATTTTGGATTTCAGACCTCCAGAACTGTAAGTAAGAAATGTGGTGGTTTTTTAGGACAGTGTTTATAGCAATTTGTTACATTAACAACAACAAACACAGTTTTCTGTACTTAAATAAACACACCAAGAATACCACATCATAGGCTATCTGTAGGTCAGGCAAAGACAAATTTCATTTTCTTAACTAACATATTAGAGGGGTTACTAATAAAAACCTGTTACTAAAAAGAAGTCTCCTTTGGGGAACTTATACAGTGGGCCTTAAAAATCATCAAGTCATTCCAGATGAAGTATTTCTCCTTGGTTGGTTCTCATTTCAAAAACGTTTTTTTTCCTTCACATCCTGTTGAGCTTTGTCATGCTGGAGACTTCCCACAGCATGCCATCACTGCAACTGAATGATAGAAATACGAACACCAGTGGGAGCCAAGTCTTAAAAAAAATTAAATTAAACTGTTACCTAGAATAGAGCCAACACCCCCACAATTCTGTACATGAATGCAGATCTATCAGCCTCGGTCATGATGAAGCCAGTAAATTGAAGTCTTTGTTGATCTTTCAGATCATCTTCAATAAAAACAATTTATGGATATTCTAAAGAGGCTAAATATTCTGGGTCTTTTTTCTTATTCTCTGGAGTCAATCTGTAACTGAAAACTGAACTATGAAAGATATATCAGATGAAATAAGAGAGGCATGATACTATAAGTTTATAACTACATAAATACAATTCAAAATCTTTGCTGATTTGAGCATTACATTTAAACTTTTCAAACACTGAGCTTTTTCTTAAACCTATTACCAACATTATTTATAAATTCTAGCAAATCCATTTAAATAATCAATGGAATTATAATTAAATGCAATATTTATTGGAAATTTTAGAAAAAAATATTGGAATGGATTATAATATATACCAGATATGCATAGATTTTTAAATCCGCTTGTATTTTTTACATATCATCTATCACCTCAGAGGTGGAGAAAGAGCATCTTTTTGACAGTGGAAAAAAAATTACTACATTGATTACTTTTGTTTATTTTATTTTAGATAAACTAGCCATTTCAAAGTCCAAATTGCCCACTCATGCATTTTGTCCCCTTTCAAGGGTTTGCTAGTTCCAATCCTTTCTTTCAAAGTGTTTTTGAAATACTATCCTCATTTTTATCATTTTCACCGTGGGTAGCAGAAAGATCTTTGCTCATTAGCTTACATCTTGTATCCACATTAGATTTTGCAATTAAATCCCTCGCCAATACTCTTCTCAGTATTCCCTTGCCATCAGGAAACTTTCCGCCTTTAGTCTGTTCTATATCTAGGAATATACAAAGCTGCTCCCAGATGCCTGATATTTCTTGTTACCCGGTTTCATGCCAAATGTGGAGCTTCAGTGGGAGATGTACAGTTCTTGAGCTAAAATTGTGAAAGAAATACCAGTTACTGTGTTCTCATATTACCCTTACAGCTCCACCCTAAACATAATTTCAACCCAGGATAGTGCAGGTTTATTTTAATTTACTCAAAATTTTAAGTGGTTAAATTTATTTTGGAATTCAGAATTTGATAGATAATAAAAAGCAGTCTTTAATCAAGTACACTAGTGTTTCCACAATAAAAGATATAAATATTTATGCAAAATGGTATTTAGAGCTTTTTCTATTCTGGAAGTGTGGATAAGAGACTGCAGACCTGTAGTTTCTGAGCCTCTGCCCTTTATCTAATCCTCACACAAACTTCTACTCTCAGCATCTACTCATTTCATATCATATTACCATATTATTTGCATTATATCAGTCCTCCAAACTCCTACTGAATTTTGTTTAATGAAGCCTGGTATTTACAAAAGTACCCTTAGAATTTTTTTTTTAACTCAGGCCTTTTCTCTACTTTGAAAATTTATATATACATATCATATATATATCATATATATATATTATGACTGTATACAATATTTTCATAGTCATTCGTTCTTCTGATGACAAACATTATACATTTTCACTCTATTGAATTCAAAGACAGCCATATGACATACTTTGACCGATAAGAGGTGAGTAGAAGTCATACTGGGTCACTTTTAGATAGAAGTTTATAAAACTAACACTGTATTCTCTTTCCTCTGCATTTGTGATCCTGAAAGCATGTGTCAGGATAGAGCCTCAGAAGCCTGCTCTCTCTGACTCATAGTCAGTCTATAAGATATTTAGGTTGTATTTTACTGTGGTATATCCTAGCCTAGACTGCCAAATGCAAATATTTATAAATATAACCTAATAGTGATATTCCAAACACACATAAAGTACAGTAAATTATATAAAACTTGTTCAATTGTCATTGAGATCACATATGTAACACCAAATCAAAACTTTTATATCAGTTCTTTTTAAAACATAAAAAAATTATGGCTATAGCTACTTCTTTTCATTATACAGATGTAGTTGTTATTTATAAACGGAGATTCCATTCTCTTTATTTTTGTATTATTTACTTTTAATGACCATTAAAAAATACCTATATCAACTCTGATATTTAATTGCCAGGAAGTCTCATTAATTTACTCCAAAATTCTGTCGTCCCCCATTGAGGATATGGAGCCCAATTTAATGGCGCTTTTCCTGCTCTTGGTTCTAAACTACAATGGACAGACAGAAACAAGATTATCTACAATGTCAGTGGACCTCTCACCAGGATATCCCCCATTATGTCTGTGATCTCGCTTAGGGATCTCCAAGAATTCCTATTCAGGTGAGAGATCTTTGTGTTAGGTAGTTAGTCAGGCTTGAGACACAGGAGCAAAGGCCCAGCTCTGCAATCATAGAAACTTTCCTTGAAGACCTTCCTTGGACATCCCCAAAATACCTCCCTTTGCTAGAGCAAATTCTAGAGCACAAATTCTAGAGCACAAAATTCTAGAGCACAAAAGCCATAAAAGCTTCTGGCTAAACCAGCTACGAACGCATGAGCAGAAAGTATTGCCTCATTATACCATCATTATAATCTCACGACTATGCCTATAAGTTCATGAATCTAATTATAACAGACTGAATTCTGGGTAAGCACATGTGCAATAGGCTAAGTGTTATACAGCAGCCAGCTGCCAGTCAAGGTGACCTCACATAGGGATCATCTAAGACCTCCCATCACGGCCCAAATATAAACAGACTTTCCCATTTCTGCATTGTTACAGTGTTTCTGGGTGGAAAACCGCTCCTCCCTTTGGGGTGTACTGTCTTATCTCTTCACTTCCCAAATTCCATAGGGCAGCAGCCTTCCTTAGAGCAGTCTGTCTCCTTCCAAAATGTACTTTCAATAAATCTTACTCTTTCTAAATCTCGCCGACCTATAATTCTTTGATGCGTAGGCGGGGAAGAATCAAGGGACAACACACAACACTGCCACCGTCCACTGTCCTCCTTCTCCCCCACACCGCTGGGACAACGCAGGATTTCATATCACCCCAGCAGTGACATTTGGTAACAAAATTCATAAATCCTTCCTCAATACTCTGCTAAGGCAGTTCATCACGTTTACCTGTTAATTCTAGGCAAATTTTGCATCGCAGTATCCATAATCCATTTGAGCAATATATCAGGGGAAGTTCCATATATTCTTGCCGGGAAGTTAATTCTCAACACATGGGAGATTGCTTTCACATTCATAAATTCTTTTCCATCCGGGTTTATATTCTTTACTCCTTTCCTGGTTCAAATCCTCATGATCCACACATATACATGTACATATATACATATATACCCTAGGTCTTGGCAATTACTTCAGAGTAATTACTGTTTTCTCCTTGAACACAGACTAAATTCTTCCTCTTCAGTTAGTTGTCTCAAAGCAATAAGGAGAGGAAGCAGAAGAAAGTTCAGAGAAGACCAGTATCATCTTGCAAAGCAGCTGCCTCTGGTGGTATCTTTGCTGGATCCCTACTCAAGTTGAGGTTATAATTGTCTAATTAGTATGGTGTAGGGGTCTTCTCTGTGTCAATATCGCTCAAAGGAAAATGTGGTTTCAAGATTTTATAGATTATCTAAATCAGTTTCCTCATCCCAGAGCTCAGATTTCCATGCCTTTTTCATCAAGATGTGGACTTTTGCATAAGGAATCTGTTGATGCTGCAAAATAAGTCTCCTTTGCAGTTAGTTCTGCCACATTTAGAATAAAATCCTAGAATTAATTTTCAGCACAAATTATACCATAGTTGTAAGAGATGAGGGTGTCTTCAAAGTTACCCTGGAGGCTTTCTGAATAATTTTAGTTAACACTTAAATGACCTGGGCCTGTCATTTTCTTTTTATGACTTCTAAAGTAGTTAACAAAGCAAGATAATTTCACACATCTTTAAATAACATCCAAGAGCCTTAGTTATCTCATATCCCAAAGCTTTATCAGATTTATCTTCCATATCACCTTGTTTCATATCAATACCTGTGTGAATTTTAGTTATTGTGATGCTTCCATATACAAGTATTACAGCTATTCTCCCTACCACCAGGAGTCCTTGTTTTGGTCTGTCCAATAAGTGTTTTATTTCTAGAGTTCCAGCCTTGAGATTTGTTTTTAGGACACTTCCAGTGCCAATAGTTTCAGCTTGAGTTCTCTACACTACCTACCACCTGCCTTTGCAAAAGCAACTGGAGGAAAGAAAGCTACTGTGCAGGTGCATTACTCAGGTCACTACTGCAGGTAACTGATGCTCAGCTCCTCCCTGGGCCAGTGGAGGAGCCTAGAGAATGACTCTCAGAAGTGCTCAACAGTGAATTGACTTGGAGGAACATCTATTCTTTGGCTCTTGTCTCTACCCCAACATCGGTTGAGCATTGCCTAAGGGGGACATGATTACTATGTATTAGTGGGTTACTAATGTTCAATCATGCATAACTACGGGAAAAGAAAGTCAGTTTTAGCTTGAGGTGAGACACTTGTAACATAAGTTAAATTGAATCCTGCACGGAATTGTCAGCCACTAATCAAATAAGATCATAGATGATGCTACAAAAGAAGAAGTAAGACAAAAGAAATGTCATATATAAAAACCTGCTTTGCAGTATACATGTTCCGCATGGTTTTCAAAAAGCAGGTATTCAAAGTGGAATTTATTTAAATATACACAAAAATAGATAGGCAACTAGATAAATAAGCAAATTAAATAAAAAATCATTTTGGAAAATCCACACATACTGAATGAAAGTAGAACTATGACTCTATCTTTATTTTTATTAGCTGACTTTTCTGAATTCTTGGCCAGTGCTAGACATTAAATCTATACAAAGATGACTCAGTATCTTAGTAAGATACTGTGTATTTTACACAGCATAGGAAGGAAAATAACCCTCAAGGCTCTCTCCTGTTCTTTCTCTAATCTTGCCTAGACAGCTTGGTTCATTTCTAGCACATTACCACTTCAATTAATTATTAGGTGTTAGATGCCATTCTATAGTGACTGTCCATCTCTACTGCTGCAGACAGCAGGATTCCTGGGACCAGGGCCAAACTGAGCTCTGAAATGTTTAATAAAATGCTAATATCTAAACAATCCCTTTGCCATATGTATTACCTTGTAAATTCTATTCATTTTTACTTAATCTGAAGTTCAGAGATCTCATTAACATTGATTGAATGGAGAAAAAAGACAAAGGAGTTTTGAAAGAGCAGTGTATGAATAAAAGATAGATTAAGGACAAAATATTTAAAAGAAGAGAATTTTCTTTTCCAACTTTAATTTGCAATAGAATCTGGGCTAAAGAATTGTTAAAATTTCAGTCTTCTAGTTTCTCTTTCTGATTAAATTTCATGTCCATATTCTGGTAAACTTTCTTCTCACTTCTTTTATATTTACATCATAACAACAGTCACTGTATTGTCCTAAGTACCTATTAGGAAGTCATTCATACATAACAATGATTTTTAGATGGAAGTGTAGGGGAGAGAAGTGAAGGAGAAAAGAGAGAAGAGAAGGGAAGAAAATGTACAGGCCCAGGAACATATCCAGTAAAATGAAAATATCCATGGCTCTAATCCACATATTTTTTTACATGTTTCCATGTATTTTTATAAAATTTGCAATAATTGTGATGCATACCTAGTTCAATAATAATACTAAATGCTTTATCTTTAGTCATCATGTTAGGTAGCTAGTCAGACCTGAGGGAAAGGGAAACAAAGAAATGGAGGCCCAGCCCAGAGACTGCCCAAAGAACACTCCATTAGTAGCTAAAGGATCCCTCCTGCATCCCAAGAGACAAAAGACAAGAGGGCCATAAACTATAAGTGGTTTAATCCGGCCACAGACACCTGCGCAGAAGGTACTACCCTAACCTGCCCACAACCTCAGCCTCGTTATACCATTATTATAATATCATGTTTATGCCCAGAAGTTCATGAATCTAATATAACAGACTGAATTCTGGATAAGCACATGCACACTAGGCAGAGTTATATAGCAGGGAAGTGTCAAACAAAATGACCTCTTGTGTTAATCACCTAAGAACGCCTTTGTAACCAATCATCTCTACCCTAATATAATACAGACCTTCCCATTTCTACATTGTTACAACTCTCTTTGCTGAGAACCTGCTCCTCCTTTGGAGTGTACTCTATCTTTTATCTTTTCACCTCCCAAATTCCACAGGGCTACAGCCTTCCTTTCCATGGCCTGCCTCCTTCTAAAATATACCTTTAATAAATCTTTTTCTAAATCACGCTGACCTATAATTTTTTGCTGCACTGGCGGGGAAGAACGAAGGAAAACTGCAAATTATACTTCTGTCCCCCCACCCCATGCTGCTGGGGTGATGCCAGAATTCAAACTTCCCCTAAAGGTAACAATTAGAATAATTATTTTAAAAAATATTTAAAATGCCGGTTTTTGTTTTTTTGTTTTTTTTTGCTGAAGAAACTAAGACTTAAAAATAGAGAATTAATATTTTAAAAATTACCCTGAAAATTCATACTCTCAACCCAAATCTATATGCCCATTAGTTTATATAATATCTACAGGGCATTAGTTTTTTAAAAATTAATATTTATTACAGAATCCTCAGTATTTGTTAAAATCATGTCTTGTCTCTCTCTGTATCAGAAATTTAAAATATGGAGATTTTTAAAAAGAGCAAAACAATGTAAAAGATTACCATATTTGAGAAACTGGATAATATTAAAAAATGAATAAAAATAGTAGAACATTTGAAAGAGCTTGACACATTCAGCATTAAATAAAGCTCGTGAAAATGGATGGATGCAAACATGGATGACTATATGTAGACATTTCTGAAACAACATTGTAGGCAGACACATTTTGGGGCAGGTTAATAAAAGTGAGTGTGTTTAAATTTCCATTTTTTTAAAAAAGGATAAATAGTAATTATACACACATGATGATGGCATGCTCTTATTATAAGGGCATTATAAAGACAAACCTATTAACATTTTAGAGAGAGAGAATCCATAAAAAACATATTCTTACATAATCTTTTTTTGTTTCAGAGCATCTATTTTACTTTCCTAATTCCAGTTGAAGAAATGTATATTTACTTTTATTTTATTTTTAAGTTCTTTCACATTCTTAATCACACAATGTATTTAATATACTATCTATATCTTTCTGAAGACATGTTACTAATGAATTGTTCTCATTTTCTGTTGGACGTTATATTAAGTACGTTATAAGTTTGCTGTTCATTTGTCATATTGTAATGTAGTTTACATACTTCTGCTTTGGTATGCTTTAACTCATGTTTCCTCCTTTCTTAGATAAATATGGTAACACTTCCAAGTCATAGAAATTTGCTAGTTTTTTTCATTTTAATGTCTCCACAGTTAATGACTGCCATTATACTCTTCTATTCCTTGATTAGGGGTAAGATGAAGGATTGTTTTATCCTTTCCCATGTATAGTGATCTTTCAGGGATCTGCTCTGTAAATTCTTTTTTGGATGTTGATTATGTATATGGTTTATGTGGATTTTTGCTTATTTACTTTAGGCTTTAAATATCTAAATACTTTTGTCAATTGTGTGCATCATAAATACCTCTCCCTATTTACTTTTACTCTTTTAAATTTAATTCCTTGGAATTTATTTTGTTTTTGTATTTATCTTTGTGATTTTGTCCAGAATATTTGTATTTTTAAAAAATTATAAATACATTTATATGCATATGTACTTTTTTTATTTATTGTCCTTGCTTTTGGGTTTTGTTTATGAAATAAGTCTGTAGCTATGCTTCTTTATTTTCATTAATGGTTTAAAAGTTTTAGCACATTTTCTTTTAATTCATAAAGAATTGATTATTGTAGAGTATGAGCAAGAATTTAGTTTTACTTGTTTACTATATAGAAAATCAATGGTCACAAAAGAATGTATCAAATGTTTCCTAAGCTTTCTATTCTCTAACAATTCTCAACATAAATAAGATTTTTTCCTATGTCATTCAATCTATTCAGTTTATCAGTATTATCGGTTTATAAATTTCCTTTAAAATTATTTTTTAATTGGCACTCTTATGATACTTTATATTGCAATTAGTGAACATGGTATATCTTTTCATTTTCAGGTTTTTACGTATGTCTTTTAATTAAATAGTGTAACATGTCTTTTATGAAGGTCTAGCACCCATATTGTTAATATAATTCTCAGATTCATTACTGATTTAATGCTTTTACAAGTTATTTTTTGTTGTATTTTCTAGTAGGTATTGTTAAAACTTTGGTATATAATTGCTTATATTTATAGATACACCAATTTTGAACTACAATCACATTATTTTGGGTTAAGTGCCAGAATTACCTTCATTAAAAAAAATCTGTTATCAAGTTTTTTTCAAAAAACTTTGGATTACCCTCTTTATGACACGTTATACTTTATTGAGAAAATATGCCACACGTTCCTTATCCTACTTCCTACTAGCTTCTATTCTTTATTGATATGAGGGTTCAAAATCTAGACTCTTTCTAATCATTGTTAGATGATTCATTCACATGTTTAGTCTAATGCTATACACAGAACTAGCTGTTGATTAGACTAATGAGATATAGATAGACATCCCAGTAAGACCTTTATTAAAATACTCCAGCTATATCATTATAAAAACATAATATATCATTATGTTTCCACCATTTACTCACTATCTTTCTCAATCTCTCTTGGTCGCTCTCACTCTTTGTCTCTGAGAGGAGACCACACTCATGTCTGACTTTCCTTTTGACTTTAAAAACAAACAAACAAATAAACAAACAAAAACAGTATAAATACTAATGGTGAACTTCAACAAATACATAAACACACACACATATATTTGGTGACAGAATACTATAATATGTTATAATAGGAATTGTAAGAACAAGGTAAAACACAATGCAAGATGCTGGTATCTTTCTGTATTCCATTGAAATAGCTTCTTTGACGAAACAATATTTCTTTATAAGAGGCTTCATGGTCCATAAACATATGTCTTAATATTTATGATTACAAGCCATTAATTCAGAAATCTCTACAGGTTAAAATTTTATGCAGCTTCACACTTTTTTTTTTTTAAAGAAAAAGAAATCTTATATATGAATTCTTGATGTTCTTTAATGGGGGCTTTTTCTATAGAGACAAGTAATAAGTGAAATGTATATAATTAATTGCTGAGGAACACTGTGTAAAAAGTAATTTTATCTTACAATATTTTTATGTAACAAAAATACATTTTTTCAGAATGTTTTCCTGAAAATGACAAGAAATTAAAATATTCCAGCTATACAATATGGTAGGAAAGGTATTATATTTGAAATCATGAGAACTATCATAAACTCTGTTGCCTAACTGATTCTCACAGTCCTGCTACTTAGCACTACTGGATTTCCATTCCCTATGCTTTCTAGCAAGAATGATAGTATTATTTATTTTATTTTTCTAAAATACTTGAACTAAAGAGCAAATGAGTTATTGTATATTAAAATGCTAAATAGTGTTCTATTTGGTATTACATTATATATTGTTATTATCCAAAATATTTATTATTCAATATTCAGAATATATCTTTCAATATTCAGAATATATCTTACAAAGTATATAATGTAATACCAAGTAGAGTACTATTTAGCACTCTAAATAGTACTCTATTTGGTATTACATTATATATTTTGTTACCATCCAAAATATTTATTATTCAATATTCAGAATATATCTTTCTGAACATATTTGATCTAAACATATTTAAAAGAGAATAAGTAGCTTATAGGTAAATATGATAGACTGAACACATATATCTAATTTTGCTCCCCCCAAGCCTAAAAAGAGTTGTAAAAAATCCACAAAGATGAGTAAACAGGTATACAATAATAACTAAATTTTGGAAGCTGGAAGCAGATTTGCATTACTGATTTACTAAATTCCTGGAAGTCAAATCCTTAGCCATCAGTCAAGAAAGCTTATACCTGCATGATCTATAATTTGGAACCCTCAAAAGGTTAAAGAACTGTGAGTAAAGTTGTGGTAACATAGAGAAGAAAGTTTGAGAAATGACTTAGAAATAATTAGATGTCTAGATGTACTAGCACTCTAATGAATAGAAAGAAGTTTATTCTCTATTAAGAGCAGCAGAAAGAGTCTCTGGACTGAAAGTTGCCACTAATAGTTGAGACCATGAATCTTAAATGACCTGCCAGATCTCTGATCCCCAGATAGGCGATAAGCAGATTGCTCAATGAAAAAAAATGACTAGCCTCAAAGACCTAAAAACAACTGATACTAGGCTTCCCCAACAAAGTCTACAGAAAAATCCTAAGTCAAATGCTCAGAAGATTGTAGTCAGCAACTTCTCCACTCTAAATATAGGCAAACACTCAGAGACTAAAATAAATAAATTGAATAAAGATACAGAAGAAATAAAATATAGAAGAAAGAGAAAATATAGACAAATTTATTATCAATTACTCATAGAGATGAGATATTTCCTCCTTGAATTTTTTAAAAGGAAAATTTAGAGAATTAGAGAGCCTCTGGTCTGCGTGAGTAACAAGTCACTAATGCTGTGTTTGCACACTCCTCAGCTGACTTGCGCTGTGGACTCCCTCTGCAGCTTCACTCCACTTTTTGTTTGCTGGTTTGTTTTAGACATGTCATGTTTTCATATAACGAAACACGCATAAGTACTTGATACCATTTAATATTTAATTCAAAAAAATGCTTACCATATCAAAAAGAAAAAAAAAAGCAGAAATTCTCACTTCTGCTTTCAGTAAAAGAGAGAAGGAACTGGAGAGATTATCTAGAGAGAGAGAAAAACACCTAAAAAAAAGGAGGGGGGGAATGGAAAACAAAGATAAAAGATAACAATAAAGGACCCATCAGGAGATCCAATATCCATAACTGAGAACAAATATATAAGGAAATTTATAATTAACTGAATTATTCTAGAAATTGTCACAGCATCAAACACAAGTATCCAGCATACTTAAAAAACTCATTTATTTATTGATTTGTTGTGTTGTTCAATAACTACATTGTGTGCTTCATATTTAGTAGGAACTCTTCAGAGCATTAGAGGTACAGCAATGAACACAAAGCAAAAAAAAAAACAAAATCTACCCTCACAGAACTTAACTATATAGTGAAGTGAAACAAACAATAAGATAAATAAGGAAAATATACATTGTGTTATGTTAAATTAATTAAAGAAGGAGGCCGCCAGACTGATGTGACTCTGATGCCGTGGTAGCCTACCTTAGCAACCAAAAGCTAAGCTTGTAGGTGCCTCAAAATTATTAAATCAGAACATTAAGGAAAAACAATTACAAATAGCCAACTAGACTTTATAGCCAATTAATAATTTCTTTTCTTTGTTTCCTCACTTTCTCTTTATAAAGCCTTTTGCTCCTGTCTGAGAACACTCCAAACAATTTCCTGTTTGATATCGCTGGATTCAAGTTGATTTTTGTTTAGATAAACTCTTACATATTTTAATATTTCTCAATTTATCCTTAAACAGTTACATTAATTTAAATATTAAGGAAAAAATCAAAAGTAAGCAGAATAAAGAATGTTGGACGGCTGTGGTTAAAATTTTCCATAGTGTGGCTGGTTGAGGTTATCTTATTGAGGTAATTCATGAGAAGAAGGTAAGGAAGTAAGCCATGTCTTTTTAGAATAAAAATATTCCAGGAAAAAGGAGCCAGTGCAGATCGGTTTTGCAGGAATGTGTATAGCATCTTTGAGGACCCTCAACAACGTAGTATGGATAAGCAGAAAGATCAAAGCAGGAGCATTTTCAGATCTATAATGTTTCAAAAAGTGTCAGGAAGCTTCTGATATTTATGCTTCATAAACATTAAGAATTATATCATGAAAACAGCAAGCAAAGTCCAATAGAACTAAAACAAATCTTCAGGAAAAAAAATGGTGGTATGGGTTGAATTTTGTTCCCCCAAAAGGCAAATTGAAATTATATCCCTAAATATCACTTTATTTGGATATTAGGCCTTTGAAGATGTAATCTAATCAAGATGAGGTCATATTGGATTAGAATTTGCCCTAAATCCAATGATTGTTGTCTTCATAAGAAGGCCATATGATCATAGACATACACATGGATAAAGTCATGTGATGACCCAGGAAGAGATGTGAGTGATGTATCTACAAGCCAAAGAACACCAAGGATTACCAGCAACCACCATAATGTAGGAAGAAGCAAGAAAAGATTCTTTCCTAGAAATTTTGGAGGCCATATGGCTCTGCTGATACTTTGATTCTAGACTTCTAGCCCCCAGAACAGTGAGGGAATAAATTTTGGTTGTGTTAAGCCACCCAGTTTGTGGTACTTTGTTATGACAGCCCTAGGACAGTATTACAGATGGTAAAAGGGAGATCCCAGAATGCAATAGTGAACCAAGAAAAAAGATATATACTGAAGATTCTAGAAGTGTCCTAACAAAATAAAAGAATAAATTTAAAAGAAAGAGATCCAAAAATGACACAATCAACTCAGGAAAAAAGCAAATGTAATTATGGAATTATAATGAAATAGTCTTAGGTGCTAACTAGTATACATAGAAGATGAATGAGGGTTACAGTTATCTCTAAGGAAATAAAAAGGATCTGATGGATTATATTATACAATAACCCTTATAAAGCAACTGAAATGTGTTTGAAAAATAGCCAAAAGAAATCAAAGATAATGGAAAAAAAGTATTAACCCAAGGAAAAACAAAGGAGAAACATGTAATTAGTTAGACATTGATGGTCGGTTCTGGGTATTTATATAAACATAATAGTATAATAACCAAATACAGATTTAGCCTCAAAATGCAATATTGCATTGTTGAAAAAAGGTAGGTGTTCAGCAAAGTAAATGCAAAAGTAAGAAACCTAAATTATTTTCTATCATTATAAGAAGTCAAGAGATAATACTTAAAATGAATTAATCAAAAATGAAAATGTATATGTTTTATGAAGAAATAAAAGATATATAAATACAAGAAAAAAACCCAAAAGGGTCAAATTAGTTATTTCTTGAGAGGAAGACAGAGGAGAAAAGGAAAGTTGTGGTAAGAAATGACCATTATAGGATTTAATAATATTTGAATTATAAAACCAAGTAAATTGTTTAAGAAAGTAAAAGTTAATTTAAAATACATAAACATTTATATCGTGAGATTAATTAATGAGACATAGCAGTAAGAAAAAAGAAAATATTTTAAAAAATGTTTCCCTAAGAAATTAATATTTATAATTATATTCCAACTATTTACAGAATCTGGCTCTATAATTGTTTAGGGCATTAAATCATAAACAAGCAACTCAGGATTATGATTTCATTTGTTAGAGATCATATCACTTCAAATCTCAATGCCTTTTCTACACACATAAAACACAGAATTGTATTTTTCCATTATTTTGATCAAACTAAACCAACTTTTAAAATATGTATTATTTAAGAAAAAAGCAAGTGAAATCAGGATTTTTAATATAAGAAATATGAAAATATCCAGAAACACTGGGCTGGAAAAATTAAGTGAAGGTAGTAGATCAATCTCCACATCATGACATTAAAAATGCACTAAGAAGTGGAAAAGCATGCCACTGTCATATTAAGTGCCTCATTCCTTATTTGTAGTGAAATATGAACGTTTTGCTGTAACAAACTATCTTAGAAATCATGGCTCCTAATCAAAAGAACTTTAAATACAGACTTCGTCAGATGCTATATAATGATTTTGGTATAGAAATACTTTTCTTTAGGGTGTTGCCTGCAGCAGATTTGGTGAAAGTTCAGTTGCCATGGTGATGTATTGTTTTAGTTTTTGAGTTTTTTGTGCTGGAAATATAGATGATTATAAGTATGCTTTTCTTTATTATTAAAAATATAGTTCATTTCCATTTATGATAATTTAACAATCAAAGCTATGAATTAAACAATGGCATTAGTCTAGCACAAATCTTAGTGATTTTTGTCTATTCAGAAGAGTTTAATAAAGTAACATGACCTTATGATTCTATCCATTCAAATATGAACCCATTTGAGAATAAATATATGAAAGAATCAGTGGTGGTTAATTACAGACAAAAGACAGGAAGTCTATTAACTGAATGATAGTTATTAGTGAAAATTGTACTTGCTGAAAAATAGTAGAGATGGATAAAGAAAATTAGTTGTCATTGATTAATATCTGATTTAATTATACAATAGAAGATTCAACACCATGGACTACTTTGGTATTGGAATTTTTTTTTAAGGGTACATAGATGAGAAGGTGTCAACAAAGAAAATTTCTTCCTCTGATCACACTCCCTCAAATCTTGGTTAGGTGCCTTTTCTGTGTGCAATTCTAAGTTTTTTATCTTTGCACATATTGTACTTTATTGTAGACATCCTGCTTTTGTCACAAGAATATAAATTCCTTGGTTACAAAGAAACAATAATGTTTGTTTATTCTTAAACTTCCTCTTTAATTCTCTTAAAATTTTGTGGCATATATAAGGCATAGAAAGAACCTATAGAGTCTAGATAATTCAGAGCAGACTTTCTGCTGAAGAGAATAAGAAAGCCAGGCAACATTTGAAAAAGAAGAAGAAAAAAAGAAAAGCAATTTTTTAAAGCCATTGGAGAAATAATAAGAAATAAAATGCATTCTCAAAGAGGAATTTGAAATGTTTGATACTCAAAATGTGATTACCTTAGAGGGCAAAAAAACTAGCATTGAAGTCTGGAGACTACAGTAAAGTTTGTAAACAATACAAACTTTATGTTAAAACAAAAAAATATAAAACATAAGAGTAAAGCCGAACTGAAAAACAATAGTTATTTCATTTTTTAAAAATTTTTAATTAAGTTTATTGGGGTAATATTGTTTAATACAATTATATAATTTTCAAATGTACATTATCATTTGACATCTGTATATTCTATTGTGTGTTTATCACCAAAAGTCCAGTTTCTTCCAGCTACCATATATTTGATCCCCGTAATCCACTTCACCCTCCCTCTAAGCCCTATATTTGATGCTATATTTAACAATAGTTATTTCAGAGATTAAAATCCAGTTAGAAATAATTTCGAACCCTGAAATTGGAACAAGATAATAGTACTCTAAGCCTTATGTAATAAAACAAACAAATTATTTATGGAAAATATAATACTGCATTTTGTCTCAAACTATCTTTATTTTGTATATACATAACATCTGACATTTAATTCAGAATTATACCGAAATACAAGAAGACAAGGCACCATGAATCAAACTAAAGACAAAAAGTAGAAACAGACAGATGCTCATATAATAAATTTTTCATAAATCAGTGTTAAAAATTATATATATTCAAGATTGGACAATTTAGATATTGAAAACAAAAATATAAGCCAAATGGAAATTTTACATATTAATAGAAAATAAACAAAGAACACAATAGACATTTTAATATCATTAAATATAGCCAAATAGAAACTTTGTGAACTGTAAATTGAGTCAGAAAAAAATCCAGATGAGTGCAGAGAGAAAAAATAAGAGAAAATATGAAAGCAAGAGTAATATATATGACATAAAACATGACAATTTTGAAATATATTCATGAGATCCCAGAAAGAACACAAATAAAATGAGAGAGACAACATTTAAACTATATAGTTGAGCTATTTCCTAATATGATAAAGTTGTAAATGTAAAAGATAGCATCAAGCCAGGGGAGAAGAAAAAAACATATACAAGCACATCATGATACAATTGTTGAAGATAAAGACAAAGAGATAAATTTTAAATCCTGGTAGAAAAAAAGAAATTTTTTTCATAGCAGTAATATGACTAATAATTCTAGTCTCAAAAGATTAATTAAACTCAAACATAACTGATGATATATTAAAGTACAGCAAGAAAATAACTGGCGACAAATAAATTTATCAATATACATTAAAAATATTATCAGAAAATGAAGGTGACCAGGTAGTCAAAAGAAAAGCATCTGCCAAGACCCACATTTTTTTCAAATACCCTCAACGATAATACAGAGAAATAAGAATAAAATAATAAAAATGAAATTAAAGAAATAGCAAGTGAACATATTGGTCTCTACAAAAAACTAATAAAATTTCTAAGCCCCTTGACAGACTAATAATGTATTATGAACAACTTTATGTACATGAAAGTTTAGATGTCGAAGAAAAGAAAATCCACCAAAACTGATATAAAATAACATAGAAAATATGAAGAGTTCTATATCTATTTGTATTAATTTGCTAGGGCTGCCATAACAAATTACCACAAAAGTAGTGGCTTAAACAACAGAAATTTCTTTTCTCACCATTGATTCCAGAAGTCCTTGAGGTGCTGGTAAGGCCACACTCCCTCGAAAGGCTCTTGGCGAGAATTTTGTCTTACCTCTTTCACTTTCTAGTTTTCCAGGTGTTCCTTGGATTGTGGCTGCATACATCCAATCTCTACCCCATCTTCACATGGCCTCTCTTCTCCATGTATCTTTCCTATGTGTTTCTCTTATAAAAACAATTGTCCAGGATGATCTCAAGGTCCTTAATTTTATTACATCTGCAAAGAACCTTTTCTAAATAAGATTACCTTCACATGTTCTAGGACATGGGAATCTCTTTTTGTCCATTCAACACAATATACTATCAAAAAACTTTGAGCCATAATTACAAATTTTTCCACAAAAATAACTTCAGACTCCAGTGGCAACATGACTACATTTTATCACATATTTAATGAAAATGAATAAAATTAAAATTAAAAATTTTTTAATTGTTTGATCAAATTATTTCAGAGAACAGAGAAAGGATAATATTCCTCAACTTTTTTATGAGGCTAATATATTCAGATGTAAAATATGCCAAGAAATATATGATGACTGAACATTATGAGATCTTGTAAGTCTCACTTGTGAACATAACTGCAAAATATCTTTACTAAATTGTAGTAAACTAATCCAGCAGCAGACAAAGGAAATAATATAGCTCGTTTAAGGTGACTCTTTCAGAAGTTCAAAGTTGTTTAAATATTAAAAGAATTAAAAAGAACATTCAAATGATCCAGTCACAGAGGGGGAAAAATACACTAATGATTTAAAAATAAATAAAACTCTTGTCAAAGAAATAGAAGGGAAATTTTTGAAAGTTATGATTAATAATGTCATTGTGTCATGGTAAGGACTGTCCCTTTCAGACTGTGAATGAGCTTAGAAACTATGCTATCAATACTTTTATTTGAAACCCAACCAAAGTTCTATCTTTTACTGTAAGACAAGAAAAATAAAGAAAGTATGTAAGAATTTGAACAAAATAAAACTTTTATTGTTTGCATATGACATAATTTTAAATGTTGAAATGTTATAACAAAATACATATAAACTATCAGAAGTTAAATAATGCATTTATCACAGTGCCTAAAAATAAATTTAATTTCTACATAAGAGCAAATAATAAATAAAATGTATTTTAAAAATTAAATTATGATAGAAAAAAGTAAATATTTAAAAAATGCAATAAAATATGTAGAGAATATTACCAC